>NC_081411.1:749217293-749534834 GCF_030272615.1 Cryptomeria japonica | reverse complement strand
GAGGGAGAGAAGAAGGGGTATGGAAGAAGAGAAAATGGGGAGAGAATCAAGTCTTTATTTTTCACTTAAGTCTCTCTCTCTCTCTCTCTCTCTCTCTCTCTCTCCCCCCCCCATTCTTTATCTTTGAAGTCTCTCCCCTCTCATCCTCTATCTCTCTATCTCACTCTCCCCTTCTTTTAGGTGTATCTCTCTCTCATTCTCTCCCTCTCTCCTCCCCCTCCCCTCTCTCCCTTTCTCATTACCTATCTTTCTCACTCTCTCCCCTCTCTCCCTATCTTCGCACCTCTCTCTCTAGTCTCTTGTACTCTTCTTCCATCCCTTCCTCCCTCTCACTTAGACTCTCTCTAACTCTCACCCTCTCTCTCTCACACAACCTTCCCCTCCCTCCATCTCTTAGGTCTCTCTTTCTCTCCCAAACCCTCTATCCACCTCTTAGACCTCTCTATATCTCCCCCACTCCCTATATCTCTCTCCCCCCCCCCTCTCTTAGGTATATATATCTCTTTCTCTCCCTCTCTCTCTCTGAGTTCCCTTCTCTCTCTCTCTCTGAGTTCCCTTCTCTCTCTCTCTCTCTCTCTCTCTCCACCTCTTAGGTATCTCTCTCTCTCTCTCTCTCTCTTCTCTCTCTCTCTCATCTCTCTCTCTCCTCTCTCTCTCTCTCTCTCTCTCTCTCTCTCTGAGTCCCATTTTTTGTGTTTGAGTCCCCTTCTCTATGTCGCTCTCTATCTCTATCTCTCCCTCTATTTCCATCTCTCTCTCTCTCTCTCTCTCTCTCTCTCTCTCTCATTCATTTATCTCTTGTCTCTCCCTCTCGGTCTCTATCTATATATCTCACTCTCCTCTCTTAGGTGTATCTCTCTCCCATTCCATCCCTCTCCTCCCCCTCTCTCCTTCTCTAGGGTCATATGGTATTCTTAGGGGTCATATGGTATCCTAGGTATCCATGCATGTGTCCAAAGGGGTCAGAGGACACCATATGACCCATAACGACACATAAGAGGTTATATGGAGTCCTAAAGAGTCATAGGATACCATATGACCCCTTAGCACCCCATACGACCCATAATGACACCAAATGGTGTCCTAAGGGGTCATAGAACACTATATGACCTCTTAGGACACCATACGACCCATAATGACACCATATGGAGGCCTAAGGGGTCAAATGGTGTCCTAAGGGGTTGTAGGAGACCATATGACCCCTTAGGACACCATATGACCCCTAACGACACCATATGGTGTCCTAAGGGGTCATAAGGTGTCCTAGGGATCATAGGACACCATAAGACACATAACGACACCATATGGTGTCCTAAGGGGTCATAGGACACCATATGACCCTTAGAAAACAATATGACCCCTAACAACATCTAAGGGGTCATAGGACACTATATGATCCTTTAGCACACCATAAGACCTATAACGACACCAAATAGTGTCCTAAGGGGTCATAGAACACCATATGGTGTTGTTATGGTTCGTATGGTGTCTTGAGGGGTCATATGGCATCCTATAACCCCTTAGGACACCATATGGTGTTGTTATGGGTCATATGGTGTCTTAAGGGGTCATATGGTGTCCTACGGGGTCATAGGACACCATATGACCTCTTAGGAAACAATATGACCGCTAATGACACCTAAGGGGTCATATGGTGTCCTAAGGGTCATAGAACACCATACAACCCATAATGACACCATACAACTCATAACGACACCATATGGAGTCCTAAGGGGTCATATGGTGTCCTAAGGGATCATAGAACACCATATGACCCATAACAACACCTAAGGGGTCATATGGAGTCCTCAGGGATCATAAAACACCATATGACCCCTTAGTACACCATACTACCCATAAAGATTATCCAACCAATACATCCACACAATCCAAAGAAACCAATACGATCATCTTCTTCAAACGTTCTACTTTATATCCTATCTTCTTTATATATAAAAAAACAAAAAACAACCAACCACCTTGTCAATCTTCTTATCACCTCATCTATATGCAAACAAAAAGAAGATATATTGGAGGATCCTCCCCATAACTGTTTATAAATTATGTCATACAATTTTCCTAATTAATTAATGATAGCTAATAAAATAATATATTATTTAAAGTTATGAATAGAACATCATACAATTGAACATCGGTAGCTTAGTTTTTATATAGCTAAATTAGACCATTGTCAGCATAAGAGAGACTCTAGGTGAACAAACAATGAGGCTTCGCTAAAAATCAAGTGTAAGAGCTTGACCTAACCCTAAGAGTGTTTCCTTTCTAAAACATATGATGCTCCTAAATTTGCAAGGCTATAGGACTGATCTCGATTGTGACTATAGGAATTACACACTTGATTTCTTTCATGGGTATGTACCCTTCTGGGCCTTTTGACAAGTGATGATCATCATATACTACCACTGTCATGCTTACAATAAACTTCAATTTCTTTAGATGATAGGCGTTGTGTAACAACATGGGAACTCTCTCATACCCACCACTATCATTCTTTGTGACATCATCTGTGTTACTCTCCCTCTTTCTCTTCCTACAGATTGTTTCCTTCTGAAAAACATATTACAGGTAGTCTGACTCATCATTTTTTTTTGTTGAAACTATTTTCCACATCTTCTTTGCTCATTAAAAGCACATTCGAGAAGAATATTGTTGTAGGTTTCCTTGTTTGTCATGATAATGCACCTGTCGTTCAATTTCAGACCCTTCTTCCTCCTATTCAATACACACACACAAATTCATTGGTCAATTTTCTTAGGAGAGCATACATGATAAAAATCAAAGAGGAATTTGCAGACAAGAAATAAATTCACTTACTTCTATAGAAGTGCAGACACAGTTGCAATGGGGTATGGAGGGAGCGAGGAAGAGAAGAAGACAGAGAGGGATGGGGTATGGAGGAAGGGAGAAGGGGAGGAAGGGAGAAGGAGAGAGAGAGAGAGAGAGAGAGAGAGAGAGAGAGAGAGAGAGAGAGAGAGAATACACTTACATACACACATATGTGTGTGTATATACTTAATATATTATATATTATTATATACATGTATATAAATATTATATACATGTATATAAATATTATATATTATATATATAAATTATATATTATATGTATATACACATATTATATACAATATCATATTATACACAATCCCAAAATTTAAACAAACATAGTGCGTACGCATTGTTTATAGTAAACATAGCATGTACGTGTTGTTTATACTTAAGATAGAGCATACATGCTTCTTCCACCATAAGTACCTCGTACACACTTCTTATGCCATAGGTACCTCGTACGCGTTTTTGACTATTTAGGCTTGGAAATAGGTGTGGATGACAAAGCTACGGTTTGGAAGTTTGATTTTCCTCCATTTCCCTCATTTTTGACATGTTTTATTTTATCAACTTGGTTTCTCCACTTTGTCATCATTAGGTTTACACTTCATCAAGTGGGTATTTCTAAAATTGCCACCATATTTTCACCCATCTTCTGAGCTTTCTAACCATATAATTTTTAAAAAATTTGAACAACAATAACATTATTATTGAATTTCTTTTACTAGTGTCTTCATAGTTCTCATAGACATAGGTACACCATTTTTTAATAACTTTTGATATGCTTAAAAAAAATTTAAAAACTTTATATATTATTGTAGTGCACTTGATTCTTTACAATTTAAAAAAAAAACTTATTTTTGACTTGTTTAGTGCAACTTATGCTTCGCGCACAAACAAGTACCTAATTTTCAAGATGTGCTCGATTGGAAAAATCATAAAAAAAAATACTGAACAAAAAATTACAAAAAAATACACATCTTCTAGTGCTCACTCTTAACTATCTTTCAGCTAAAGGATCTGTCACAATACTAAATCTAACTATGACTTTTTTGATGCGCACATCAGACACTATGTTATGTTTTTCAGAAAAAATCAGGGTATATTTTTTGTGCACAAAGGATTTGACCCCCTTAATATTATCCAATTTTGAAAATGTTTAGTAGTTTGGAAACTAGATCCAGAGTAATACAATATTTATTCTTTGATTATCTTCATCTCTTGAGTGGATGACTTTCAAATTTTGCCTCCAAGTTCAGGTTCACCTGATTTCAGAAAAAAAAAAAAAAGTGTCCACTTATACCGCTCTTTTTTCCCACCATCTTTATCCACTTACCCAGTAAACTCCCACAACAATACCCACATCCATTGTGTCATGAATATCAAGATAACTTTAAATTGATTAAACTAGGAGAGGGCCCAAACCCAAGTACATAATAGGGTGGAACTCACAAGCAATGAGTTCACCAACACCTACAAAGAGGAAACCCCTTTGTAGAAAGAGAGTCTTTTGACCAGAGTATCCAACCAGTTGGAACAAGGATCGTGAGACCTTGAAAGGTTTACATTTCTATAACAAAGGGGTTTAGGAAGACACCCTGAACCATAACCAAGACAAAAATCCGTGCACTAAACAAACAATCAAGGAAGCAAAGAACATCCAACGGGTTTTGAAAGGCATCCCACAACCTTTTGCTTGAGTGACCACCATGAAAAAAGACATTCTCAACCATGGATGGAGACCATAAGGATCTAGGGGCTTCCAGAAAAACTTATGATCACAAAAAACCCAATGCCAACAAAATTACCTAACAAAATGACAAAAGACTAAAACTAAGCCAAAGGATACATAGGGTTTTAATAGGCATCCCTAAACTTGGAGTGAACCACCTCATTAGGTACAACAGTAGTATAGCCTCTCAAAGACAATGATCCACCAGAAAGGCCCCTCCCCATCCAACAAACAAGAGAAACTAAGCACATCCCCCTCTTTGGGTGACTAGGAGGGAAAGGATCAGAGAATGTCAATGTCAAAACCCAAGAGGCTAGCATCCACCAAAAGAAGACAATAATCATCGTTGAAGCAAGCATGAAGGAGGCAAAACACTCTCTTCATCAACCTTGGTATCTCCCTCTTCATCCTCCCCTGCATCTCCCTCTCTAGTCAAAACCCTAGCTCCGCTCCTACTCCCGCTCTCTATCTCTAAAAATATAAAATGTTATTTTGCCAAAATATACATAATACTATTTACAATAATATTGATTAAAAAAATTAAGGTTGCCTGAACAAAACTTGTATGACCACTCCCACTAATAGGTCTTAATGTTGAAGGTCCAACATCTACCTATTCATTGTCAAATATGAATTTTAATATTATCATTCAAATAAGGAAAAAATATCTACTTGTACTATATTTACTATCTCTTTACTAACTACATACATGTGAACTAGACATGGCTATGCAATTGGGAGTTGGAAGGGCCAACACACATACAATAAACACCCTAACCTATCCATCAATACCAAATATCTTATCATCAAGCTTATTTGTGAATACTATATCATCCAATATGGATGTGTCCTTGTAAAGCGGAAAATCGTGATCGAACCCTAGTTGCTCTCCCCTCTTCCAACTCCAAGGAGAGAGAAGGGAGATTCACTAGGGTTGATGGTTTTCACTTAGGGGAGAGAATTTACATTCAAAAGAGGGGTTGAAACGCACAAGATCCAATCCCACACAATGCAAGATTGGATGCTAAATGAGTTTCAAGGGTTATGACAGCAAGGCTACCCTCTTTTGTAAAGAATGTGCATAGAAGAATTAAGCTAGGAATGCATAGAAAGTGAGAAAGATTCGCTTATAAACTAAGATAGGAATACAGTATGAAGCTGCGGACCTGGAATTAGCAGTAAAAAGTCGATACGGCGCTGTCCTGTAAATTTGAGCGAAAGTTGCCAGGACGATGGCGCCCGAGCGCCACAGTCCTCCGAAAAATCCGCGAAACGAAGGGGGATCTGTTCGTCTCTGCACAAGGATTCCAGATCTTCAATTTCAGCCGCGTACCTGCAACCTACACACAGAAAAGCGAAGACGATTGGGGGGTTAGGGATTAGGGGTTTGCCTTTAGGTCAAACCCCGGTTTTGGAATTAACCAAGAAATGAGCAATGCTATAAATGTAAATGTCTGTAATGTAAAACAAGTACTAATACCTTGTTGTAAGGATGTTTGTATCCTTATGTGCGAAGGTATAGATGTTGTATGTTGTAAGTGATCTCCTCTTCAATGGTTGAATCCTTGTCTTGAATGCAACACTTAGCCTTGAATGGAGACTTGAAATGATCAATTGCTTCAAGGAATGTTTGAATGCTTGAATGCTTGAGTATAGTTTCCACGCTTGTACACATATGACCTTCCTTACCCAAATGGGAGAGGAAAATGTAGTTTATATACTTGCCAATTAGGGTTAAAAGACTGATTTTCCCGACCTTAGGCCGACCAGGAAAGATAATTTCCAATTTGCAAACTAAAAAGACCCGAAGTCCCATAGGAGACCGGGCCCAAAATAGGGCTAGGGACCAGGGCGCTGGGCGCCATGGTCCTGGGGGACCAGGGAACTGGGCGCCCTGGTCCTTAAGGACCAGGGCACTGGGCGCTCTCGTCCCACCTCCCGGGACAGCAGGGTGCTAAGGAGGTTCAGGCCAGGGTGCTTGAAAATGCAATTTTTGGTGTCGTGGACAAGTTTCAGGGTCTCCATTCAGGTTCCCTGTTGTGTCGCCATCGTGAAGACCGAAATGCAGTCAAAATTGCAAGTGTCACAATTTTAGGATGCTACATTTAGCCCCCACTTTAGCGGGAGTATGTATGCTCATACTTCCGGTAAAGTACAAGGAAACAATATTGAAAGACTTTCACCACGTCAAGGAGGCAAGACACACCAAGCCCCCAGTGGACTAAGGATCTTACGACTTCGATTGACAAAGTAAAAGGGAAGATCACGAGGGAGAACCAGGACTGTCAGTAGTAAGGTTCCCTCACTATGAGTCATGCAAGAGAAATACCGAAAATTTTCAAGGCAAAGCTGAGTTCTCCAAGAAATTTTCATGTATCCTGAAGGGATAGATAGGGTGTATGCCCCCCTACGTTAAAGCGATCGCACACGCCTCAACGGGGGTGATTGTTTTAACGTAGTGATACACATAAGAAATGAGAAAGGAAAGGAGCACGTTATCGCAAGGATTTAGCCCCCAAGTGTGAGATAAACCCAAGGATAATAGACACAAAACACAAAGCACGAGGTGACTTCGCTTTCCTCGGGGTCAGTATGTTGTATGATAATTCATGTATATCATATGTATGTATGCATAATTGTTCTTCATTCCCCAATCAAGGAAGGTCACCTAGAAGAAGGGAACACATGTGTCTTTTGAGTCAACATGAGAGAGACCAAAAGAGATCTCAATGCTTTGCATCGTCCTCAAGTAGACAACACGAAGGACAACAAATAGAAGAATGAGAATAACGTATAGAAGAAGTAACACAAGAGAGGAGGAGAGAATCTGCTATGCTAATGTAACTAGTCTAGCACGTCATCTACCCCTCGATCTTGCTGATCAATGTTTCGGGAAGGCAGGGAACACGCTAGAGGAGGAACATTCAACATAGCAGATGGAGCTATCACAAGATCCAAACAAGGGCTATGTTCATGTTCCAAGCCACGTTGTTCTTGTCTAGGAGCTAGGATAAGTGCTTTAGAAAATTCATTAGATAAATGGTTATCAATTTCAACAAGTTCATATTCACTATCAGAAGCAAGAGAAGTAACATTTTCATCATGAATAACATTTTCATCTATAGCATCATCAAGATTTATAAAAATAGGGTCTTTAATTCGCATAGGATCAAGACCATCATGCATCTTATGTTTAGGAGATTTTGGAGAAAATGGAATAATGCTTGTTGAAGGTGTTTTTGGAGATTGCAAAGTTTGAGAAGCAGCTGCTTGAGCTCTAAGACGACGCTTTCGTCGGCGTTCACGTGCAGAATGATTTCGTTTAGTCTTAGTAGGAAGTGAAGAAGATTGAGGAGGAGGAATGTTCTCATCCTTATCACTTGGGTGTTTAGGTTGTGGTCTCTTAGGCTGGATAATGGGAGAAGAAGAAGGTCTCTTCTCTCTATAAAAAGGAGGAGGAACTGCTCCATATAAAGGAGGAATTTTTGGTTTAGGAAGGAGACCAAGTCCATCATGACGAGGAGGGATAGGTCTACTTTTAGGAAGTTTATTAGATATAGACATAGTCACATCCATAGGGATGGGTTGGGAATCTTCTTGAGGAAAGACATTAGTTTTATCTTTCAAAGGAAGAACTTCCTTCTCAAGAATGATGGGAATATTAAGTTTGGGTGTTCTAGGTTCACTTAGAGATAGGATCATATCTGTTTTCCACTTTTGATAAGATTTGAAAAGATGATCACTTCGCGGAGGAAGAGATTGGAATTGTTTAGGCCAAAAGTAATCAAGAGGAACGCTAGAAGTTCTTTCAGCTGGTTTAAAGAGACTATGATTGACAGTAACAAATTCACCATTATGGGGAAATTTCAAACACTTATGAATAGGAGAAGCAATAGCTTTCATGGAAGATAGCCAAGGATAGCCAAGCTTCACACGAAATTGTTCGGAAGATGGAATAATAGCAAAGTTCACATTAAGGGATTTGTTATGGACCTCAATAGGCAATGTAATAGAACCAATTGCAGGAGAAGAAAATGCATCAAATAGTTTCACAATCACATCTGTTTTGTCATAAATCACTTGATTCAATTCCAAAGTAAAAAGAAATTCTTCAGTAATAACATTAACCATGCACGAAGGATCAATAAGCACTCCACGGCAAGGTGTATTCTTGACTTTTGCAACTATGTATAAAGGACCATCAGGTGCCCTAATGGTTTCACTGGAATCAAATGTGATGGAAGGTTCTTTAGGGTTTTCTTGCTGCTCTACAAAGTTAATCACATTCGGAGTCATAGACACAAGACCATCAGATGAAAGAGATGAATCATTAGTCTCAATCGCATTAGAGGTATGAGAAGGTAATGGATCAGTGAAAATCTGAAGATTTTGATTAGGAGGAGCTACAGATGTATTGCCTTTATCATTCACTCTAGAAACAGAAATAGTATTATTATCAATCAAATCTTGAATTTTACCCTTTAAAGAAAAACATTTTTTAGTATCATGCCCAGGCTGACGATGAAATTGACAAAAAGCTTTGTTATCAAAATAAGGTGAAGTAATCTTTGCAGGATCAATTTGCCTTATAGGAGGAAGAGTAAGCACATTTTGTTCCAATAACTTATTCATAATACTATGCAATGATTCATTCAAAGGAGTATACTTTCTTTCTTTCTTGAAAAATTTAGAAATAGGAGGCACACCTGATGCTGCATTCACATTGTTGTTGATGATGTTTTCATTGAATTTGATGGAATCTCTATTCGGTTTAAACTTCCCAAATGGTTGTTGACTGCTATCACCCTTATCACTCGGAGCCATAGGATGTGATTGTTCCATTTGACTCACAGTCAGTTGATAATTGTGAAGAGTTGCACACAACTGTTGGAAAGAAGTAAACTCAGAAAACAGAAGTTTGTCTCGAATATCTTTTTGTAAATTAGAAATAAAGATTCTTTGAATATCATTGTCAGGCACTGGAAAGGAAATTTGAGCATACAAATGCTTATATCTACCAATGAAATCAGTCACTTTTTCTTTAACACCTTGTTTACAATGCATTAAATCAATCAAAGTAACTTTAGGACTTATATTGTTTTGAAATTGTTGAATGAAAGCATTTGCAAGTTGTTCGAAAGAAGTAATAGAATAAGAAGGCAACGAGCAATACCATTGTAGGGCTTTGTCTCTTAATGTTCTAGTAAACAATTTTGCAAGCAACCTTTGGTCATAGGCAAAATCAGTACAGATTGTTTGAAAAGTCTTAACATGTGTTAGAGGATCACCTTTACCATTATAAAGCTCCAAATGCGGGATTTCAACATGTTTAGGAGGGATAGCTCGAACAATGTCAAGAGAAATCGGGCTCGCAACATCAAATGTGGGCACACTAAACTTAGATTGATTCATAGAGGCAATTTGTTGCTATAAAGAAGAGACAGTTTGTGCAAGATTGTTAATGGTCGCTTCAGTCGAAGAGTTCATATTAGATGTGTTAGATTGAGATGGAGGTGTTATGTTATTGAAAGAAGGTAAAGAGTAAGGTGGTGGGACTCTATGATAATTAGTCATAGGAGATGATTGGACAGGAGGAACACTACAAGGAGGAATGGAATGATTGAATGAATTGCCCCCTTGCATCATGTTCATTTGTGGAGATGTAATAGGAACACTCATTGAAGGGACGAATGAAGAAATCGGATTGAATGAAGGAAGAGGGTTAATTGAAGAGGAAGGATTGCCCCCATGACTGGTGATCACAGGAGGAATGTCTTGTGTAGAAGTAGCCATTATGTGTGATGTAAAGGTAGGTATGCTAGCAATAGAAGTCATCAAAGGAATAGAATGATTGACTTGAGTAGGAGGTTGTGTATAACCCAAATTTTCAGCACAACTCTTCATAGGCATCACATTCGAATCCACAATGTGTGCAATACCACGCAAAATATCAATTCCATTCTTATCACTTTGAAGCATACGTTTTAGACCCTCAATTAAAGGAAGAGCTTGACTATCAGGGTATTCTTGAGACATCCATTGTCGAAAATCGTGAAATTGGTTATCCAATTTCGAAAGTTGTTCTTCAGAAACCTCATGAAGAGCTTCTTCATCATTAGGAGGATTAGAGGAATTACCCATGTCCTCGTTAAAAAGGCTATTCAAATTAGGTTCCATCTCCTCAGTAGTTAAACCTCAGAAAGACTTAATTCGACGGCTTCGTCTAACGGGAATAGTGTAAGTAGGGCTTACTGTTGTAAAACTCATGCACTAGAGAGGGAGAGAAAAATTTTGAATTTAGAGGTAGCAATTTTCAGTAAAATCAGCCAATCTTCTGGATTTAAGCTGTTAAATATAATCAGGACAATCTCCCGAAATTTCAGAAAAAATGTCAGGGACCGTGGCGCTTCGGAGTGCACACGGTCCTGGCAACTTTTTTTGAAATTTGCAGGGATGAAAGTTATGATGATTTTAGAGCTAATCTGAAAAAATTGAGTGATTTTACGATCTGTAGATAGGCCAAATTAAAGTTGCAATCTCGAAATTGAACCCTACCAAGATTGTCGAAAAATGCAAAAATTTGAATTTTGAAAAAGAGAGGGAAACTGAAATTTTGAATTTTATGATTTTGGAGGGAATACCGAAAGCAATGCAAGTTTTGAAATTCAAAAGTTGACTCAATTTCACGCAAAATTCAATTTTGAAAGCGGAAATTGAAGTTGTTGTAATTAAGCACTTAATTTCAAAAGTCACAAATTGCAAGAATTTAAATAAAGCACTGAAATTTTTAATGAATGCAAACACATTTTTCAGATTTAGGACAGTAAGAACACAATTTTGACACAAAATTTCAGTTTCGATGATTTTTAAATGTTTAGAAGCCTTAATCCAAGTAATCACAAGACCAACTTTGACTGTAATTTTGAAGGTGTTAAAATTGATAAAAGCAGCCAAAATTCTGGATTTTAGCAGGAAAATACAGTAAGATCTCGCTCCTGAAATTTCGGAAAAAATGTCGGGGACGATGGCGCTCGGAGTGCACACGGTCCTCGCAACTTTTTTCCAAATTTTCAGGGATGAAAGATATTGTGATTTTATTGCGGAATCCAAAGTTACAGCTGATTTGGAGATGTTTTGATCAGTGAAATTGTCGGACAAAGGTTGAATCAAGAGGGTTTCAAAAATTAGGGTTTTGACACTTAACCACTTAATTTTCAAAATTAAAGCATAGACATGAATTGATAATTTGTAACAGAAGGGCAGATCTGAAACAAACATTAACAATTAAGTATTTCACAAGTTCAATTACTAAAAAGAAAATTTTGGGTTTTTATGCAATTAATCTCTAAATTTTTGCAAAAGATCAACATGGAAATGTAATCAAGGAATCAAATTTCAGATCTAATCACGAATAATCAGAAAGGATGTTCACGTCGGGTTCACCAAAATGTAAAGAGGAAAATCGCGATCGAACCCTAGTTGCTCTCCCCTCTTCCAACTCCAAGGAGAGAGAAGGGAGATTCACTAGGGTTGATGGTTTTCACTTAGGGGAGAGACTTTACATTCAAAAGAGGGGTTGAAACCCACAAGATCCAATCCCACGCAATGCAAGATTGGATGCTAAATGAGTTTCAAGGGTTATGACAGCAAGGCTACCCTCTTTTGTAAAGAATGTGCATAGAAGAATTAAGCTAGGAATGCATAGAAAGTGAGAAAGATTCGCTTATAAACTGAGATAGGAATATAGTATGAAGCTGCGGAACTGGAATTAGTAGTAAAATGTCGATACAGCGCTGTCCTGCAAATTTGAGCGAAAGTTGTCAGGACGATGGCGCCCGAGCACCACGGTCCTCCGAAAAATCCGCGAAACGAAGGGGGATCTGTTCGTCTCTGCACAAGGATTCCAGATCTTCAATTTCAGCCGTGTACCTGCAACCTACACACAAAAAAGTGAAGATGATTGGGGGGTTAGGGATTAGGGGTTTGCCTTTAGGTCAAACCCCAGTTTTGGAATTAACCAAGAAATGAGCAATGCTGTAAATGTAAATGTCTGTAATGTAAAACAAGTACTAATACCTTGTTGTAAGGATGTTTGTATCCTTATGTGCGAAGGTATAGATGTTGTATGTTGTAAGTGATCTCCTCTTCAATGGTTGAATCCTTGTCTTGAATGCAACACTTAGCCTTGAATGGAGACTTGAAATGATCAATTGCTTGAAGGAATGCTTGAATGCTTGAATGCTTGAGTATAGTTTCCACGCTTGTACACATATGACCTTCCTTACCCAAATGGGAGAGGAAAATGTAGTTTATATACTTGCCAATTAGGGTTAAAAGACTGATTTTCCCGACCTTAGGCCGACCAGGAAAGATAATTTCCAATTTGCAAACTAAAAAGACCCGAAGTCCCATAGGAGACTGGGCCCAAAATAGGGCCAGGGACCAGGGCACTGGGTGCCATGGTCCTGGGTGCCCTGGGCGCTGGGTGCCCTGGTCCTTAAGGACCAGGGCGCTGGGCGCTCTGGTCCCACCTCCCGGGACAGCAGGGTGCAAAGGAGGTTCAGGCCAGGGTGCTTGAAAATGCAATTTTTGGTGTCATGGACAAGTTTCGGGGTCTCCATTCAGGTTCTGTGTTGTGTCGCCATCGTGAAGACCGAAATGCAGTCGAAATTGCAAGTGTCGCAATTTTAGGATGCTACAGTCCTACTCTTGGTTGCATGCACCATTAGCATTTTCTAACCCATAATCATATCATACCCATAGTTTTGATAAAGGCGAGGTTGTTGTTGATACCTAAGAGCCTTGCCCTCATCATTCTATCCTAAAGGCCACCTATCATAAGATAAGGTCTTTATAAGGAAGTTGATGGTCTCATGTACCATTTTTACATAAACTAGAACATTAATATTTAACAATTAAAATTTTGTTGTGATGAACAAAGAATTAATTTAAATTTGAATGTTATTTTGAATTGTGGGGAGATTTAATCATTGATTTTTTTTATGTGGTACAAATAAGAACTGATGTTACCTCTTGTTTCTATAAATGCATTTGATGGGTTAATTTTATCAAAAGGAGATAAATTGTCGAGGCAAAGGTATCCTAAGAGTTGAAAATGTCTATTATTGATGGAACTCACACACAAACATAGATAAAATGTAATTTATTAGCATAGTTAACTAGACAATTAATTGCACATATTAAAAAGAATGATTTCACTAAATGTGTCTTTTGACTTAACTACCAAGATTATTAACATACTTATCTAGAATCTTTTTTGTTTGATTATTTGAATTATATGTTTGTTTTGATTAGTTACGATAAATTAACTTGTCTTTATTGTAATTTAAGGAAATGTATTTTCATGTATCTAAATGATAAATGTTGATGAATTAAATATATATTTTATTCTAATTAATTGTATTTAACATTTATTAATAGAAATTAAAGAAAGAGATGGATTCAAATAACATTTTGTGAAAGAGTAAAGCCGACACATTACCCTTGAAATCACTAAATTCTTTAGTGGAAAGAAAAATGAAGGAACAAAGAGAAGGTGGAAAGAAAAGAAAAGGAATATATATGAGTTGAGGGGGTCATGGAAAGGGTCACAAAATAAAAGGAAAAGGAGACTATCTTCAAGAAAATAAGACATCTATGATAGGATAGATCAACAACTAAAGGAGAGAGAAAGGGTTTTATGCACAAGGAGCATTGAAGGTAAGAAGAAATCTCCGAATGAGAATCTTCAAAGAGGATATTGATAGATATTAGTGTCTTCAAGAATAGGTGTGGTTTCACTTTTGAAATCTATTTGCATTACATAGATAAAGCATTAAACTAGGGTTATTATTTTTCAATTAAATCATGGTAAATTAGGGTAAAAACGAGTAGATTTTAATTGGTTGCGGTTAAACTGGTTCCAAAAAGTCACGATTTCTGCATAACACGAAAGTTAGTAGAAAATTACTTGATCATGCTAGACAAAACTAGCTACGTCTTTCATTTTTTTTCAAAAGTGCATAACACAAAGATTAATGAACCATTTTGGAGACAGATTGGCTGCATCCGATTTTAGTTGTGTGTAAATAGATTTTCCATGTACTTAAAATGCCATCCTCTAATCTAAGCCTACTTATACTCAAAATTAATGATTCACTTTCAGCCATTACCTCGTTTTTATCTGCAAGTTAATTTTGTACTAATCTAGTAATGCATGTTGTGACCCATCATTATAATCCTATCAAGCCCTCTTTGGTGCACTAAAGAAGCTCACTATCAACTTTTATTAGCATGACTTTCAAGTATCAAATCCTTTTTAGAGCCTACATTTCTACATATCAAAAGTTCTTGCATCTTCAATAGCCCGCTTGTCTTTCCCCTCCTGTTTTTGATGAGGATTTTTCTTTACATCTATATCAACTCTAAACATAAATTTATGTTTTATGCTGTCCACCTACTCAAAGGCGCAAATGTCTCCTTCCTTGATATTACTGTGACGTGCAAACTGTCTCCAACCTGCACTGAAGATGGGTCTATTGTCCTTATGAATGCATCGTACCTCCCATTCCTTACAGTCTTTATCCACAAGAACTACTATGCTTGTTTCCGAGGACATTCACCTTTTCTGGGGAACTCCTACATTCCCAAAACATTACAAAAAAACTAAGTTATTTTAACCAGATATATTAAAGTTTTCCATTGACGTAATACACTTTCTAAAGCTTATCGCTCACACAAATATAGATTATTCATATTATAAAAGAGTACATTATATAGATTGTTCGTATTATAAAAGACGGCATTATATTACACCATAAGAGATTTTTAAGGAAAATGTAGTTATAAATAAACTATTTTTTTTAAAAAAGACTTGATTTTTATAGTTATTTTAAAATTATTGTTTAGTTTTCAGATTTCATTCTGTAGACTTTTGTTTACATCAATGTTTGGATCACATTCAATGATTCATCATCCTACACCTCTCTCATCTTGATGATGGATCATTGAGTATGATCTAAAACATTGTTGCATATAAAAATCTATACAATAGAATCCAGAAATTAAGCATTAAAAAATGATGGTCGTTAAATTTAATCTGAAATGTTGATGCAAATTAAAAAAAATACACAATAGAATTCAAAAACTAAGCAGCAAACTATTTTATGTTTTATGTTTTGTGAACCTGATAAAATCCTATCGTCCTTTTAACACTCTTCTCTTGATTAAAACATGATGATAAGCAGGGAACGCAGACAATTTGATCTTACGAGCAGTAGGCATGGGTTGCCAAAGCTTTCATTCCGCGACTTCATTTCAATTGACCAAAAAGGTTCTGATTTGAATGGAAGGGCGGGCTTCTTTAGAGCAGAGGATGCATTATGTTCAGGGCTCTTCCCAGAATGGCCTGCAACAAAAGTATTCCTCTGTTATACTATTCCTCCTTATTAAGTTACAATTCAAATGCCTGCTTTGAAACCAAAACCGTCATCTTTCTCATCATAAACCATATTGTTTGCTAGCTTCGTGCCCATTGGCCGACTTGATCTACCCACTTTGTCAGAAGGGCTTGTATCTGTATCAACATTGGTATTCATAAAATGACGAGCATTGAGATTTTTCTCACAGGCTGTTCTATCAAATATCTGAATCCTAAAATAGGACTTCGAAATGTATTTAAACACTAGAAAATCTCCCATCTCTAGCCCATGAAAATCTAAAAACTTTTTCCAACCCTGTCGAAATTCCAATCGATCTATGGAACCCCATAACTGTACATCACATTCCTGGCCATCTGGGCCTTCCAACACCATATGTTCATCTGGGTTGTTTAAAAACCGTGAAACAAATGCTGGAGGAATGCGCTGCCGTAAACACAATGCACAATTAAATCTTATTACAAGTTATTAGATTGACAATGTACATAAAATAAAAAAATGAAAATGGTGTATAAAACTTACCAGTTAATCTGCAAAATCTCCAAGTATAACTTTAAAGAAAGAAGAGACCCATCAAAGCATTTTTTTTCATGATGTTTACCATGTTTTTGTTGGCATTTGGCATGACTGATCAAGTGATGCAGTTGAAGTTGGATGACTGCATCGGTAAATGATAGAATTCTATTTGTGATGAAGAGATAGAGATTCTATGAATAGATGACATGATCAATTATTTGTGTTGTCATTGTTGGCAACTGATGTCAACTGATGTTCCTGGTGTTTTTGTTTTGTCATCTAAGTGATTTGGTTTACCGAAAGACACAGTTTACCAGGCAGTGAACTAAAATCTGTGAAATAAGACTTTAACTGGTAAAGAAGAATTGTTTTGATTGGATCGGTCGATCGGCGATGATTGGTGATTTGCGGTTTGGATGGTGAACTTGTATCACGAATAGGTGTATATGACCAGACTTGTGATGATTACTGGAATGCGTGTTTCAAATTTTTGGTGAAGTTTTGCTAAGGTTTTAGTAGGGTTTAAGGACTGGTGAAGAAATCATCAAACCGGTAATGATTTATGTTATGACGGTGAACGACAACGAGTCTACATGAAGTTGGTAACACAACACAAGCTTGTTATCTCGCCATTCATCCTTCATAGCAAGATTAAGCCACCCTACAAAATTTTATTTGAGTCCTTGTCTTTCTAAGAACTTCCTTGGTTCAACCCATAATTCGTTTGTAAATTGTCTCTTAATTCGTAGCACCAAGTTTTAAATGGTCTGTTTGAACCCCATGAACTCATTGAACCATTTTGAAGGGAGTTCATAATGTTCATTTAGGTTATGTAGGTTCTAAGGTGTCAAAAAGGTTTTTCATGCTAACGTTCACTCAAAATGTTTTGCAATGGTTTTTTTTCATGGTTGTGTATGATGTGCTATATTTTCTTTTTCCTGGCCGTGAACCCTTTGAGCTTAGTTCAAACGGTTCAGTGGTGTTCGACATGTTCAACAATGTTCAAAAGACTAGTGCTACTTAACAGAGCTAATCTTTTCAAGGAGAATTTTCTTGGCGTAGTGTACACTTTGAACTAATTGAACTCTCGTGAACTCAGTTCAGATTGTTCATGCATGTTCAGATCAGGTGGGTCTCATGTGCTAGAAGACATGATGGAGCATTTATTGCAAAGTATGATGAAGATTGAACCATATCTCGAGTGACGTCAACTGGTTGAGTTTTCAAGGCAAGTAATCATTTTTGGGAATTGGCGGTTACTCCAAAAACGCCGCCATGAATTCAATGCACGCGTGTGATGTCCAATCCAATGCTCAACACATTTGAGTTGACAATTGGAATTAATGCACTAAATGAGTTTGTATCACTTCTTTCACTATAAGGTATGAAGTGATTAACTTCTGAGAACTTGTTCTTCATTGCTGCGGGGTTTTGGATAGAAGTTTTATTTGCTGGTAATCATCTGTTTCGTCTCAACTATGAAGGTGAGTTCGTTTCATGTCCTCTCCAGTGATTTTTATCTGCTTTTCCTCTCTCGTAATAAGATTTGCTGGGAAAGTAAGGGTTGTTGTTTATGAAATATGAAGTCCACATTGCACCTTTTTGGGAATACTTTTAGTCTTGCATGTACAGAGCCCATAGTCAGTGATACAGACTTGAAAGGAGAAAATCTGGAAGTTTTAAAGGAAATGGTGTTCAAAGGAATTGATGGTTCATTTGGTGTAGAAATTCTGAGTAGTGGTATCATAGAAGCAGTAGCCTTTCCTCCTGCTATCCCTTCCCTGGAACTAGTTAGAGAATGTATTGCGAGGTATGATCCCATCTTCGAAACCATCAAAAGAGATAATGGTGAAACCCTCCTTGCAATTAACCGAGAAGTTATCTCCTATGTTTTCAAATTACCTGATTATTAGTTCTCAAACTTTTCTCCCGTCCAATCAGTTACTGAGTTCAACATAGACAAAACTGGGCATCGAAATAATATAGCAAAGTATTGGTTGAAGGTTCCTCAGAGGGGTGGCTCCAGATTACCCAAGTATCCCAACAAAAACCATACGCTCCCCCACATTCACAATGTCATGATATTACTACACCGAGTTAGAGGTTCGACAGAGGCCTACAGCTTCGATGATTGGATTTATTGCTATGTACAACTGGTACTGGAAGGGAAGCAATATCTTGATTGGGCAGAGCTGATTGTCGATTCCATGAGGGAGCAGCTGAGCATGGCCAAACAGTTCAAGTAGAATTTCTTCATGTCCTCATATCTGATATATTGCTTGGCATGTGTTAAAGACATAGTGGGTATACCTTAGTAGCTCGCTGAAGGAGAGGTCTCTGTGTATGATTTTTACCCAATGTTATAGAGGGATAATGCTTTGCAAGACTTTAGGAGAGTACGCAATGCCTTCTTGGGAGATTTATGTTATGAGTTAATGAACATGAAAACCAAGAGGATGTCTAAGGATGCACAAGCATTAGTGAATAAATATGATAGTTTCTTTATTCAGTTTCCGCACTTTTGTTACATAAGATTTGGCGGCTTCAAGGAAGAGCCCTTTCAGGCTTCCTTGTTTTTGTTTAGATTGTTTTATTCAGGCCGAGATCTGTAGGTAGTTGACTATCATGATTAAGAAGGCGCAACCCAAGGAAGATCATTTTCCTATTCAATTGGGTATTTTATCCTGCAGTTCAATGTCAGATGCTTTAACCATTGGAGTCGACTTGAAAAACTTCAATTTTTTATTATATCATGAAAGAAAGGGATTTGACAATAAGTGTTTCTCATGGAGCCTTGGTTTGATACCGCACCTTCCAATCTCACATTTGGAGGACTTCTGGGAAGATTGCAATGATGAGCTTGAGGTGTTCAAAAGGGAAAATATGCGAATCGTTTTGGAATAGGTAGTTTCACTACAGGTGAAACTTGACATAAGTGGGATTGAAGAAGATTATCTGGAGCATTTTGAACCTGGATACTTAAACCAAACTGAGCCCGAAATGGCCTGCATTAATTGGGATGCAGAAGAAGAGGATGACATATAGCTAAAAACAAAGAGGGTTTTGGAGAGAACTGCGTAGTGGGTTAACATGAGAAGAACAATGAAACTAGGCAACAAGATTGGGCATGCAAGAGGTAGTTAAGTTGCTCTGCATTCCCCAAAGCGTTTTTCTAACCCCACTTCTATGCATGTTCATGCAGGTAAAGATAAGAAGCCATCTTACACCAAGCACAAGCCCAATCTAGCCCTGGATTTTATTGCTCCTCGATATACCAGGTCACAGAGTGTTGCACAGAAGAGAATGGACCAGACCAAAGATACAGAGGCAAAGGACAAAATTCTTGATGCTCAAGTTTTTGAAGTCGAGGACCTAGACAGTGATATTGTCAACACTATAGGTTCTCATGCGGTCACTGTAGCTATGTCGCCGCCACATAAGGTGATCGGAGGAACAGCTAGTTCAAGTGCTAGCCCTAAATGGCTAACCACTTTAGTGAGAAAGAAGCGAAGTTTCATTCTAGTAACCATCCCAATCCAAGACATGGTGGTGAAGTACACAGAGAAGGGTCCCAAACCAAAGAAGTTCAAGACAACTGCCAGATTGGATACTGATGAAAAGACTGGGAAGTGGTTTGTCACGATTGTTTCTTATAAGCCTAAGGATGGGAACAAAGAGGTAAATGCAGAGGACTTTGAGATCACCAAGGTAGAGCTCGGGAATATGAGTAGAGATTCAGATAATCACCTTTTCCAGGTATCGGCCAAGAAGATGCTCACTAGGTCAGAAAAGGATGGGCAGGAGAAAAGAGAGCTGGAGCGGCATATCAAAATTCTTGCTCATTTCATTGGTAGTATCGGCTTTTTTAGAGCACTTGCCATATCACATACTTCAGAGAGCTTTGATCCCATCACGCCAGAGAACAAGAAGCCAATGGGTCAAGTTCAACGAGCTAAAAGCATTACGGGGGCTGTGGAGAAGTGGATCGAGGGAATGATTAAAGATGGTGAAAAATATATCATGAGCTCCAGGAAGTTATGCGATGAAATGTAGAGTCTCATTGCAAAAACTCAGAATTAGATCGTGCTATGGGAGAAAGAAGAACATAAGTGGGAAAATGTCTTGCCTATGCTCACTAAGATAGACGAGTACAGAACTGCCAAATTCTTAGCAGAGAATTCAATCAAGCCAGTAACCAATGAGTTCCAACTCTTTGTACTGAAAAAGACTATAATGTGGCAGGTACTCACATTTAAGTCTGTGATTTCTGATGCCAAAACCTCTGTTTATGAACTTCAGGACCTCCAAAGCAGCTTGGTTAATGACAACAAAGTGGTTAATCCAGACCACGATTGGCAACTGGGGATTTGTGGAATGAACACGCAAGATGTGATAAAAGCTTTTAGGCTATAAATGGAGAAGGTTAAGGCCAAACGTAACTTCACCCCCAAAGATATAACACAAGTCACTCGGATTGAGTCCATGACATTCATCGGTAATTATCATTTACCCAAGCATGCCGAGAAAATGGTGAAGCATAGATGGGACAAAGAAGCCGCAAAAGCGAAGATCAATGCCATGAAGAATCCAATCCAACCTATAATCTAGGAGCTTGCAACCACCCACAGCGCCCAGAAAAGTGGAGAAGAGGACGATGATGGAGAAGAAGCGTAGCATGTTAATGATGCTCTATTTTTATTTTTATATGCTTTTTTATGATCTAGCAAATGACTTCGGGACATCTGTCCCTAAAATATTCTATTGGTTATTATAACTATTTTGGAGGAGATCGAGTTTTAAGGGAGACCTCCTCTGTTCTCTAAGACTATTCATAGGTTTAAGTTAGAGAAAGAAGGGGTTAGAATAGTGGATGGAGTTTCTGGTTTTAAGTAGTTTTGTTTTGTTGAAGGAAGTCATCAGACTTTGAAAATTTAAAATTGGAAAGGATTTATACATGTATTGTTGTGTCTTTGTTGCATAAAATACATATATATAAAAGATCATACGTGTTTGGGAGAAGGAAAACCTTTGAGTTTTGAATCTGTGTAGTGGTATTTCTTTGCAAATATTAAGCTAATTAAATGACAGTGATCGCCTTTCCAATGGAAAATATCATTATTATTTTGGGATTCCTTTCTAAGTGACTTTAAAACATATATGCTTGATAAGGGATTTTATTTCTCTTATCTATTTTTATGAGCTGTCGAACTAGTGTTCTGAACTTGGTTTTGATCACTTTCATTTTTCATGTTGAAGCATTTTGTAAGAATAGTTTTTCTCTGAAATATGTGTGAATCATTATCCTCTCATCTAAGAATGAAGTAGGTAGCCTTACATGCTTTCGGGTTAAAAGCATACCAGTTTAATTTAGTTAGATTATTCCCTAAATAACTAATGGAGGGAGTTGTACCTATCAAAAATTCAAAGGGAAGTGGTGTATGTCACACTTACCCAACTGTTTAGCTGAACTTTTGTCTTTTAAAGAAGGCGTCAGAGTTTGAAATCATTTAATTTGAAGAAAGGCAAAAATCCATTCACTAACAAACCTGCGTGAAAGATTTAATTGTTGTTTTGGCGCGATTCAAGGAAGATTTTCTTGGGAATCAAAGAAACGCTTAGTAGAGTGTTTTGAGGACATGGATCAGATTTCCATGATGGGTTAAGATCAACCAATAGTTGAATTGCATTGTAATTTGTTGTAATGATCTGTATAGCAATCTATGATGGTCTCTTGTGATCTAATTGCAAATTCATGATGTAACTAGGTTTTGTGGCCGACCTAGTTGAGATGGCTATTTAGGTTGACGCAGTTGATGTTTATTGTGTCGGTGGTCTTAGAGAATGTGTTAAGCTATCCAAGTGAAGTGTCAGATCTACCTGAGAGTTGTAGAGTGTTGAGTATAACTAGATCTGATCAAACAAGTAGAGAAGTGCAAGTAACAGATCATTTTCCTACTGTTGTTCCCTAACAGTTGCAGTAGGTTAAATCCCTTAACGGAGTAGGTCCTTACAGGCCTTAAACATTTAAGTACCCTAACAGGGCAACTCTCAAAAGAGTGTTAAATCCTCTCATGAGGTTGATCCTAACAGATCATCAAGCTCTTAACCGGGATGCAAGACAAATCCCCTAACCGAGTGACTCCTAACAGGGTCTGCTCCTAACTGGGCGTATTGTAAGCTCCTAATAGGGCGTACATCAAAAGAGTACAAATATTTGTGGGTGCCAACTCCCATCGTGGATTTTTCCCTATTTGGGTTTGCACATAAAAAACTTATGGTTTTCATGTGTGGAATGTTTTGCATGTGATCTTCTTGTTTATATTTCATTTCATGCATTATTTTTGAAACACCGCTTATAATGTTTTATCAGAAGTTTATCAAAGGTTACCGGTACTGATAAGAAGTTGTTTGAGAAAGTATTTGATCTTATTGATAAGGTTAATGAGCTGGTAAATGATCAAGTTTATATGATTGCTTTGGAGGTGAAAGTATTGGTAAATGATTTGATTAATGTGTAAACAAATTTGATAAAGAGGTTATTAGATCTGATTACAAAAGTTGAGATATTTGTTAAATGGTTTCAAATTTGAGATAAGTTTGATTTTGAGTTAAAGTTTGAATTGGTCTTAATACTGATTCACCCTCCCCCTCTCAGTATTAACCGGATCCTCATAAGATTAACAGTTTTATGTATCATTTCTGACTACATTCTCTGCATGGTATAAAAAACTCTCTCATTTCTTCATCCTCCATGGTAGACCTAGACGCAAAAGCCTATAAAACTAGCCAAAAAATCTTCTTGCCTGCCCAATTCTTATCCCTCTTTTCCATTCTCTGTCATAATGATCTCTTGCATCAACTGCATTAGGAAATCAACTTATACATCTCCATTAATGGTAGTGCACAATTGATAGCAGTTTCAACATTTATTTTCTACTGCTTCCATTCATGGTATTGAAATGACCAAAGCCAAGCTACTTCCAATCACGTCTATAGCATACTGTAGCGTTGTAAATTGTACGCACTTGCTAGGGTGGTACAATTTCACACCTAGTTTAGCACCCGCCTGGGTGCATTTTATATTTTGCATTGCATTTCTCCTTTTGCACTTAATTAATCAAATTAATTAGGTCTAAGGTCCTATTTCATCATCCTTTGCATCATAAAGTTGGGCCCTTTTCGTTAAAGCGTGCCCTTTTCATTTTATTCCTCCAATACATCACTCAATCAAAAACCCTAATTAAGTCCTATTTCAAACTTGGGGGCTTGGTTTCGGGGGTCAAAACATCTCGAAATCACCTGTAACTTCGGGATTCTCTCTAAAATCATCATATCCGACGGCCCTGAAAATTTGGTGAAAAGTTGTCGGGACCGTGGCGTTCGGAGTGCACATGGTCCCAAACATTTTTCCCAAAATTTTAGGAGCACAATCCAATCATACAATAAAGCTTAACCCCAAGAAATTGGCAGGAAATTCAATCTCTAGGTCGGCCAAAAGACGAAATTACGATCTAGGGTTTCCTACATAAGAGCTCTCTTTCTTCATTGGAAGGGATCCGATTTTTGTTTTCAGGAACTTCATATGCAGCGAAAGAGCAGATCTTTGAAGACTTCAACAACATTCAACATCCCTCTATCAAGCATTTATCAATTTCATTCATCCATTTAGGGCTTGGAAGACATTGAAGAACAATAGGAGATTACCGACTGAAGATTGGCTTGTACTCCTCCCTTGAGGGTTGGGTATGATTTCATATTGTTTTCATGTCTTTGCATAAGCTTCAATATATCCTTTATTCATGCTTTAGATCACTTTGCATCTTGATTTAGAGCATTTACATTATCATTTACAAGCAATTAGGGTTTACTTTCTAGGTTGCTCTAGTTTGCTTTCTTGCATTTTAGGACCTTGCACACACACTAGGTCTGCACACACAATACATTTTACAAAACAACTTGGCTATTCGTGGAGGTGGAAATCACCGAAGCGGGGGTTTGACTAAGGCAAAACCCTATATAGTTGCCCATACCATTTTCAGATATAAGTGCAGGTTTCGGGACTCGGACGACGCCGCGGGTGACAGATCCGGGGAGAGCAGGTCGAGACAGCACTCCACATCAAATTGCAGAGCAAAAGACCTGGACAGGGGCGCTGGGCACCCTGGTCCTACCAGGACAGGGGTGCTGGGCGCCCTGGTCCCTAGGACAGGGGCGCTAGGCACCTTGGTCCTGCCAGGACAGGGGCGCTAGGCGCCCTGGTCCCTAGGATAGAGGCGCTAGGCGCCCTGGTCCTCCAGACAGATAGCATTTTTTGACATTTCCGACAGTTTTTCAGAGTGCAAAATAGTAGTTTCAGGTGTAGTTTTCGGGACAGAATCAGGACAGTGGTGCCCGCGCCCCCGTCCCGAACATTTTCAATCAGATTTTGACTCTGGGTACGCATCTACATTCTTGTTTTGTCCTTGTGTTTACAGCTGTTCATTGTTTAATCTCAATTCTGCAATCTTGTTATTAGTTCTTACTTGCATTTTGGGATTAGGGCTTGAACTTGCATCATTTGATCTTCCAATTTCAACAAAGGAATAGAAATCCTAATAGGTAGCCCATGGCTCTCTCTTTCACAAGAAGAAGTAGCCAATTGTGTGATACCTCTAGGCTCTTTCGTATTCCGTAATGTGTGTCAAAAGGTAGGATTAGGGCATGTTAACCTAGTCTCGCTTTTTCCCCTACACACATACACATTCCTATTTTAATGTATGATTTGGGTATCCTAATTTTCTTTTAAAGGAAAGATTTGCTTGTTCCTCTTTAAATTCATGATGGGAAACCTAATTTTCTTTTAGGGCAAAGATTTTCATGTTCCTATTTTAATTCATGATTCGGGAATCTGAATTCTCTTTGAGAAAAAAAGGTTTCCTTGTTTCTCTTTTAATTCATGATAGGGAATCCTAATTTTCATTTAAGAGAAAGATTTAGTAATTGAACATGTTTCAGTAATTTATCTTTGCCTGGTAATACGATCTACCCTGAAGTGTAACTCCTTCCAATGTCAAATTGTTCTCCACTTCTAATTTTTTTGTTCTTACTTCAAATCTGGCATTCTCAAAGCTCTCACAAGCTACCCCTAGCCACTTTCATCGGTGTTTCCCTTACATAAAGAACATTAGTTTTTCTTCGAGGGAAGTGTCTAAATAAATAATTAAACAAATTTAATAAATAAATTTTTAAACACATTTACTTTTAAATCAAAACATTTATTTTCACTAATATTTTGTCAAGTTATATTTTATATTTTCTGCAACACAACATTCTTAGTTTCTCTTCTTTTTTCCACCAGATTCATTATATACTTCATAATGAAATAATCAATTTGGTTAGTCATTTCAAAAAAAAAAAATCAATCATAATCATTATGTGTGTGTGTGTATTATTTCATATTCACTAATTGGTTCTCAAACTGCTAAGGCATCCCTCACTAAACCATTTTCTCATCTTCACAGCCACATTAATCTACCTAATGCTCTCATGGAAACATCAAATATCATCAGAATGTTAGTACCATAACATAAATAAATATTGTATTTCCTTGTGTGTCGACTTGAATTTCATCCTCAGAATGTTAACTGCAATAAGTTAGTTTCACAAAATACCAATGGAAATACTACAGGAAATCCAAATTCAACCAATGAAGCTACATGAAGTACATATGAAATAAAATACTAATATTACCTTCATCGCTTATGTCCCATTGTGTCCTAACTCCACTATTCTTGGTTGCAGATGGTGTGCTCTCAGACAATGCACTGATGGCTCCCAAGATGGCATATGAAGAATGGACTAATAACTTGTAGTTAACTGATACTATGATATGCAAATACTACATGATTATGCTAAATGATTATTGCTATTTGCTTCAAGATTAAAACTCACGGATGCATATGATTAATTTGAAGACTAACTCTCTCTCAATTGAAGCTCTTGATTTTATAGACCTTGAGAGGATTAGATGATGTGGCTCAGATTAACAGTCTTGATCAGATCTGTAGATTTGAATGGTTGTGAGCAAAGGTGAAGGTTGAGAGAAAGGGGGAAGGAAAAGACAAGTGTCACTCATCTCACCTTGACTAGGTTGCTGACTAAGGGAATCTAGGGATGGTTGGAGGAAATTTAGGCTTGAGAGGACAAGTGGACTCAAGTCCTTCTTAAGATGTATGGGGTGTTGGAGAGAATATAGGAAACGGTTATGAAACATGTGTACGTACACAATATTCATTAAGTTTGGAGGTTGAAGATAAATGATAAATTAATATTTAAGAAATATTAATTTCCTTAGCCACATGTTTGATGAGTTGGCAAAGGGAAAATGAAGTGGAGATGGAGAGTGAGTTGGAAAAGGGATTAAATAATTTTGAGAATTATTTAATATTTGAGACTATAGGATAGGAGAATAACCATTAAATATTAGATATTTAATTAACTAGAGGAATAGGATAAATGAATTAATTAATAAAATATTAATTAATAGAAAGATACGAAAAATAAATTAAATAAATTAATCTTTTCAAATTAACTATTTGATAGAATAATAATTATTAAATAAATATAAAATATTTATTTAATTGCTCATAGCCAATTTTTATGTGTATACATTTTGCCCCTCTTTGAAATGATGTGAAGACAACATTGTTTCAAAGATTAAATCAAGTCTTGATAATGCGCCTGATAGAGATTGAAAATTCTGATTGTGTGCCCTCTCAGGAGATTGATAGTGAAATTGTCGAAAATTCTGGTTTGAACGATCAATCTCATGATAATTTGATAAACTTATGGTCAATTAAATTCATTTGTGAAAAAAAAACAAATTAAATTGCCCCATTGAAATTAATTACTCTTCAAATAGTAAATATAAAATTAACCAAGACTAATTTTAATTTCATTGTTATCCTTGTCAGCTTGTGGAGAAAATATTCTTGCTGAGGTGGTGAAATGGTGATTTCCATGGAGAACCATCGTTTTGAGCATGTTTGGCATTATTAGCGACCTGTCGAGTATAGGTATCTGGTAGGTATCTTATCCCGAGCTTTATTGTCAACCTTTTGTGCAAATTTTCATGTTTTTAGCACGTTTTTGAATTTTTAATTTTTTTGCGATTTTTTCGGCATTAGATTAGCGCTTTTGCAATTTGTTTTAGCGCATATGCAATTAGGATTAGTGCATTTGCATGTTTTAGTGCAAATGTTATTTTTGTTAGCGCATATGTTAGGGATGTTAGCGCTTATGCATAGAATAGCACAAATATTTCGTTTGTTAGCGTTTTTGCTTAATACGATAGTGCTTTTGCATGGGTTTGCACATATGCTTGTAGATTTAGTGCATTTGTTCAAAAGAATAGCGCATATGCACTAGTTTAGCACAAATGCCTTTAGATTTAGCATATTTGTTGTAGTTTAGTGCAAATGCTCAATATGATAGCGTTTTTGCTCAAATTTGATGTTTTTGATAAGTGCAAAGGCTAAAAATCACTTTGATGATTAGATTTAATGTGTTTAATACACATTGATATTGAAATAGAGACTTGATTGAGCAATTTGTTGGATAGATAGATTGATTGATTGATTTGATAGATTGATTGCATGATTGGCTTGATTAGCTTTATTCCTTGATAGATTGCTTGATTAGCTTGATTGCTTGATAGATTGCTTGATTGTGTGAGTAGTTCTAAGAAACCGATTTATTTTCTTATGTAAGAGCTTAGCAGAGTTTTGAGTGAACTTAGTGATTGATAGAAAACCATGATTGATAAGTTTTAAAATGATTTGATAGCATAAGTTGCTACAATTTGATTTGATAGATAGATAACATAGATTGCTTCAGTTTGATTTGATAGATAGATAGCATAGATTACTTCAGTTTGATTTGATAGATAGATGATGATTTGATGATTGATTGATTTCTCTTGATAAATAGGAGAAACTTGATGTTCTCCAGTGTCGGAAGAAATTATCAGCAATGCATCATTTAGTGCTAGAGTTGACACAGGAAGAGGTTAGACATATAGATGCCTGTGGTTTATGCCATTTTTTGTATATGCATAAGATTATGCATAATAGAGGATTGTTGATGGTGTTAGCCGAGAGATGGCACAACGAGCATAACACTTTCCACGTGCCTACGGGTGAGATTAGTGTGACTCTTGAGGATGTCTATATGATTTTGCACATCCCAGTAACTGGAGAGCTAGTGTAGTATGATTTTCAGGATTGTGTTGGTACAAAGGCTTGCAGAATCATGCTTGTTGATGATAGCATTGGTAGAGGAGAGATTCGATGGGTGGATAAGGTGATGTATTACGAGGCTCTTCCCATTATTCTTGTTGGTCTGATTGGAAGATTTATATGTAATGATAGGCGATCGCGAGGTTTTTCAATTGGATGGGGTGAGATTCTCCTAAGTATGATGCAGCATCGTACTTGATATGCTTGGGATGTTTGTATGTTGGTACATTTATATCATGATCTTCATCAGGTGGTGTATGATGAGAGTGTGAGTTTGTCTACAAGATGCACTTTATTGCAGATCTGGTGCTAGGAGCACATTGCTAATACTTGACCTATCCATCACAGAGTTCATGGAGAGAGGCAGCCATATGTATATTTTTATGTAGGTATCCTTACTCAGCATAAGCTGGGTAAGATGGAGTATTGGCGATGGGTGCTTGATTAATTGGATAGCATTACTTGGAGACCATATGTTGATTGTGAGCCATGGATGGATGATGCACAAACATTACCATTTATCATGCAGAGTAGATATCTCATTGGTTGGACTCCTTACATTATTGAGCGACAGTTGATTGGTCGCATTCTAAGACAGTTTGGTATCATCTAGCCTATGCCTACTGGTGTGACGATATATGCTTGGTGGTATAGAGATGGGTGAGATTGGGGACCTTCGTTATCATTTGAGATTTCTCATGCAGAGTTTGTTGCTACTCCGAGAGTGGCTTATGATATGAGATTGCACATTCTTGATCCTAGGGTTACTGCAGAGTATGCTCAGTATATACTAGCCATCCATTTCCTGGTATTACTGATCCAGTAGATCCTCCTCCCAACTCAGGAGATGATGATGATTCAGATGATCTAGGTGTGAGGAGACATAGATGGAGACGCGAGCTTAGAGCTTCTCAGGAGGTAGGGAGAGATGGAGATGAGGGTGGGAATGGAGGTGGTGGTGGTAGGAGACCTGGACAGAGGGGAAGTCGATTGAGAGTCCATGGAGGACTGTTTGGACTTGTTGGCAGGATTGGGAAACCACGTCCTATGGGTGGGAGGGATGTTGGACGGATTGGGAGGGATCATGGTAGGGCAGGTATGAGATCACCGAGAGGGTTGTCATTTACAAGAGGAGGCAGGATGACTGGACTGAATGGGGGTTGCAGGAGAGGCATTGATTTTGGATAGCTTCAGTGATGTAGAGGTAATTGTGGTGGACTGAGAGATTCAAACCAATCAGGCATATAAGGGAAATACAAGGTTTCAAAGCCCTTCCCCAAACAAGATCAAATGGCATAAAAGACACAAAATGGATTTCAAACACCCCGAGGCACTCACCAATGGTTAAGACACTTCATGACACCTTACACAAAGCAATTGAATAGGTCTTGGTGGACTTTGAGACCTAAAACCCAAAGGAGCACTCAAACACCAAGAATTGCCAAAGAGGCCTAATTGCCCCTCTTGTAGCCCTGTAGCGACCTTCTAGAGCAACTAACTCAAAAAATTTCCAAAGCACTGGACAAAGTGTTTGACTTTTTAGATACCCTTTTTTAATTTCTTCAACATATGTGAAACTTGATAGGGGTTTTTTTGGACCATGTCTCTGCTGCTACAACTTTTGGACTGCAAAATGGCATAAAAGTGGGTCATTTAACAAAGGAACACCCTTCAAATCTTAACCCCTGAACTCCATCTCTTGGAAAGTGGCAATATATGTTATAAAATTCTTAAATATGAGAGGAATTAGACTCAAACCACCTGCAACATAGAAAGCCCCAAATTTGAGCATGTAAACCCTAGGAAACTAGGGCTTGGTCAATGTCTAACCTCCAGCCACCTTACCATCAAATTGATGGACCCTACACCATCCCTAGGACCTTCCTAGATGGTTTCCTTCATGAAAAGGTACCCTCCTTAAGGTATATTGGTCAAACCAATACCCTACCAAGCATCTTCATCCTGCTTAACCCTGCAAATCTGCAACTTTCAAGGATGTCAACCCTGCAAAACCTCAAACCGATGGTTTGAAAAGGTAATATAAATATTCCCCAAGCCCCTTTCCAAGTTTGGGGTCAATACATCAAATGAAATGAAAGAAATTACATTTACAAGCCTGCTGCTTACCCTAAATCTGGGTTTGAACCGGTTATAGAAAAATGTTTATAACTTATTCAAATGGACACAAAATCAATCAATCTTGGTATCAAAATGAATCTAAGACATCATAGATAAACCTCCAATCAATTTTTAATAGAAATCAATTCATAAATGCATGGAAAATTAAAGAGTTTCAGACTGCCACGCGACAAAATGCAGAAAAACAGGGTTATTTCACCTTTATTGAAGCATCAAAACTTGTATTTCGGTCTCTAATCCCCTCTCTCACTTTTTTAGGGATTGATTACAATTTTTATATAGTTTTTGGATCATCCCAAACCGAATCCAAATGGATAACTACCCTCTAACCACCAAAAATGCAATTTTGCAACTTTTGACAACAAAAAAAATGCACAAAAAGTTGTCATGTTGTCACACAAAGTTGTCAACTTGCTCAAATGGATTATCCAATGCATGGAATCAGTCCCTATGGTCATTATACGACCCTCAAAACCTATTTTACTCATAAAATTCATCTCCTACCCAGAAACCAAGTTCTAGGCCAAAATTGTCAATTTTGCACATATTGGCAATTTTCAACTTTTGGGTTTCCTATTACATTTTTCCAATTTGGTTGGCTCTAATGGCCATTATTACATCATGTTAGGACCTTATAGGTCTCCTTTCTTCATTAGATGACTTTTTACCATTCTTCACCTTGGTACCCTAAATGCCTTGAATGGATGCTCCTGCATCATACACCCCAACACAAAAAGAACTCTTGTCCCAAGAGTCAGATCTCCAAGACGGATTTGTCTTCCTCTTCTTGGGTGGTGTATTGCATGAAACTCCTCTCTGAACCTGCATTAATGTTCCCTTTGTCCCTGCAACAAACATTTTAGACAACAAAGGCAAAAACACATCATTTTGTCTTTTTAGGACTACACTTTTGGGACAATCATGAATTTGCTGCACTATGGGCTCTGAAAGCTAGTTCAAAGGGTCAAAGGTGACTGAATTCCTGCCCTCCAAGGATAGACCTTCCAGTTCTTCCATTGGTGGCACCCAAGGACACCAAACTTTCCCAATCATGACCCAATTGCTCTTCTCATCAACTCGGTTATGTGTACTTTTGACATGCTCGCCAAAACACTCTGATTTCTGCACCAACAAGGACAGCTCCACCTTAGGCATGGTGTTGAAGACCTCATCCTTCTATTGGACCTATGAATCAATACTCTCCTTCCTACCAAAACAGATGACTCTTTGCTTCTTGAATCCATCACTTGGTAGAGGTGCAAATATGAATCGCCTTCCATCCTTGTGAACAGCATAGGTGTTATTGTACCCATCATGTAAAGTCCTCCTCAATGCTTGCCATGGTTTCCCCAAAAGGATATGACAACATGTCATAGGCACAATGTCACCTAGCACCTTATCATGGTAGTTTCCAACTGAAAACTCTATAAATGCTTGTTCATACACAACTACATTTTGTTCATCAGTAATCCAAGAAATCTAATAAGGACTAGGATGTGGAATCTTTTGCAAATGAAGTTTATTAACCATCTCATATGACACTAGATTGTCAAAGGAACCAGAATCTATTATCACCTTACAAACTTTACCATAACATTTGCAATTAGTCCTAAAGATTGATACCTTGGGTGTATGCTGACTTGAAGATCTTCCCACCATAAGACATTCTCCGACTTCTGGATGTGCATAATGATGGTGTCCTTCCCCTTCATCTTCATCTTGCTGCTTCTCATCTTGAGCCAAAGAAACTCTTTTCTCATTCTTCCTTGCTTCTCTTAGAGGACACTTGTAGAATGGGTGCCCATCTTCTCCACACTTGTAGCACTTGCCAAAGAAGCTCTTCTTCCCATTCTTCTGGTCTCCTCTAGGATCAATCACTTTTTCCTTGCCTTTTTGAGTTTGTTCATGGCTTGAACTACCACTCTTGCCCTTGTTCTGGACTCCTCTTGAAGCACTTGTCTTCTCTTGCCTCCTCTTCAACTTTTCTTCAGCCTTCATGGCTAAACGAAAGCATTCTTCAAGAGCCTTGGGCATAGCCATGCTCATCTCATCTTGAATATTGTACCTTAATCCTCCAAGGTACCTTGCCACTTTCTCTTCCACATCTTCATCATGAGAAACTCTGATGTCAAGTTTGTGGAACTCCTCAGTATACCTAGAGACATCCATCTCCTTTTACCTCAGTCCATGCATTCTCTTGAACAACTAAACTTTGTAATCTTCAGGAAGGAACGTGTCCTTCATCCTCTCCATCATCCTTGTCCATGATGAGATCTTAGGCCAACCTTTCTTCACCCTATCAACCTACAAGTTATCCCACCATAACAATGCATGCCCCTTCAACCTGGACTTGGCAATCTTAACTTTGTGTTTGTCAGCAATATCATCACATTCAAAGTAGTTTTCTACAGCACTGAACCAATCCAACAAGACTTCATCATTCATGTTTCCATCATAAAAAGGAAGTTCAACTTTTACCTTAGAGTTTCCAAGCCTTACTATCTTCAGGATCCTCTCCAATCTTGCATCTTCTGGATCAACTGGCTTTGTCTTTGCTGTTGCAATTTCTTCATTGTCACTTTCTTCCTCATGAATCATGCTCTGTCTGACTATCTTGTCATTCATCTTTGCCATATCTTCTTTGACCTTCTTGTTTTCTGCCATGAGTTCTCTCACCATCTTAGCAAGTTCTACATTGGTGACCCTCTGAGGTAGTGTATCATCCTCTCCTTCTGACATCTTTGCTGCTCCAAAGGAATGAACACTTCAAGGGTTGATTTCTAGTTTTGTGCAACCAATCCACTCAAGGATCTTCTCAACTCCTTCCTCCTAGGCCATTCCTAGGCTCTGATACCACTTGATACAGAGGTAAGTGTGGTGGACTAAGAGGTTCAAACCAATCAGGCATATAAGGGAAATACAAGGTTTCAAAGCCCTTCCCCAAACAAGATCAAATGGCATAAAAGACACAAAATGGATTTCAAACACCGCGAGGAACTCACCAATGGTTAAGACACTTCATGACACCTTACATAAAGCAATTGAATAGATCGTGGTGGACTTTGAGACTTAAAACCCAAAGGAGCACTCAAACACTAAGAATTGCCAAAGAGGTCTAATTGCCCCTCTTGTAGCCCTATAGCGACCTTCTAGAGAAACTAACTCAAAACTTTTCCAAAGCACTAGACAAAGTGTTTGGCTTTTTAGATACCCTTTTTTAATTTCTTCAACATATGTGAAACTTGATAGGGGTTTTTTTGGACCATGTCTCTACTGCTACAACTTTTGGACTGCAAAATGGCATAAAAGTGGGTCATTTAACAAAGGAACACCCCTCAAATCTTAACCCCTGAACTCCATCTCTTGGAACGTGGCAATATATGTTATAAAATACTTAAATATGAGAGTAATTAGACTCAAACCACCTGCAACATAGAAAGCCCCAAATTTGAGCATGTAGACCCTAGGAAACTAGGGCTTGGTCAATGTCTAACCTCCAGCCACCTTAACATCAAATTTATGGACCCTACACCATCCCTAGGAACTTCCTAGACGATTTCCTTCATAAAAAGGTACCCTCCTTAAGGTAGATTGGTCAAACCAATACCCTACCAAGCATCTTCATCATTCTTAACCCTATAAATCTACAACTTTCAAGGATGTCAACCCTGCAAAACCTCAAACCAATGGTTTTAAAAGGTAATATACATCTTCCCCAAGCCTCTTTCAAAGTTTGGGGTCAAGACATGCAATGAAATGAAAGAAATTACATTTACAAGCCTGCTGCTTACCCTAAATCTGGGTTTTAACTGGGTATAGAAAAATGCTTATAACTTATTCAAATGGACACCAAATAAATCAATATTGGTATCAAAATGAATCTAAGATATCATATATCAACCTCCAATAAAATTTGAAAAGAAATCAATTCATAAATGCATGGAAAATTAAAGAGTTTCAGACTGCCACGTGATAAAATTCAGAAAAACAGGGTTATTTCACCTTTATTGAAGCATCAAAACTTGTATTTTGGTCTCCAATCCCCTCTCTCCCTTTTTTAGGGATTTATTAAAATGTTTATATAGTTTTTGGATCATCCCAAACCGAATCCAAATGGATAACTACCCTCTAACCACCAAAAATGCAATTTTGCAACTTTTGACAACAAAAAAAATGCACAAAAAGTTGTCATGTTGTCACACAGAGTTGTCAACTTGCTCAAATGGCTTATCCAATGCATGGAATCAGTCCCTATGATAATTATATAACCCTCCAAACCTATTTTACTCATAAAATTCATCTCCTACCCAAAAACTAAGTTCTAGGCCAAAATTGTCAATTTTGCAAATATTGGCAATTTTCAACTTTTTACATTTTTCCAATTTGGTTGGCTCTAATGGCCATTATTACATCATGTGAGGACCTTATAGGTCTCCTTGCTTCACTAGATGACTTTTTACCATTCTTCACCTTGGTACCCTGAATGCCTTGAATGGATGCTCATGCATCATTCAACCAGACCCTAGGGTTATTGCAGCGCATGGTGGAGATGATGAGGATCCTGAGGATCATTTTCCCCTAATTAAATAATGGGTTTAGAGAGTTACTCAGACTGAGATTCCAGCAGTTGGATAGGTTGGTGGTGAGGAGGGGATTGGGGTTCATGCACCATAGCAGGATTTTCTAGAGCAAGATGCACCAGAGCATGATATGCCAGAGCATGATGTACCAGAGCATGATGTGCTAGAGCAGGAGACCATTGATAGTCTTAGAGCACGGATTGATCAGCTTTGAGCATAGGTGCAGAATCTTATGACTGAGAGGGATAGAGTTGTTAGGAGACAATAGGATACTCGGGGCCTTCTTGATCACATTCAGTAGGTTGGATCAGGTACTCTCTCGGCTGACACTGTTAGAGAATTAGTTTAGGCTGGGAAGGAGACTTCCCACTAGTGATGATGATATGAGGAGGTACTTGCAAAGAGCTAGAGAGCAGGTAGTTATCATACTACTGTGTTGATGGACACTAGCAGTGGTGGGTTCATGGGACCTCCTCAGAGGAGTGGTGAGCATGGGAGACAAACATTTGGAGGATCTTCTCTCCCATAGCCACAGAGATGGACAAAGTCAGGTGGTAGTGGTACAGGATAGTCATGACTTGATGTGGAGGAACTTGTATTGTTTATCTTATATCATTGTATACTTGGACTTTTTATTGTTTTATATGCAGACATGGACTCTATATGATGATGATCTTTATTATGCATGTTATTCTATTTGATGATCTATATGCCTTGATTATATGGATACAGTGATTATATGGATGATGATCTTTATTATGCATGTTATTCTATTTGATGATCTATATGCCTTGATTATATGGATACAGTGATTATATGGATGATGTTTCTTTACGCATGTTATTCTATGTGATGATGATATGGATCCAATGATTATATGTTTTTGTTTTGATTTTTGATTTTGATGATCTTGGATGCAAATGAAAATGATTACTATCTTAAATGATGCAAATGTAATGTGATGAATACAAAGAGGGGGGTGAATTAGTATACCAAAAATTACTGAACTCAAACACTTTATTAGTCTAGCAGTAAACCGGTATAATAGTTTAACTAACAAACTGGTTAACACAAATTTAAACCAAATAGCAAGTAAGGCATTCACCCACAAAAGCAAAATCACCATAACACAAGAGATTTTGACATGGAAACCCAAATGGGAAAAACCATGGTGAGATGAAACTCACAAGTAACTCTCTGCAGAATAGTAACCAGACCATTTAAGATCAGACTGGTTAAGGTCATACAATGTTCTTTACCATAACAAATCCTATTAGGAATCTCAATCTCTGTTAGGAGATAAGTCTGATTAAAGACTACCTTGTGAGAGGATTTTAGATCCATAGATGTGAATCACCTTGTTAGATGATTTACAAAGGCTTTTCTAGGCCTACCCGATTAAGGGTTTCTAACTTGTCAAAGATGTAAGCAATCAACAAGTGAATGATCTATCAAATAGAATAGTCTACTTGGTTAGATCCATGATAGCTCATTGCTAATGCAATTTAGCATTACTTCAATCTTCAGTAAATCCACACTCTGTTACAGCACACAAACTTGATCTTTTCTGTTAAGATCGCACATACAAGAACTCATCAACCACTGCAAACCCTAACAACTACTCATATATTAAAACCCTAGACATGATGTCCTTAAAAAGAATCTAATTTCATGTCGGTCCAATTGGATTACATTGCAAGTTCCTAGGTTCATTTTATCTAGACACATTTGGTAACATGGCACAAAATCATCATCAAAGTGTCGGTGGATGGTAACTCATCACAAGGATATACCGGTTGGTAGCTCATCATAGAGCATTACTGGTTTGTACTTTACCGATTACCGGTTGGTAACTCAGAGTAATACTGGTTTAACAGATTGTCGGTTGACAGAAATAAAGACTGGGAAAATGATAACTATCACTTCTAGTTCCTTTGCTCTGTTCCGCTTGAGATCTTGGAACCGCTTGAGGTCCTCATGCTGCTTGAGCCTGGTAAACACTTTTTGTAAGACACCAATAGTCTAAAGACTATAACATAATACCGGTTTGAAACAAATACCGGTTGAGCATAACTCATACATACAAAAAGTGATCTCATAGCAAGTGTGTGTCCATCAATGACAATCACAACATAATCATCAAAAATTCCAACAATCTCCCCCTTTGGCATTGATGGCAACACTTAGGAAAAATTTTGACGTCTAAGTGTTTTTAAAAAAAAAAATGCCATAATAAAAAATACTCCCCCTAAGCATATACACTATCCCTTTGTAGAAAAGAAAATGTATACTATTGCTTTACAGAGATAAACATGAGTATACATAGCATGCATCAAAATTTTAAATACCATAATACTTCTCCCCCTTTACCAACAATGACAAAATATAGTTGAATAACCCCTATTTCTATTAGTTGAATAAATGTTGATGACAATAAAGAGTGAAACTTGTCAAAAACTGATTTAAAGTCCTGCATAAATTGCTTCATGGATAAGGGCCATGACTCAAGTAATGAGGTAGCAACGACATTCTCCGTTTGCATCTGGGATACCTGTTCCTCCATGGCATCCAAGGTGCTCATCTCTTGAGTAACTATCAAGGCATCCAGATTGAGATAGCACTTCTGAAGTATTTGCAGTCTTTGGAGTAGAACCAGTTGTAGTTCTTGCAAATCCTTGGTCCAGTTGTTGATCTCCAAATCAATTCTTGCAACCTGAAGCTGAAACCGGTGAACAGTTTGTCCATAGGTGGTAAAGGAGTCATATGGGGTCTTGAAGGTGCTTATGAATGACTGCAAATCAGTTTGTAGTTTGTCTTTATGGTGAAGCACATCATCAGAGAATAGATGGGGTAGACATATCTTACTGAGTAGCAATTTCCCCTTATCTATTGCATCTTTGATGTCCTTCTGTGCCTTCTGCAGATCGGATTGGAGCTCATGTAACTTTTTCACCAAGGTAGTGTCCAAAGCCTTTTGATGCTCCTTCTTGGCATGTGCTTCGGTAACCTCTTCCAAGCTTTGTACCTGGTCCGCCACAACTATGCATAAGAGTTTTAGTTGGGCTAGAGAGGAATTGGTACTGGGGAGGTTGGTACTAGGTATCAAACCGGTAAGAGTGTCCACTGCAGCTTGGATCACGTCTTGCTCCTTCTTCCTCCTTATCACCTCAAGGCATTCTTGAGCAAGCTTAATGCTTTGTAGCAACTCTAATTCATTAGCAGATTGGAGGTCAATGGGACTGTTAATAGCCAATTTGGCTTGACTACCGGTTGCCTTTGGGGTCTCCACCTATGTGCTCTGTGTCACTTCCTCCTTCTCTTTGGCTCTTAACTTAACTTCTTCTACCTTCTTTTGCTCCTCTACTTCTTGCTTTCTTTTCTCTTCTTCCTTCTTCTTCTCTTCTACTTTCCACTCCTTTTCTTCTTCATCCTTCTTCTTCTTCTCCTCTTCCTACTTCCTCTTCTCCTCTTCCTTTCTCTTTTCTTCTTCCTGTCATTTCTCTTCTTCTTTCTTTTCTTCTGCCTTCTTCTTCTTCTCTTCCTCTTGTCTCTTCTTCTCCTCTTCTTTTCTTTTCTTTGCCTCTTCTTGTTTCCTCTTCTCCTCATCTTTTTTCTTTTCTTCCTCTTTTCTCTTTTTCTCTTCTTCTTCCTGTTTCTTCTTTTCTTCTTCTTGTTGCTTCTTCTCTTTCTCTGCTTGCTCCTTGGCAGCCTTTTCTTTGTCCTGCTGCTTTTGATGGTGTACCCGGAGTGACATTTTCACCATTCAAGGCATCAACATCAATAGGGTCCATTTGATCAGTGACCTATTCTCCTTCACTGTCATATACCTCATCCAGTTTATTGGTTGTCAGTTCATGCTCAGCTTTCCTGTTGGCTTCAGCCACTTGATGCAACCTTAAAGCAGCTTGGGCATGAGAGTGGGTATCTTTTACCACTTCAGGAACTTTTCCTTCTAGCAACAAGAGTCTCCTTCTTCTCCTGAAGAAGAGGCCCTTATATCTTTCAACTACTTCATAAAGTTCAGTTTTAGGCACATTAGGAAAGTATTGTGCAAATACTTCCTCTCTTATTTCCTGTTCCTTCTCTATGGCAATGTGCCACTTGTTATCTAAAGAATTATACAAAGAATTAGGTGTCTCAAATTAGATTTCTGATGGCCACCGGTCGTTAATACATAAATAATTGATGACTTCCTATTCAACTTACTTCTTTTCATCATCATTAAAATCATCAAAGCACTCTTTCAAATCACCAAGTACTTTTCTTCTAATATTTTTAACAGTTCTTTGACAATGTGTCAAAGGTTTGTAGGTGGAAATATCAATATTTACCAATGCAGATGTTGTCAGTTCATTCTTTGTCTTTTTCCTCGTTTGCCTAGTCTTCTTAGGCTATTCTTTAGACACAGTGTCCTCTGAGTCTGGTGTGGTGTTTTTTGTCTTCCACTTTCTCTCAAAGACTTTGGTGGGTGCAGCTTCTAGTTTCTTTTTTGCTGGTGACTGTTTGGTCACTTTGGGACTTGTTGTGGTAACCAGTGCTGATATTGAAGGCACTGCCTTTCCCTTCTTTACTGATGGTTCTTCAATCAGTGTAACCCTTTCCAAATAGGTGTTGGTTCTTTTTGTCTTTGGATCAAGGGGTGAGGCGAGTAGGGTAGAGGCATACCCATCTAGCATGTCATACTTACCTCATATCCCATCGGTTCCACTTTTTCCTGTCTAGGCTCAACCGCCTCCATTATGCACTCGTCAACTCCGATGGTGAAGCAGATGTCATCTTCATATTTCTTGACAATATCACCTGATATTCTCACCCTTTGGTTCATTTTGCGTCTGAACTCATCAAAGTATTTGTTCAGAACTTCTAGATAACCGGTTCCAACCGCTTGAAGGCTTTCCTTGATTTGCTTTGTAACTGGTTGGTCGGCAGACCATTGAATATCTTTGACTCCTGGGAAATAACCTTAGATGTAGAAGAACAACCCAACCAATAGTTGTCCAAACTTAAATCTCAAGACATTGTCTTGTTTAATTGACTTTAGGTTCACCAGAAGTTGCCTTTGCATACAGGTGCATAAGTCAAATGATGCATCTTCCATGATCATCTGGTAGGCAACATTTACCATTGTAGAAAAGATAGAGTTTATCCTACTAGCATAAAATCTCCGATAACCTATTACCATGCAGGCATATTTGACTAGAGCGTCCTTGATGGGATTGATGGTCATTCCCTGTTGGTTGCTCACAGAACTGGTGAGCTTGGTCATTTCCATCTTGCTGATCTTCCTTAGGGCTGGCACTTCACCGATGTTATAGAAACTGGTGATGGCATGAATCGCTTCCGGTGTGATGTCATGCATCCACTCTAAGTACATTTTATCACTGTGCACTCTGCTCAGAATGACACAGATGTGATCATCTGAAAACTCCTCAAGGAAATAGACTACATTGTGAAGCTTCTTCTTTTCCAGGATGTTAAATTTTGGTTTAATCTTCTTATCCTTCCCATAGAACAAACTCAACTGGGAATGGATTACAAGAGATCCTAAGTCTTCAATCTTACAGTCAGTGTAATCGGAAAAGCCTTTCTCCACTATAACACTAGCGGGCATTTGAGATCGGGCATTTGAGATAGGGCATTGTATTTTTCCTTCCGTTGAATGAAGTCTATTGGATCAACGGGTGCACTAGGGCTAGAGTGTGATGCGGAAGCCATGATAAACAGAGAAATTTGAGAAATACCTTCGTAATTTGAAATTTAGGGCTTGCAAATTATACTTCGTCATACACTCCTTCAATTGCTGAAATACTGCTTTGTGCTCTACACTTGACCAATTGATATTCGCTTCTGATTCTTTTTCAAGATTTTGAGAATTCTTCGAATCGCAATCCAAATCACTTTTCCTCGCTCAGTGCTTAAAAAAACTTCTTCGCTCGAGAATTGATAAGTGAAAAATGACTTGAAAAATCCTTTTAAACAAGTTCTCCACCTACCATAATAAATGCTCCACTATTAGGGCATAAAACCTAACTTGCCTTTTACCATTTCCGATCTTCTGCCAGTTGACAGGTATCACTTACCGGTTAAGCTCTTTTACCGGTGTAAATCGGGGGTTCAAGATATTTCACTGTTTGCTCCCCTTAAGCTTTTCTGATGCTTAGTTTGTCGGTTCAATGACTTCCGCACTAGGTGCAAAAACTAGTTCTTCTTGAATCACTTCTTCTAGCTTCTTCTTCCAGGTTTTCTTCATATCCATTTGAAAGGTTTCAACATCTATCTTTCCTTCCGGAGTGACTGGTATATCATCTGATATATTCTTTCTCGTTCTGCAGAATCTTGCTGTATGACCCAGTTTGTTGCAATGATAGCAAATCATTCCAGGTACTTTCCAAGGTCCATTGTTCATGTTTCCATTCTTCCTTCTGCATGTTGCAACAGTGTGACCATTACTATGACAGATCAAATAGGTTTCTCTCCATCTAGTTGCTGCTTGATAGCCACTGCTTCTTGACTAATAATTATAGGTATTAAACCAGTTTGGGTTCCGGTTCCCAGAGGGTTCAAAAAAAGATCCTTTACTCCTTTGAGGATACCTTCCGGTGTTGTGCATGACAGACCTGCATTCAAATGCTCTATGCCCAAACTTATTGCATGCATAACAATTACCATTGAATCTATTGGGTCTAGGCTTATCATTTAGAAAATAAGGAAAGTTATTGTAAGCCTTACTTCTACATACATTAGTAGTGTGTCCTTCCTTGAGACAATTAAAGCAAACATGTTCGAACTTTTGCTTACCTTTATCCTTTGGTGCCGGTTGTTTCTTTGATGCTCCATCTTTTGTTCTAGAGGTCTCACCTTTCTCATATTCATAGAAACCAATTTCATTGGTATTCTTTACCAGTTTAGCTGATTCAAGCTTCTTCTCTAGCTTGACAGTGCTCTTATTGAATTTGGTAAGTATTTCCTTTTACTCATTAAGTTCTTTGGTAATAGCAGCATTGGATTCCTTCAAGGTTGCATTCTTAGAAATAGCCATGTGTAGTTCACCTTGCATTTCTTCCTTTTCCATTTTATTTTCATGAAGATGAGCGGTAAGTGCACTGATCTCTTGCTTCTGCTTGGAGATCTCATGATCTTTGTCTTTTATCAGATGTCCAGCTTTCCTCTGGTTCTCAAGCTCTTGACACATTTTGATAGTTAGTCCTTCAAGTTCCCTTCTTAGGTTGGCATTGGACTCATTCATTTTTTCAACTTCTTGAAATAGGGCTTCCATGTCCGCTTCATCAGAAGAACTATTTTTAGTTAGCTCCATCATTTTTTCAGCATGCTCTCTTCTTTTTGCCTAAGAGGCGTTATATTTGATTTTAAGTTCATCATAGGCTTGCTCAGTCTGAGTGAGCCAATGAGTAAGTTCCCTCATAGTGTATTCCCCCATATCTCCTTCCAAGTGGTTAGACTTATAGAAAGGTTGGCTCTGATACCAATTGATGAATACTAAGAGGGGGGGTGAATTAGTATACCAAAAATTACTGAACTCAAACACTTTATCAGTCTAGCAGTAAACCAGTATAACAATTTAACTAACAAACTAGTTAACACAAATTCAAACCAAACAGCAAGTAAGGCATTCACCCACAGAAGCACAACCACCATAACACAAGAGATTTTGACATGGAAACCCAAATGGGAAAAACCATGGTGAGATGAAACTCACAAGTAACTATCTGCAGAATAGTAACTAGACCGGTTAAGGTCAGACCGCTTAAGGTCATACAATGTTCTTTACCAGAACAGATCCTATTAGGAATCTCGATCTCTATTAGGAGATAAGTCTGATTAAAGACTACCTTGTGAGAGGATTTTTCGATCCACAGATGTGAATCACCTTGTTAGAGGATTTACAAAGGCTTTTCTGGGCCTACCCAGTTAAGGGTTTCTAACTTGTCAAAGATGTGAGTAATCAACAAGTGAATGATCTAGCAAATAGCACAGTCTACTTGGTTAGATCCATGATAGCTCATTGCTAATGCATTTTAGCATTACTTCAATCTTCAGTAAATCCACACTTTGTTACAACACACAGACTTGATCTTTTCTGTTAAGATCGCACATACAAGAACTCATCAACCACCGCAAACCCTAATAGCTACTCACATATTAAAACCCTAGACATGATGTCCTTAAAAGGAATCTGATTTCATGTCGGTCCAATAGGATTACATTGCAAGTTCCTAGGTTCATTGTATCTAGACACATTTGGTAACACGACACAAAATCACTGTCAAAGTGTCGGTGGATGGTAACTCATCAGAAGGATATATCGGTTGGTAACTCATCATAGAATATTACCGGTTTGTACAACTTTACTGATTACCGGTTGGTAACTCAGAGTAATACTGGTTTAACAGATTACTAGTTGACAAAAATGAAGACTGGGAAATTTATAACTGTCGCTTCTAGTTCCTTTGCTCTGTTCTGCTTGAGATCCTCGAACTGCTTGAGGTCATCATGCCGCTTGAGATCGGTAAACACTTTCTGCAAGACACCGATAGTCTAAAGACTATAACATAATATCAGTTTGAAACAAATACCGGTTGAGCATAACTCATACATACAAAAAGTGATCTCATAGAAAGTGTGTGTCCATCAATGACAATCACAACATAATCATCAAAAATGCCAACAATATCTATATGAAATGCAAATGATCTATATGAAATGTTTTTGTATTTTTATATGTAATGTTTATAATGATTATGAATCTAAGTGCAAAGATGCAACTAAATGATCATTAATGGAATGAAAATGCAAACTATAATGATGATACACTATATGATGAATAAAAATGCACTTAATTGAATGCAAACTAATGCAATGATAAAATGCAACTAAATGAAATGAATGATGATTAAAATGTTTCTAAAAAAAGAATGCACCTATAATGATTAAATGCAAATTGTTTTTGTTTGTCCAAGTATACTCAATCTGTATTTATGAATGTTGATCTGTTAATGAAATGATATTCTTATAATGCAACTGACCGTGAATGCTTATAATGCAGATGAATAATGAGCTAATGAAATGATCTAACTAAAAATTGTACTGCCATTCTTCATATGCTATCTTGTAACATGCTTGATTTCATCATTGAGCTTTAAAATGTTGTAAGAAAATACAAGAAACTTGACATAATGATTCAAGATGACCTGAGTATTCCTTACATGGATTTTGATATAGCAAGTTAATACAAACAACTTGATATAATGGATCAAGCTGACCTGAGTATTGCTGGCAAAACAAACAAGGATTACCCTCTTTCATGCATGACTTGGAACGTCCTCCTTGATTTTTTGCCGATCATATCCTTAGACAAGTACATATCATAGTAAGAGATAAACCACAAACAACAATCAAAGAAAATAACCATGCCCCATCATAGCTTCTCTAGTCATGGACATCCTTGAGCTGCATAGAGTACATGATGTTGGCATTATGTGAACCGGTATGAGGATATAATGACATTGTATGTTGTCATTGATGTCAATATGTTGCAGAGGTGTGAACCGGCATATGTGAGAACCGGTATAACACTATGAACTGACATTTGTTCCAAAGTGAAGCAATGTGCTTGTTCAAGGTGAACTGGCATATGGTTATGGGAACCAGCACATGGAAGCACTGTATGACTACCGGTTGGTAGTCTCAACTTTAAGGTTTTCGGTTGATGTGCTTCAAGCCTGTGTGGCACAACTGGTGACTTTGTGCGATGAGTTAGCATGACAACAATGAACAAGATCGTGTTGCCACGTAAGCCTTGTGTGCATGAAGGATCGTGCATGAAGAAGATCTTGCCTATCTACCTCGAGAATATGAGAAGATTGTAAAACGGTGATAACATGTGATGGTTTATCAGCCGCCATGAAAACAATGGAGATTAATGCAGTATGCTCAACGGTCAGGATTGAACCATTTGAATTCCTTAACCTATTAGGTTTAGGGTTTAGGGCTTATGCTACCAACCTAACTATTTTCTATAAGGTCGATGTTGTGACGCTTTCTAGGGTTGTTGGCAAAAGTTGTGTGTGAGTATCCAAGAGAAGGGATACGTGATTCTTGCTAGACCAGAAGGAGAGAAGTGATACCTACAGAGTGTAAGTGCAGAAGGAAAAGAGGAGCTTAAGTGGATCTGCATTGGCATTGAGTGCTATTACCAGATCATTGTAATACCTATTGATCTCTAACCACCTCAACAATTGGAAAATCCCTTAGCAGGGTAGCCTTAACCGGCTTGCTGAAAATCCTTTAATAGAGTAACTCTAAGCTACTAAGTTTGAAGTCCTTTAGCTATTGAGTTCTTGAAATCCTCTAACAAGGTAACCTTTAACATTGTTTAACCCTTCATCGGGTATTGTAGCCATCCCTTAACTGGGTGATCTCTAACAGGATCAGTTCCTAGTAGAACCTATTGTAATGTCTCTAACCGGACAAGGCTCCTAACATAACATACTTCCAAAGAGTTCAAAAATAGCTTGTGGGTATTCATCCCCACCGTGGTTTTTCCCAGTTGGGTTTCCATGTGAAAAATATGTGTGTCATGTGTGATGCTTTTATTTTGTGATGCTTTGCTATTGTTTGTCAAGCATATGATGGTTCTATGTTTTATGCGTGTCAATAGAACATGTTGAACTAGTTGTTATAATGATCTGATGATAGATCACCTGTTTATGCATAAGGGTGAAATCGTAGTGTAGTCTCAAGTTGAGTGAAAGGCTAAGTGAGTAACCAGTTAATGTTTGTCTCAGACATTCTTAGCTTTATTGGTTGCACTCTGTTTCAAACTAGTATCTCTGTCTGGCAGTCTTTTGAAGTGTTTGTTGTCAAATTGGTTTAAGACTGTATTTTTGCCTGTACTGATTCACCCCCCCTCTCAGTATCGGTTTGGTACTATCTGCTCATCATTGAGTTATCAATTGGTATCAAAGCATCCTCCAACTCCTCTGTGTTATAAGCTTAACCGCTTGATGTAAAGATCCTAGTCAAATGATGAAAAGGGAAGGTCCAAAGTTTAACAGGGAAAATTTCAATATTTGGAAAGACAGGATGAAGATATTCATCAAAAGCATGGGTGCTCAACACTGGAGCTATGTTGAGAATGTCTATGTTGCCCCTATCGGTACTCTCACCGATGACCAAAAGAGAGAGATACAAGAAAATGGGCAAGTCATGGAAGCCCTAATTAGTAGTTTATCTGACATTGAGTTTATTGATGTTCAGGACAAGGTAAATCCCAAAGAGGTATGGGATGCTCTTGAAAATATCTATGGCAGTGATGAACATCTAAAATAGGCTAAGGAAGAAAGCCTGAGAGGGAAGTTTGAAAATATGTGGATGGTTGAAGGTGAGACAATTCAACAGTATAGAATAAGAATCAAAATAGTTGTTGGAGATATCAAGAGTGCAGGTGGTAAAATAGAACATTCCATTGTGGTAAGCAAAGTCCTGAGATCCCTATTACCAGTCTATGCTATAAGGGTTGTTGCTATTCAGGAGCTGAGATCAATAGACAAGACTAAGGTATCCTTGGACTCCATCATAGCAAAGTTGATAGCCTATGAGCTAAATAGTTTTGATGGCAGTGTTCAAAAGACTGAATTAGCTTTTAAAGCCTCTTCTATACCATCCAGAAAAGGAAAAGAAGCTAGCACTAGTGGTGAACCAAGACAAAGTAGAGAAATGGATGATGAGGAGATTTTGATGGCATTTGAAGCTCTCATTGCCAGGAAACTTCCTAAAGGAACCAGCAAATACAAAGATAAGCTTCCTTTGAAATGCTTTTCTTGCAACCAGATAGGACATATTGCTGTAAACTGTCCTAGTGGCAACAACAAGGAAAAACAAGAAAGGTTTAAGAAATTCAAAGGAGGAAACCAGAGAAACTGTTTTGTGGTAGTTGATGAAGGTTTCATAGACGAAGAGTCAGAGGATTAAAAAAATGAAGATATTGTGTTTGTTGTTGTCAAAGAAGATGTGTCAGACAAGAAGGCTCTTGTCTCCCTGTTTGATAATTCCAATGAGTGGATCATTGATAGTGGCTGCTCTCACCATATGACTGGTGACAAGAGCAAGTTTCTATCCTTGGAGGAGTATGATGGTGGTGTGGTTCACTTAGTCAATGATGCACCATGCATGGTCAAAGGCAAAGGGTCCATCTCTCTTAATGGAAAGAGTAGTGCTGACAATGTGTACTGGGTTGATGGTCTCAGACACAACCTTCTAAGTGTTGCCCAGCTGAATGACAATGGCCTTACTCTGGAATTCAAGAATTGAGTTTGCAGAATCAAAGGAAAAGATGGTGAATTGGTGGCCACTGGCATGCAGACCAAAGGTAACCTATTTCATCTGATGCAAATATAAGTACATGTCTTATGACTAAATTTGATGATAGTTGGATATGGCATAGGAGACTCTACCATGTCAACTTTGATAACATTGTAAAGGCCAGTAAGATCAAGGCAATTAGAGGGTTGTTAGTGTTAGGAAAACTGGATAATACCTTATGCAGAGAGTGTGAATTGGGGAAAATGTCTTCCTCAACCTTTAAAGGTAAATCTTTCACTGCTGACAACTTGCTTGATCTTGTGCATACTGATTTGTGTGGTCCTATGAAAACTAGAAGTGTGCAGGGTGATAGGTACTTCATGATTCTCATTGATGACTGCTCAAGAATGATGTGGGTCACATTCTTGAAAGACAAGTCTGAAGCCTTTGTAAAGTTTAAAGCTTTTAGAGCATTAGTGGAGAAGGAAAGTGGTAAAAGGATCAAGTGCCTGAGAATTGATCAAGGAGGGGAATTCACTTCCAGTGAATTCAACAAGTACTGTGAAGAACATGGCATCAAGAGACAATTGTCTACCCCCCGGACTCCACAACAAAATGGCCTAGCAGAAAGGAATAACCTGACTGTGGTCGAAGTAGCTAGAACCATGTTGATTCAAGGAAAGGTAGCTCACACCTTTTGGAGAGAAGCGGTGAGCACTGCAGTCTACACAATGAACCGGTACTCATCAAGAAAGGTAAGGATAAAACTCCTTATGAGTATTGGACTAGTAAGACACCTATGGTTAGCTACTTTAGAATGTTTGGTAGAAAATGTTACATCAAGAGAAGTGAACACCAGAGCAAATTTGAAGCGAAATGTGATGAGGGAATATTCCTAGGATATTCCACCAAGAGCAAAACTCTCAAGTGTTTCAACAATAGGACTCAGAGAATTGTGGAAAGTATCAATGTAAGAGTTGATGAAACCTCTAAGAAAACTGAGGAAACCGATAATGAGCAAGCAGTAAGTGAACCGGTTGCAACCTTCTAGGAACTAGTTGTCAATCAACCGAGTACCAATAACAGTGTTCCTACACTGATAGATGTAGATGCTAATACTGATGGAGATGAGGATGAAGAAGAAAAGCAAGAGGAATCTATCAAGACCATTCCTCAGTATGTCAAGCTGAATCATGATCCTAAGCAGATCATAGGAGATAAGGATGCAGGAATCCTTACAAGAAGAATAGTCAGAGAAAACTCATGCATGATCTCTGAATTCAAGCCTAAAATATTCAAAGAGGCACATAAGGATGAAGACTGGATCAAGGAAATGGAAGAGGAACTTGACCAGATAGAGAAAAATGGTACATGGTCCTTGGTACCTAGACCAGAGCATAAAAATGACATTGGTACCAAATGGGTCTTCAAAAATAAGCTGAATGAGGATGGCACGGTGATTAGAAACAAAACCAGACTGGTGTGCAAAGGATATGCCCAAGAAGAAGGAGAAGACTATGGTGAAACCTTTGCTCTTGTAGCCAGATTGGAAGGAGTTTGTATGCTTCTAGCATATGCATCTTTTAAAGGCTTCAAAGTATATCAAATGGATGTAAAATCTACATTCCTAAATGGTATACTTGAAGAGGAAGTGTATATAGAGCAACCAGATGGGTTTTCCCTATCTGAAGACAGTGACATGGTGTGTAGGCTACATAAAGCCTTATATGGTCTAAAATAGACACCTAGAGCATGGTATGAACGTCTGCATTCCCATCTTGAGCAGATTGGATTTGAGAGAACAAGTGAAGATAGCAATATCTACTTGAAGTCTAAAGGAGATCAGATCCTGATCTGTGAGGTATTTTTTGATGACATTATCTTTGGTGGAGATGACAAGATGAGTCATGAGTTTGTAGATGAGATGAAGAAAGAGTTTGAGATGTCACTCATAGGGGAGATTAAGTTCTTCATTGGACTGTAGATCCAGTAGATGAGAGATGGAATCTTTATCACTCAGTCCAAGTATGTCAAAGAGGTGTTGAAGACCTTTGGTATGGAAGATAGCAAATTGGTTGGTACACCGATGGTGACCAGTTGTAAACTATCTAAAGAGGATGACTCAACATTAGTTGATGAGAAGGAATACCGATCAATAATTGGTAAATTGCATTATGTAGTGCATAGCAGACCGAATATTGTACATGTAGTTGGCATTACTGCAAGGTTCCAGAAAAGTCCAAGAGAATCCCACTTGGTTGCAGTCAAGCGGATTCTTAGGTATCTGAAGGGAACTGTTGACTATAGATTGTGGTATCCATATAGCAATAATTTCAACTTGAAAGTGTTCACAAATGCTGATTGGGTTGGTAATGTAGATGACTGGAAGAGAACAACTAGTGGTGCATTCTTCCTTGGTGGTAGACTAGTCTCCTAGATGAGTAAAAAGAAGAGTTGTATCTCTCAGTCTACAGCGGACGCAAAGTATGTTGCAGCTTTCATGAACTGCACTTAGACAATTTGGATGAAGCATGTATTGAATGGCTTCAAAGTTCTTGTATCTAAACTGGTAAGTATATTTTGTGACAATACTAGTGCAATTAATATCTCCAAGAATTCGGTTTTACATTCTAGAACCAAGTACTTTGAGCTTAAGTATCATTTCTTGAGGGAAAAGGTTTAGAACAAAGAGATTGCACTGGAGCATGTGTCCAATAAGGAGCAGTTAGCAGACATATTCACCAAGCCTCTCCCAAAGCCTACATTTACATACTTAAGAGGTGAATTAGGGGTACTACCCCTTTAGGAGGTGAACTAAAAGCATATGCTCCACATCAGTCAGGTATTACATAGTCAAATTTATTTTGGATTGATGTGTTGAAGGATGCTACTCCTTAGGGGGAGCAGCATAATGGAATAGGGAAGCTTGTGCCTCCACTTTGGCATTGTTGTCAAAGAGGGAGAAGATGTGAAGTGGAGAAGATATCTGCAAAAATTTGGGGAGAAGAAGTGAAGCGGAGAGATATCTTTGTATATTGCCATGAATGCCAAAGGGGGAGATTGTTGGCATTATGTGAACTGATATGAGGACAAAATGACATTGTATGTTGTCATTGATGTCAATATGTTGTAGAGGTGTGAACCGGCATATGTGAGAATCGGTATAACACTGTGAACCGGCATTTGTGCCAAAGTGAAGTGGTGTGCTTGTTCAAGGTGAACCAGCATATGGTTATGGGAACCGACACATGGAAGCTCTGTATGACTACCGGTTGGTAGTCTCAACTTTAGGGTTTCCGGTTGATGTGTTTCAAGCTTGTGTGGCTCAACCGGTGACTTTATACGATGAGTTAGCATGACAACAATGAACAAGATCATGTTGCCACGTAAGCCTTGTGTGCATGAAAGATCGTGCATGAAGAAGATCTTGCCTATCTACCTCGGGAATATGAGAAGACTATAAAATGGTAATAACGTGTGATGGGTTATCAGCTGCCATGAAAACGATGGAAAACAAACGATGGAGATTAATGCAGTGTGCTCAATGGTTAGGATTGAACCGTTTGATTCCTTAACCTATTAAGTTTAGGGTTTAGGGTTTATGCTACTGACCTAACTGTTTTCTATAAGGTTGATGTTGTGACTCTTTCTAGGGTTGTTGGCAAAAGTTGTGTGTGAGTATCCAAGAGAAGGGATACGTGATTCTTGCCAGACCAAAAGGAGAGAAGTGATACTTGCAGAGTGTAAGTGCAGAAGGAAAAGAGAAGCTTAAGTGGATCTACATTGGCATTGAGTGTTGTTACCAGATCATTGTAATACTTGTTGATCTCTAACCACCTCAACAGTTGGAAAATCCCTTAATAGGGTAGCCTTAACCAGCTTGCTGAAAATCCTTTAACAGGGTAACTCTAAGCTACTGAGTTCGAAGTCCTTTAGCTATTGAGTTCTTGAAATCCTCTAACAAGGTAACCTTTAATAGGGTTTAACCCTTAATTGGGTATTGTAGCCATCCCTTAACCAGGTGATCTCTAACAGGATCGGTTCCTAGCAGAACCTATTGTAATGTCTCTAACCGGACAAGGCTCCTAATAGAGCGGACTTCCAAAGAGTTCAAAAACACCTTGTGGGTATTCATCCCCATCGTGGTTTTTCCTAGTTGGGTTTCCACATGAAAAATATGTGTGTCATGTGTGATGCTTTTATTTTGTGATGCTTTGCTATTGTTTGTCAAGCATATGATGGTTTTGTGTTTTATGCCTGTCAATAAAACATGTTGAACTAGCTGTTATTATGATCTGATGATAGATCACCTGTTTATGCATAAGGGTGAAATGGTAGTGTAGTCTCAAGTTGAGTGAAAGCCTAAGTGAGTAACTGGTTAATGCTTCTCTCAGATATTCTTAGCTTTACCGGTTGCACTCTGTTTCAAACCAGTATATCTGTTTGCTAGTCTTTTGAAGTGTTTGTTGTCAAACTGGTTTAAGACTGTATTTTTGCCTGTATTGATTCAACCCCCCCCCTCTCAGTACTGGTTTGGTACTATCTGCTCATCATTGAGTTATCACATGATTAACAATAAAATCAAGATATAAACAATGAATCTTGTATGTCATTCACATGTTCTTATGGTCATTAACTGATATAATCATCTTGATGAATGATCTTTGATAATCCTTTATTACTTGTTAATTGATTGGTTTTTGAGTTGCATGATTCAGTTGTTGATGAAATGCCTTGATTTTCATTGCTTTGTTTGCTCATTATCTATTTCAAAATCCTAGGTGTTTTTGGTTTTTCTAAGTTTTTCGAATGTTTTGGGATTTTCAAAGATTCAAAAGATCATCTTAGCAAAAAGAAATTAGGATTTTGCACCCAGTGGAAACAAAAATTTATTATGGATGTATGAATTGATTAAGATCCAAACCATGGCGGGATAAAAATGCAGATATGATTGATTTTGATAAAATCTAAGATAGTGACTACGACAAGTATGTCAAAGATTGATAACTTTTGGTAAGCTACATATTTCTTGCTAAATGGTTCAGAGCAAATGGATGTGAAAGATGGAATGGATAAAATAAGATAGAGGGAAGCCTTAGATGCGATAGGATGGAGTGGATAGGTGCGCAAAGCAATCTCATAGATGGAGGAACTCACTTTTTAGACAACGCCTGTTTACCAGGTTTTCACCATCTAAATTTATTGCATTTTTTTTGGATTTTATACACTTTTTATTTATTTTTTCAGGACTTTATATCTCAAGCATAAAATTTCTTGAGATGGATAGAATTGATAGTTTCATCAAATCAAACACCTTCAGGGATAGATAACTTGTATGCTCCTGATCCATATGTTGCTAATATGACAAAAGGTCCTAGCCAATTCGGTTCAAATTTTCCCTTCTTTTCCCAGTCTTGCTGATTTCTTGGATTTTCTCTTAGAACTATATCTCCAATCTAGAAAATACTTGGCTTGACTCTATGGTTATAGCTTCTTGCCATTCTTTTTTGGTATACTTTGAAATGTTCTATTGCATTTTGGCGACGTTCCTGAATCAGTTCTAGTTCTTAGAGTTGAGAGACTCGTTGTTCTTCTTCTGGTATAAGACCATACAAGGATACTCATAGAGAAGGTATCTCTACTTCTATAGGTAATATGGCTTCTTATCCATAGACCAAACAATATGGAGTTACCCCTGTTGGATTGCAGACACTAGTTCGGTATGCCCAAAGAGTAGGATTTAGCTAATTGTGCCAATCTTTTCCAGCTTCATTGATTGTTTTCTTCAATATATTCAAGATAGTTTTGTTTGATGCCTCAGCTTGACCATTACCTTGTGGATAATATGGATTAGAGAACCTATGTTAGATATGAAACTGTTCACATAGCTCTTTCACATCTTGATTTTTGAATGGTCTTCCATTATCAATGATAATGGTCATAAGAACTCCATAGGGACATATTATATAATTCAAGATGAATGATGATATTTGTTTTCCTGTTACTATTGTTAAAGGAACTTCTTCAATCCACTTAGTAAAATATTTACTAGCAATCAGAATAAACTTTGTCCATTAGAAGATGAGGGATTGATCTTTCCTACCAAATCAAGGCCCCATTGTGAAAATGGACATGATCCTCTCATAGGATATAACTCTTGTGCTAGTACATGAATGAGATTTCCATGGATCTGATATTGTTTACATTTTCTAGCATATGTGAATGAATCTCTTTCCATAGTAGGCCAAAAGTAACCCATACGAATAAGTTTCTTAGTTAATGTTAAACCACTTGAGTGTGTAACACAAATACCCGCATGAATGTCATTAAGAACTCTCTCAGATTCATCCTTTTCAAGACATCTCAACAACGTACCATCTAGACCATGCCTATATAGGAAATCAACAATAATAGTATAGCGAGAGGACTGATGGATAAAGTTTCTTCTCTGATTATGAGATAATTCAAGAGGAAGGATATGATCTTTTAAATACTGATAAATTTGACAGTATAAGGATTGACTGGTTCCTGATATATGGCAAATTCAATAGGTATGCTCGGATTGGATGGTAGGGGCTAAGATATCTTCCACAAGAAATTTGTAACGTTGTTGATCCTCCTTATTTTGCAAGAGAGATGCTATTGTAGCCATTGCATCTGCTGCTTTATTCTCATTTCTTGGAATCTAGGTGAATGATATTTCTTTAAAGTGTTCGTGAAATTCCTCCACTAGCTGTTTGTATGGCATAAGTTTATCATCCTTTGTTTGATATTCATCATTTATTTGGTTTATAATAATTTTTGAATCACCATATACATGCAGTTCTTTGACATTCCACTCAATGGCCATTTTAAGCCCTATAGCCAATGCTTCATACTCTGCAGTATTATTGGTGCATGGAAATTGCAGTCTATACGATTTTAGAATTGTGTGTCCTTGAGGTGTGATGAAAAAGATTCATGTGCTTGATCCATATTGTGTATAAGAACCATCAAAGTACAATTCCCAAAAGTTTGTACTTATTGTTAAGATATCTACATCAGAAAATTCGATGTGCAAAGGCATGTCATTTTGTAAAGGTGCATCGGCCAATTGATCAACAATGACTTGTCCCTTGATAGATTTCCAGTCAACATATTCTACATCAAATTCACTCAGTATCATAACCCATTTGGCTAGTCTCCTTGTCAATGTTGACTTTCTCAACAAATATTTGAGAGGATCTATCTTTGCTATTAGTTTCACAAAATGAATCAACATATAATGTCGTAGCTTTTGAGTTGCAAATACAACTGCCAGACATATCTTTTCAATTGAGGAATAATTTAATTCATAGCCAACAAGTGTTCCACTGATATAATAAACTGCTCTTTCTTTTCCTTCTTCATCATGTTGAGCTAGGAGAGCGCCTAATGATACACTTGTTGCAGAGACATAGAGTAACAATGGTTTCCCTTTGGTTGGTGATATCAGTACTGGAGGACTCATAAGATATTCTTTTATTTGCAGGAAAGCTTCTTCATATTTTAGATCCCATTTGAATGGAACATTTTCATGTAGAAGATGGGTGAATGGAAGACATCTATCCGCTAACTGAGAAACAAATCTCCGAATTGATTGCAATCTTCCTTGTAAAGATCGCAATTGACTTATGTTCTTATGTGACTCCATCTCCATGATAGCTTTGACTTTTTTAGGATCTACTTCAATGCCACAAGCTGATATAATGTACCAAAGGAGCTTTCCAGAGGTTACCCCAAATGCACATTTCTTTGGATTTAATCTCAATTGATATCTTTACAGCCTGTCAAAAATCTTGCTTAAAATGTTCAAATATTCTTGTCTTGTATGATATTTTGCAAGTATGTCATCGACATAATCTTCCATAAATGTGTGTATCATATCATGGAAAATTGTCGTCATAGCCCTTTGATAAGTTGCTCCTGCATTCTTAAGCCCAAATGGCATAACATTCCAGCAATATGTTCCCCATGCACAGGTGAAAGTTGTCTTCTCTTGATCTTCAGGTGAGATTCTTATTTGATTATATCTTGAGAAGCCATCCATTAATGAAAACATCTCATATCCTGCTGATAAGTCCACTATGATATCAATGTTTGGTAGCGGGAAATCATCTTTTGGACATGCTTTATTCATATCTCTGAAATCTGTACAAACCCTTATGCTCTTATCTAGCTTTGATACTGGTACAATACTTGAAGCCCATTCTGAATAAGCAAGTAGCCTTATGAAACCTACTTCTAATAGTTTCTTCAGCTCGGTTTTTACAAGAAGTGCAATGTGCTGATGCATCTTTCTTAGCTTCTACTTAACGAGTTTTGCTTTTAAATCTACATTAAGATGATGCATGATAAGATTAGGATTAAGTCCTGGCATATGTGCATAAGACCAAGAAAAATTTATTTGTCTTTGCGTAAAGAATTCCATGTATTTTTTCCCCTCTTTTTCTGACAATGAGGCAGCAAAATGAAGTATTTTAGGATCCTTTGATGTACCAATGTTTACTACTTTTATTGGTTCTATTAGGATAGCAGATCTCTCTTGAAAATATGTAGGAAGAATTTCAAACCTTCCATCTTCTGACGCCTCAAGGAGGTTTTCACCATCAAATACGTCCTTTGTTTTCTCTTTTGATTGATCTAATGTTGCCATGAAATGGTTTTCAACAATAGGTCTCTTTCCTTGTTTTATTTCATTTTTGCAACTGGAAAGTTTGGCATTTTCCTGACTATGAGAAACATCACTTGATTCTGCAATGGAAGATATCCTAGGTGGGATGGGTTCAACAGCGTTAAGGTACATGACTAAGTCATGATCATTGGAAAAGACATTCAATTCAAGGTTATCTAAATTATCCCAATCAATTAATTCAGGATGAAGAAAGGGTAAATCATAATCACTGCCATCATTAGGTGTTTCAACATTCATGACATAATGATCATAGCTTGGTATATAATAGGTACTGTCATAGATTTGAGAATTGTCTTTCTCAAGCGTTTCCGAAGTAGTATTAACAAAATTAATATTAGCATTGTGTAGTTCACACTGAAATGGTTCTTCAACTGACGTTTGTCCCTTAAATGAATGGATTATATCCACATGCACATCTTTAATACTGCAAATTCCTTCTTGATTGACCTCATTTGCATTTAGAAGTTGACATATTTGTGCACATGATAAAGAGGATTCTTTTAATATATTTTGTCTCCTTTCAAACTCAACTTCTTCTGGACTAATAGTCAATCCAACTTGACTATCTCTTAGTTCTTCTAGGGTTTTACCACATCTGGATACATCTTGTTCCTCTTTTGATGAAAATATTGTATTTTTCAGATGCTTGATTTATCCTTGTTTGTACTTCTTGTGGCATGACTTCTTAATCTTTGTCATTTCCTTTCCTTTTTGCATACGCCTCTTTTCTCTGAATTCTGAGTTTTTCTTGCCTTCTTTCTAACTTCATCTTTTGTTCTGCAATAGACAAGTCTTCTTTCGTGATAGTTGCTTGATCTTCATTGTGTTCCTTACTTGATGTAGTAGATAAGACATCTGGACCCCATTCATACTCATTGGAATCTGTTTCTGAATCTTGATCTAAGATTACTCCACTATACCATACTGGAATGTCATATGGTGCAAAAAGTTCTCTGATTTCTGTCATCTCTATTTTTACTGCTTCTGGAATATTTTGTTCAGATTTTGCATTTGTTTGACAAGATTTTTCTTCATCTTTGATGGTAATCTCCTCTTCTTTCTTTTTATGTTCTTCTTGCTTCTTTTGTTTATTGGTTACTGTTTTGGTCGCTTGATGTAGCTTTTCTTGCCAATTTTCTTCTTTAGAAATGGATTTATTTCTCCACTTTTATTGTTGATGATTATGTTGCTTTTGATTTAATTTTAGATATCCCAACCCGGATTTATCTTCTGTGTATTGTGAGTGCGGACAAATAGATTTTGAAATACCTTGATGTTGCTTACCAATTGGTCCTTTTCCTTCATATCCCATCTTTTGCATGATTTCATATCCTTTGCCATATTGTTTTATGGGAATATTGACTTTTGTTGCTATTGCTATAGTTTTATCTTCATCCTTGTACAACCAACCAAGAATGTCTTTTTCTTCATTTTCCTCTTCAAGAGTTCCAGCACTAACAAAAGTTCCTTTAAACATATGTTTTGACTTTCCTGATGTCTTTGATTGAATATCTGTAGGCTTTCCATATGACTTAGGGGAAAGTGGAAAATTTTGCAAAGAATACTTTCCCATTCTTTCATCATTTAATTTGAGCTTTTTTTCAAAAGTTTCCCATAAATTTGCTTGAATTTCTTTGGTAGGATATACCGATTCTCTGTTATGTGGAACTCTTGTATCTTGTGTTGGCTTAAATTATTGCAATATTGACTGGAATCTGCAATTATAGTGATTTCTTTTCCTTCATGAGGAAATTTCACACATTGATGATATGCAGAAGGAACTGCTTGCATCTTGTGAATCCATGGTCTCCCTAGAAGAATATTGTAAGAGAGGTTCAAATCTAAAACTTGACACAATGTATCCCTTTCCACAGGTCCTATCCTTATTGGTAGCACAATAGTTCCTTTAGAAGAACGTTCTGCTTCATCATAAGCCTTGATGGTTATTTTCTTTTTCGGGTCTACTGCATTTTATGAATATCCCAAAGCTTTTATCAAACTTAACGCACAAATGTTTAAGCCAACTCCTCCATCTATGAGTACACGTTTAACACAAGTTTTATTAATGGAGACTTCAACATGTAAGGGAGCATTGTGAGGATGTTGTAAGGATGCGTTATCATTTTCAGAAAATGATAAGCAATGAGGAGCTACAAGGTGTCCTACCATGTTTTGGAACTGATCTACATCCAAGTCTTTTGAAACTGTTGTTTCCACTAAAGCTTTCTCCAAAATTTCCGTATGCATAGGTGAAACCTTGAGAAGTTCTAGAATTGATATTTGAGCGGGTATTCTTTGTAATTGCTCTACTAAATTGTATTGTTGTGATGTGGATGTTGAGTATTTTGCTATACCTAGAAAGGTAACCTTTGCTTTGCTTCTCGTGATAACATTGATTGGTTTTGAAGATGGATTTTTGTTAACAATGATCACATTTACCACATCATAGTATGTATAAGTGTAATTCACTTTGGCTTTTCCTTTGTCATCTTTTAATTGGGACAATTCACCTTTGTCATAATTCGGAAGTGGAGTTTTGAAAGCCAAGTGTGATTCATTTGTCTTATGGCTATCCACTATGATGGTTCCATTATCGATTAGATCTTGGATAAGGTGTTTCAATCTCTGACAATCATTTGTTAGGTGTCCTTTATTCCGATGATAATTGTAAAAATGATTGTCATTCCACCAATTGGGCTTGACTGGTGGTTCATAACTTCTTGCTTCTGGTAAAACAATCAATTTGTTGGCAAGCAAATTTTTTAGAGCTGATTCCAAAGATTCTCCAATGTTTCTGAATTTCCTCTGAGGATTGGATAAAAAGGACTTGGCTTTATGGTTTTCTAGATTGTTATTGCTTGGGTTTTGACTTGATAGATTAAAAATTGGTTGTTGTTGTTTTGTAGTACTATTATCGTCATTCCCTTCATTGTTGACATTCCTATTCTTTGACCAGAACTTGGGTTTGTCATTGCCGTTGTTGTTGTTGTTGTATGAATTATTGTAAAGTTTTAGCTCTCCATTCTTTACCATTGCATTCTCTATTTTCAGACCATTCTCGATCATTTTGGCTAAAGAGGGAGGACATTGCATCCTTAGTCGATAACTCATTTCATTGATAAGATTATCAATGAATATGTCCATTTTTTCTTGATCAGATACATCTCGAGGATACCTATTAAACATGTGTTTCCATCGTTATGAGAAAATCATAAAGGATTCACCATTCTTTTGTTTAACATTGCAGAGATCCAACATTGTTATTTCATTCCTTATATTGTAGGAGTATTGTGAAATAAACCTATTCACAAGTTCTTCAAAGGATTTGATTCTAGATGGTAATCTTGAAAACCACTCCATTGATTGTCCATTTAAACTCTTAGGAAAAAGACACATAAGGTAAGTTTCATCATGAGCAAATTCCATGCTCATAGTACAAAACTCCCTAATGTGATCTCGAGGATCAGATTTTCCATCGTATTTGTCATATTTAGGAATCTCACAATGTTGCAGAAATGGTATCATATTTAGATTTTTATCGAACGGATATGGGCATATATCTTCTAATGAATACTTCTTGGAGCTTGTCCCATTTTGCATGTCTTGTATCTATTGTTGTAGAGTTTGTATTTGTTGAGTAAGGTTTGACAATGGATTATCCACATAGTTTCTCCTTGTTTCTTCGTGAGTTCTCTTATCACTGCACTCTTTTCTTTTGTCATCCTTTTCTTTCCTTTTTTATTCATTACTTTCTTTGTTCACATCTTCGTTATTTGGCACATCTGTGTTTTGGGTGTTACTTGCCTCTGCATCTTGTTTCAAGATTTCTATTTTAAAGTATTTTGGTAGTTTAGCTCCAAATTTTGCCAACATCAAGAGATATTTTTCTTTTTGTTTTGCCAACAATTTTTCCATTAGCCTATCAAATTTGAAATCTTGCCCAAGGTCTCTAATGGTGCTATTGACTGCTTCTTCGTCAACAACAGTAAATCCAAAAGTTTGGAATACAGGATTATCTTCTTCCTCCATTTGTTGTTATTTTCTAAGTTGTTTGTATTGGGCTCTAGTCCAAATTGGCATGTGATTATTTCAAAGTTGTTGAAAGTTCCAAAGGACAAAGTCAATAGGTGATTATTGGTTTAGGAAGATATGCCTTGTTGATTTTACCGCTATTGTTTGTTCGTTGGGATAAAGCGTCTCTATGTTGAAAAGTGCGTCTTTGCAAAATTTCATCGTCAAATTCTGTACCGCAGCCACGTAGGTAGTGACAAAAATGGTGTAGGAATATCCTATGTTTCAATAAGATCTTGCGATTGATATACAAGAATCTTATCCTTTTCTGAGTAGCTTTATAACTGAGTTTTCTTTTCTTAAGGTGATACTTAAAAGTCATATAAGCATTTGGCAATTCACACGTTTGTTTGATTCCAATGTTGGTGCGATTCTAGTTTTGATATAACCTAGGTTTAAAATAGGAAAGATATATCCAAGATTAGGAACCTAGTATAGACTGATCAAGCTTCATGATAGAGGATTTGATTATCCTGATGAGAAACTTGACAAGGATGTCGATTTTTTTTTGCACTTAAGATGTTCGAATCAATAGCTTGTTGAATGTTGATGTTTATAGAACCTTTTGAGAATAACCTGTTAGATTAGTGACCTAGTTGTTTGAGCTAGTTTGAAAATACGTGATGGTTTAGAGACAAATCTACTTCAAGAATTATTTTGATATTGATGTTTTGATACTTTGATTTTGATCGGGTGTTTCAAGTGCTGGAAATCTTTTTGTATTACCCTTTTGATCACACTTTTTCAGTAATTTGTTGGATTTTTTCTCTCTTGTAGATGATAATTTTCTTCAAATTTTGACCATTTGGAACATGTTACAGACATAGAAGACACAATGTTTAATAAACAAAATGCACAAGCAAGTACAATCCCTATGGCAGGCTAAGACAATAGTTGTTGAATCTCACATGGGGTTTCCCCCGAGGCTACACTATTCAAAGCGGATATTTAGATGCTTGACCCCACTAGCTCCACCCTTGACATTCACTTCTTCAAGGTAGCCAAGCACTAGTTTCCATGAAAACTCCCCATGGCAAACTTTATATCTCTACTAGGAACCGTATGTATGTCAGCTACTTCAGAGGTCCGACCTCTTGCACCAACAACTAGAAGGATTTTGGCAACTAGTACAAGTGGTTTTTAGTAAACGCTTTTGGTCATGTGGCAATACATGTGGTACTTTCAGCTTTGTAAATACAGAAGGTTCCAAGCTTATAGAGGTTACGCTCCATAGGGTTTATGGGGAAACATAGTGTCAGTATGAACTTATCAACACATGTTGTTTGGGACTTTCATCACAAACACGATTTATTTATAGTGGATTGGAAGGACTCGATATAAGCCTGTTTCCACTTTAGGTCGTTCCCCTCTCATTGGCCCCCTCAAGGCAGCTCGAGAAGGCAGGCCCTCTAAAGGATTTAATTGCTTGAAAGTAAAGAAAGCATAAAAGAGTGGGTTTGACTTTTTGGTCACCCAATTAAGGGGAGAGCATATACCTACCACTTTTGAGACACGGAATATAAGTGTTCTTTTTAACCTTTTCAAAGCAATTGTTGGCTAAGTCCTATTTGGAGATGTTGCTCCAACAAGCATGGTGTTTATTTTAGCCCTTTTAAAAGTCTATGTGCAACTATTTTAGAGAAAATACTAAAAATGCAAGTTGCATGCTGTCAATTCATCCTCTTAGTTAAACTAGATGAACAAAATATGATATGTTACTTCCCAAAACAAGGCTTTTAATTAACTAGATGATGAAATGCATAAAATTTGCCTTAAATACCATCCTGCACATGCATGTTAGTAATCTAAAAAATCTTATTTCTTGGACATTCAGACCTGCAAGAAATTTTTGTCAGTTTGTAAATAGAAGCACTAATCTAACACATGCGCTACCTTTTTGCTCAAAAGCACTGCTCTGTGGATACAAAAGCGTGATTTCTTTTACAGATGCTCTAACCTAGGACACAAATGCGTGAACCTGTAATGCAAATGCACGGACTTTAAGACAATAGCGCTAACCTAAAATACTCATGCGCTAACCTATGGTGCAAATGCACTAACCTAGAAGGCAAATGTGCTAACCTAGGATGCAAATGTGCTAACCTGCGGAACAAAAGCGTTGTCAAAATTCACACATGCATGAATCTACATTACAAATGCGTTAATTTTATTATTTGCAAGATTTTTAAATGTATATGTGAGGTCTATGAGCCCCACGGTGGGCGCCAAAATGTGTCGACTTGAATTTGATCCTCAAAATGTTATCTGCAATAAGTTAGTTTCACAAAATACTAATGGAAATACTACAGAAAATCAAAATTCAACCAATGAAACTACATGAAGTACATATGAAATAAAATACTAATATTACCTTCATGGCTTATGTCTCATTGTGTCCTAACTCCACTGTTCTTGGTTGTAGATGGTGTCCTCTCAGACAATGCTTCCAAGATGGCATATGAAGAATGGACTGATAACTTGTAGTTAATTGATAATATGATATGCAAATACTACATGATTATGCTAAATGATTATTGCTATTTTCTTCAAGATTAAAACTCATAGATGCATATGATTAATTTGAAGACTAACTCTCTGTCAACTAAAGCTCTTGATTTTATAGACCTTGAGAGGATTAGATGATGTGGCTCAGATCAACGGTCCTGATCAAATCTACAGATTTGAATGGTTGTGAGCAAAGGTGAAGGTTGAGAGAAAGGGGGAAGGAGAAGACAAGTGTCACTCATCTCACCTTGACTGGGTTGCTGACTAAGGGAATCTAGGGATGGTTGGAGGAAATTATGGCATGAGAGGACAAGTGGACTCAAGTCCTTCCTAAGATGTAGGGGGTGTTGGAGAGAATATAGGAAATGGTTATGAAATATTTGTACGTACACAATATTCATTAAGTTTGGAGGTTGAAGATAGAATTAATATTTAAGAAATATTAATTTCCTTAGCCACATGTTTGATGAGTTGGCAAAGGGAAAATGAAGTGGAGATGGAGGGTGAGTTGGAAAAGGGATTAAATAATTTTGAGAACTATTTAATATTTGAGACTATAGGATAGGAGAATAACCATTAAATATTAGATATTTAATTGTTTGGAGGAGATAATTAAATATTAGATATTTAATTAACTAGAGGAATAGGATAAATTAATTAATTAATAGAAAGATACGAAAAATGAATTAAATAAATTAATATTTTCAAATTAACTATTTAATAGAAGAAGAATTATTAAATAAATATAAAATATTTATTTAATTGCTCATAGCCAATTTTTATGTGTATACACCTTGTATTTTAGAATGAGAAACAATATTCAATATTTAATCAATAACCATCAATTCCTTTCATTTTGAAATGACTAAACAATATTCGATATTAAAGTATATATTCAATAATCGATAGTTTAATTTTCTAAATAATCATTACTTGATAATTTAATCTAAAATTACTTTCTAGTTTCTCGCAACATTTTTTTATTATAATATTAATATTTTAAGTTTAAGCCAAAATTGGGATATTACTTTTGATCAAGGACGTTGAATTACAAAGTAGCAACATGTTTGTGAATTTTGACATTGTCACGCTCTTCACTAAGGTTCCCATCTTTGACTCAATTGAGATTGTCAAATGCAAATCAAACGATGGTGTTGTCACCCTTGTAGAATTATGCTAGAGATCTATAATTTTCCTTTCCATGTAGTTATTTATGAGTGTGTTGATGGTGTGGATATGGGTCCCCTTCTTTATTTGGTCATAACTTACCTCTATATGGAGCATTTTGAAGAAATTGCCCTTATCTCCTTCTCCCTTGAACCCAAATGGTGGAAATGTTATGTGGATGATGCCAACACGTATTAGCCTCATGGCCTTGAAAACTTAGAAGGATCCACACTCACCTCAATAGCATAGCTCATTGTATCTCCTTCACCAAGAAACTTGAATAAAAATGCCAATTGCCTTTCCTTGAAATCACTTACTCAACAAAAAATCAAACAACTCCCTAGGTTGACACATTTTCCACAAAGCTAACCACACTAACCACTACATCCACTCTTCTTCTCATCACCACCATGACAAAAAAAATTAGTTCCATTAAAACCTTAACCATGAGAACCTATCCAATTTGCTATGAAAAAAATTAAACCAAGAGTTCGCCCATTTGCGCTTAGCTTTAAGTTTGATTGGGTACACAAGAAATAAAATCTTAAGATCCCTCAACCAAGCCAAGGCAAGTTTCTATCTCAACACCATTTTAGACAAACATGCTTTCCTCCCTATTTCTTCTCTTCCCTATAATATTGAATAAATATCTCCCAAAATATCTAAGATCATTCTTAGAAAAAGACTTCAATACATGCTTTCAATCCATTTTCAACATTGAAAAATTGTGTCTCATCTCTCAAGGACTCTAAGGACATATTTCTTGATTTAGAAGTTTGCAAGGTTGTCTATGGTGTTGCTTAAATAGGTGAAATAGGGTTACTTGAATTAGACTACGAACAAAAAATGTGGGTTGCCCAAACAAATTTACATACACCTTCAAGAAAAGATCTACTTTTGGACAAAGGGTTTTTTAATTCTTGTAGCCCCTATCTATAGTAGTTGGTTTTCTCGACTCAAAGACATTAAAAAAGTTGTGGGCTTTTTTTTCATTTCCACCTGCACACAATCCAGAGAGGGACAAGACATGTGGAAGTCCAAAACTTCTCGTAAAAGGTACAAAGCTTGTATGCAAATTCTAGATTTGGCTATGTTGGAAATTTTTTACCATCAACATTTTGAATCACACTTTGTGATTCATCATGAGAATGCAAGAGATTTCAAGGAGTTGAAAGATAGTGAGTTGCAGACCAAGGCATCAATATAAAGAGGGGTATGAGCACAAGGAAACACAAGGACAAAGAATAATAAGAAATAAATAAAATATGGACAATAATAATAGTAATAGATAAAAATAACAATTGAAAGACCAAATAATTTTAGTGGTCTTTAGTTATTTATCTTTGTTTTTTACTTATTTGGTCTTTCAATTGTTATTTTTATTTATTACTATTATTATTTTTAGATTATTATTGTTTATATTTTGTATATTTCTTATTATTCGTTGTCCTTGGGTTTCCTTGTTCGTCGTGCTCATACCCATCTTTATATTGATGTCTTAGTATGTAACTCACTATCTTTCAACTCCTTGAATTCTCTTGCATCCTAATGATGAATCATGAAGTGTGATTGGAAACGTTGATGGTCAAAAATTTCCAACACAATCAAATCCAGAAACTGCATACAAGATTTGAATGGACCGTGAAAATCCTATAGCTTTAAGGTACAAAGCTTACAATCTCAAAAGAAACCTCGTAGATGTGCTATGTGTCAACACCACAGAAAACCAAGGCTAGTCCAAAGGATGGTTCTAAAAAATACTCGACTCCTGTGCCATGTGTTTTAGATGAGAGCACAAGTCTTATAATAATGATGGGAGATCATTTTGGGTGCATGATCCACAAGTCTTATAATCATTATCTCAAATAGAAAAATAGTAGATATTACTATAAAAGTTAGTCAAATATAAATATGAAAATAAGTAGAATAAATAAGAACACAATACAAATAGAAAATACTTGAATAACATGAGTAACAAACTATCTACTTAAGCTCTCATTTTATAGCAAACATAGTTAACATTGGTAAAAGACATATATATACATAGAAATGACATATTGACATATAGGCATATAATGTTATATATGTCTGTAAAACAATAATATATGTGCAATAAATCCATATATTCTTACAAAATATACATGTAGGCATATATTAAGGTTATACATCAACAATAGTATATAGCTATAATATAATAATTAGTCCTATCTACTTAGACGGAAGATCCAATGACCCTTTGAATTTTGAGATGATTGAGAGGCAAGTGATTTATAACCTCCTCTATAGAAGTTATTAGATGTCCACCTAATAAAATACAAAATATATACACATTAATATAAAAAGATAAAATATATAATAACATGTAAGGGAATAATCACTTAACACTAACTAATAACTAACCAACATCATTCATTGTCTCTCTACATTAACTAGATATATGACCCCCTATGAGAAGCATCAACAAACAGATTAGACTATAGATGAATATTATTCACATTTTCACTAATAGACATTAGATAAATATTAGAAATATAATATAAAATTTACAAATTTAGTTCATATCTCTCTCGAGGAACTAAAGATAAAACTACCACAACAATATCCACTTCCATTGTGTCATGAATATCAAGGTCAGTTTAAATTGATGTCATCAACTAAAAACATAAATGTTTTTGATGAACTTCTGGGAGAAGGTTTAGAGCAACTTATTCATCCGCATCTAACGGCTAGATGATAGGGTCACCCCAAGCCATCTTGTCTTGTACTTTTGAAAAAACAAAAATATATTGCACATAGGTATCTCATAAAGAGATTTTGATATTACAATGCCTCAAGTATTTCATTTATACAAATATACAAGTCATATGTACATATATCCAAATAAGCTTGATATTACATTTTTTTTTGCATTTACATTCAATTCAATGAGCCATATGGATCTGCTCTACTCTTTATCATGTCAAGTATTGCCTCATGTTTAGACTCACAACCTTCCATAGGTTCCTATTCAGTGGTCTACCCCCATATTTGATCAAATGAACATTTTATGTCACCAGAAGGTTGGAATATGCATTTGAAAGTCCTTAAACAACTGAAAGTTAGACTTCTTCACTCTATGCCTCTTAATCCATGTACCAGTAACAACCACTGATCATGTAGGGTATTCAATGTTTTCTCCATCTACCACAGGGCCATCCAAATTCTATTTTGATTCCACACAACAACACATATAATAATTTGTTCCTTCTTCATTGTCTTCAGCTACAATAATTGCATAAACATTAGCTGCAATGATATATGTAATTATGAACCAAATATGCAAACAAAGGTTCCTCTATGTTCCCTTACCTCAAATCTAACTCAGTGTCTACATTTTGCATCAAAAATTTATTGTTCATGTCATTTTATGTCAATTTTATATCCTTGGTCCTAAATATAGCATTCAATTTCAATTCACTTAATACACATTCAACTCAATGTTACAAAGAAATGAATTCGATCTCCATTCAATCCATTTCATACCTAAAATGAGTTTGGATCAATTACATTTGCTCTCCCTTTAATCTTTAATGTTTGGAAAGTAGGTTTGTGTGTGTATGTGCACGCGCATATGCATATGCACATGTCCATGCACATATTCATATGTATGTGTGTGTGTGTGTGTGTGTGTATACATACATACACTTGGGGGGCAATGATCTCTCTCCTTTCCTTAGATCCACTTTTTCTTTGTTGAGTGGTGTTTGCTTATGATTTGATGTCATTCCTTGTGTGAACTTGTTTTTTGCTCAAGGATTCTCTCTTATGCAAGAGGTACAATGTATCCTTGACTACAACCTATTTTACACTTGGTAATGTATATCTATCATAAACCTACCCCCTCGCATTGGGTCAAAAGTGTGTTATCCTTCATCAAGAATCTCTTTCACCTAGAAATAGGGAGTAGGTAAGTATTCTTGTTCTCCTTCCCTTCTTGTGGTAGAAGATGTTATCCTTGTTCAAGAAACTCCTCTTGGAGGTGGAAATATATTTTGAACAAAGCTCTCGATTCTCCTTCAAGGATCCTCTTTACAATTATTACAAGATATCTCTTTTTCAACTATCTCATCCTTGCTTGAAGAGTATTCCCTCTTTAGCTTAGATTTATGACATTGTTTCCTAAAGGATATCTCCTTGATGTTGAAGGCAGGGTATCCTTGTTCCCATCTTCCTTAAGACATCAACATAGGGCTATGTTGATATCTTAAGGTGGAGGGAGGGGGGGGGAGGCACCCTTATCGCCCTCTTTGTACTATATTGTACCATATTTTTGCATATCATTTTCGCATGTCTTAAATAGGGTGTTAGTTATCAAAACCAGAGAAAACAAACTCTTATACAAGATGCTTCACACCCGAAACTAGACGCAACATTTGATATATGTCTTAGGTGGGGTGCATATTCTTGAAACCAGAGAAATTTTTTTTTACACGGGATGTCCTCAAAACCAAGCATGTATCTTTATTAGATATGGTTACACATTATCAAAACTAGAGAAAACAAACTCTTAAACAAGATGTTCCCAAAACTAGACATTCGCCCCTTGGAATTTCCACATTCACTCCTTGGCATTTGCATTTGCATTATATGTCTCAAACAAGTTGATGCACACTTGAAACCAGACGAAACAAACCCTTATATGAGGTGCTATATACTTGAAACCAAACATCACTTGCACACATGCACGATGACGAGTGGAACTAGTGAAACATAGATAGACTATTCCTACTCTCCTCCCCAACATGGATCACCTAGAAAAACATGTATCTAGGGGAAAGTATCCATGTCCTTTTTCTTTCATTATTCTCATGGATCACCTAGAAAAACACATCTAGCATGTATTCATGCTCTCTCTTTCCTTCTTTTCATGAACTCATAGCTTTGTTGATGGTGATTCATGGATGATGTGTTCTTTTCTCTCTTATGTTCTTGAGATGGAATTTTTCAAGAATGGCATTAGTTGTTGAGACATTTTGATATTGAGGTCTCTTCGGCTAGTTGACTCGAGGTCTTTTTTTTGGTCTTTAGCTTTTGTGTTGTGTGTCTTTTGTCTTTTGCCTTTGTTTGTCTTTTTGCCAAGTTGTTTTTCTTTTGTTTTTGTCTTGTTTTGTGTGCCCTTGCATATGTTTGAGTGAGTTAAGATCATAATATTGGGGGCTTGGTCCCTCAAAATTAGTGATGTCTTATACTCCTTGTAATTATGCTCCTCATTGCTCCTCTTCTTCATCTCTCTCTTCCATCTACTTTACTATGAGTATTTTCATAGGCTCATACTCTCACTAAAGTGGGGCCTAAGTGCAGCATCCTAAATTGTACCCCCTTACAATTTGGTTCACATGTTGGCCCTCCTCTTAGCATTCATGTCCCGAAGCCAGACTAAGACCCATTTTTGCTCATATCATTCAAATCTAGTTTTATTTCCATTTTACACATCACATGGCCCCTTGATTCTGGCACTAAAATGGGGTAGGACCAGGGTGTGGCACCATGGTCCTCATTGGGACCAAAGCATGGCGCCTTGGTCCTATCAAATAGGACCTTAATTTGGCCCCTCTTAATGGTCATAATGAGCTATCGGGATTGTGATCTTCATGTCAGCCTATGTCAAAAAATTAAGGTATTTTTCGATGAGCAAGTATATAAGGAGGACCATATCTCTCATTTGATCATCACAGAAGAGGATCACAGGAGAATCATAAGGCGCCCATTCAAGAAATGTATCATTCAAGCATTGAACCAATCATCATCAAGAATTTCTAGAGATCTTCAAGGTTGCATATTCTTCATTTATCTATTGTGGAGCAACATTACATCATTCATATGCAAGCATGTGTGCGTGATTAGGGTTTTGTCATGTTCATGCCATTTCATACAACATATGTGATTACATTCAAGAAGCAAAGCATCATTATTAGTCATTGCAGATCTAAGAAAATAGGTACGGAGTTGTGATCTTCAGTATAAGCATTATTTATACTGATGAATCAATCCCCTATTGGAGTACAAAAAGTTCGGAGGACCAAGGCATGGGCAAAACGGTCCCAACATTTTAGGGGCTCCTTTTGGGAACAGGTCTGAATTTGCTTACATTACTCAGATCTAGGTTCATGGCTCAATCTGATGACTATAGCTTACCATTTCTGCCTTTTTACCTTCATTTTTGGAACTTTTACCCTAATTTCAACAATTCAACTTACAAAAGAGGGTTTATCAATTCACATCATCAAAACCCCCAATCCAATCAAAATTATTAGTCATAATCCTTGTTGGTTTATGACTCCAAAGATCTATTGGATTGGAACCCTCTTTTGAATGTAATGGTCCCCAAGTAAAATTTTTAAGTGGTTTCTTCCTTCTACAGTGAGAACCCTGATTTTTTACCATTACAATATATATACATATACATACACACACACATGTGTGTGTGCGCGCGCTTAACTCTCAAATTTATTAAATAAAATAATAATAATCCATACAATTTCAAATGAAAATGATAATATTATAAATATATAATATCATAAAATCTTAAAATAAAATAAAATATCAATTATAATGATTTCTTTCCTATTCCTCCCAACTAGTTGGTTAATAGTCATTTTTCTAGTGATTTTTTTCTTACCCTTATTAAAAATGAAAACATTGTTAAGGAGGATATTCATTGTATTGATGCTTTTTTGAGGCATCTAGCTCAAGTTACCAATGGCAACCTAGTGTGCTATATACGATCTTTTCTTCCTAAGCTAGGTTAGTTAGAGATCTTTGACTAGAAATTGGTTGATCACAGGGAAGTCTCTCATTTTCTTAGTGTTCCCTTTGCTTTTCAAGCTTCTTATCTTGGCCTCTAGCAAGGTTTTGTTGCTAGGATTAAGAGAAGCTTGATTATTAGATTACTATAGATAACAAAACCTCCTTATTTCATTGGAAGATTATTGTTCTAAAGTGTTGGCTACCAAGATTTTTACTATTCCTCTTATTAAACCTAAAAACCTCTTAAAAGTAAGTTTTTTCTTCAAATTTTCCAAGCCTCTAATGATTAGCATCAAGAATTTCATTGTGTTTCTTAGGAATGTTGTTATCTTCCCCATTTTTTTGGTGGCTTGGGTTTTCTTTCCATTTATCAATAAGGTTTTTCTAATGTGTTAAATGGATTCCTAGGGCTCTTGAGGAAAATGAATCCTATAAAATTGTCATTAGACATTGTATTAGTTCATGTGTACCTTCTGTATAACCAGTGTGTCAAGGGATAGATCTTGGCACTCTTCTTACCATGAAGGAGCTAATTCATATTCAAGGAGTTTTTGTCACCAAATTTTTTTTTGGAAAGCATGGGAGGCCATTGAACCTAACTTCTCTAGGTAGGAAATGATTTTTGCAATGGCCTATTAATTAGCCAAAAATCTATTTTGTTGTCTCCCATCCTTTCTTGTTAAGACCATCCATTAGTCAAAGTACCATGGATTCATCCCTTGAATTTTTTTAAATGAGGCATTAGAACTCTACAAGATCTCATTTATATAGCCACTAAGAATTTTATTTTTTTGGCCGTAGATTAAAAGAAGCTTTATGTTCTCTAACTAAGATAGGAGACCTTTCAAATTGTTATTGTTGTCATTCCTCCCTAGATGATTCACAAAATTGGGGTCAAGCCATTCAAGCCTTCGTGGGAGGATTATAAATGGTATCTCGATACATTATCTCATAATTATAAGTTTCACAAAGGATACTAGTGGGTTTCTCCTTATCTTTCCATTATTGGCTAGCTAAACCACATTTGATAGCTTTAGTCTTATTTAGGAACTTGGCATCACAAATTCTAGGCTATCTAATCATGTATTCTTGAGCCCAAATTGACTCACCCTACCTTGTATAGACTTCATCAAGGCCTTTTGTTTGATTCTCAATTAATAAATTTGGGAGTTCATAATCCCCATTCTCTATTTTATGGACAACTAGAGATTCACAATCATCTTTTTTTATTCTATATTAGAGCTTAGTAGTCATAGAATTGGATTCATAAATTCCTTTAGGCCTTTTATATTTGTTCCTTCTACATGAAATATGATTTTGTTAGAGGGATGACCTTATCTCCCTTTCAAATAGATTTAGTATGCTTTTAGAGTGGTGGTTCTTTTTAGCATTTGGAAAGATAGAAATGTTATTTTTTTTTTAAGATGTTATGTTAATGTTCATTTCTCTCTATAGATTAGAAGTATAATTTTCTCTAATGTGCTTAAACAAATTCCTTGTTTGGTGGCCCTCGATCCCCAAGAATTAGAGATAATGCTACCCATTGTAAGTCCCAACCCTCACGACCTCCTCCTATATCTTTTCACAAGCATGACACTCTTGTTTGGCAAAACTTTGGTAAGATTCCTTGACTACGGCTGGGTATTTCTCTAGTGCATGCTTAATAACCTTCGAAGGATACTCTTGAAGGAGAGGATGCGAAGATGCACTCATTGGATAGAAGCCAATGGATAGTAATTCTACACCTAGTGATGCTTGAAGGAAATTTGATGATAAAAACTCTTGTGCTTGTACAATTGCATTGGCTGCTTAGTATTTTTTATATCATGTTCAAACTTTGACCCTTTAAACTATCCATTTTTTGTGCATATACCAGTCTACGATCCTTCATTCCTTTCCAAATATTATACTTTTATCTTTTCATTTAAATAAACTTATTCATTAAAATAAATAAAAATTAAAAACATTTACCCTCAGAAATGATACACCAGTTTAGAACCAGAATATATTTTAGAACTACATTTTCTACTAAGCGGTTAATAAATGCCCTTTAACAACTAAGCTTGTGATTTGTATGATATGAAACACAGTATATATATAAGGAGAAGATATATCATGAGTTGCAGAATTGCAGAAATACATTCAACTCTTCTAGAAGATCTGACAATTATGCTGGTCTAATATAACAGTAGACCAGGTAGATAAGGGCACCGTCTGTGTAACATGTATTGTATGCATAGGATGTCGGTGCATCGTAGGGGCTGGGTAGACGTTGCGTGTAGAGAAATAGGTTCTTCTTACAGCTTTAATCGGCACAAAATCTCTAATTCGGGTTTGCTAAATTGAAGAAGTTGATTCAAATTCTATAATCAAAGAAGTTTATCACCTGCAGGAGAGGCTTTTTAAGATTACAGTGCCACAACCAAATGTGATGCCTCGCCTTTTGACTTCATTTTGGGATATGAGGAAATTCTTATGAATGGATTTAAGGAATCACTTTGAGGAGCCATTGCATGAGGCTCGCCATTGCAGTCCAAAACAATCATATCTTCTTCTTCTTCCCCATTCATATCATCTACAGAAGTGATTTCTTCTTCTCCATTCACATCATCTACAGAAGCGATTTCTTCTTCTCCATTCACATCATCTATAGGAGTGGTCTCATCTGACAGGACCACTGTGTCCCTTGCAGATGATGATGGAAGACAAAGAAGTTCTTTCTTTCCAGGCTTTACTGAATTGCACCGTTTTGAAAATCGTACACTACGCCTATAGCCAGCTTTGCTATCTGAAATGGAAGGGACATTTTTTGATTTGGTCTGTTTCAGATGATTGCTTGTAGGGTTAGTCTTATTTTTCTCCTCTTCCACTTGATTGGCTCCATGTTTTGCTCCCTGTTTCCCCTGTTCTGGGAGGCAGTGTATTTCTCCTCCTTTCCCATGTTCTGGGAGGCAATGTTTTTCTCCTCCTTTCCCATGTTTTGGGCGGCCATGCTTTGCTCCTTGTTTCCCCTTTTTAGGGCGGCCAACTTTTGCTGGCAAATTGGTGCTGATATCTTCCCTTGAGACTTTCATCTTCTTGTTGGAATGAGATGTGGGTAATGCTACTCCATCATTGCTAATTCCACCTTCCAAATTGTTACTCTCCTCTGCGATCCTGAAAATATGGACTCTCAGCTTGATAATGTTATTGCCCTTGTCTATCCGCTCAAAGATGCATATGTCCCCTCTCTGGAGATTGTTTTGAACAGAAAATTGCATCCATCCTGCACCGAAAGCGCCTATGTCTTTATAGTCACTCCAGTTGTACCGTACACGCCATTCATCACAGTTAGAATTCACAAGGATCACCACCCTCATTTCTTTGGGTAATTTGAGACGCTCTTCAGAATTTTTGGGCAAATTCTGCACATGGAAACAATTATGCAGATTACATTGCATTTTCTTGAAACGCTCTTAAACCTCACTTCTCAGAAAGACACAGAAACCCAATCCATTGCAGACAACAGAACAACGTTTCGGAATATTAAACATTGCTAAGCACACAGAGGTACAAACCCATTTTGTCGAATAAGCTGCATTGCATTAGATTGTTAAAGCCCTCTTAAACATTTGCTTGTTAAACCCCAGTTTAAGCTTGCCCCTCTCAAACCCTCGTATTGTTAACAAAACAGTTCAGACAATAAACAGTAGATGCTTCAATAACACCATATATAATCAGAGTCTTTTCTAAGAGAAAGAAGTCTTACGAGCCAAAATCTTTTGCAGACATGAGATGCGGCCATATTTACTAAACAGAAGGGCTTGGTCGATGTGAAAGAATAAGCAGCCTGGATGGCCTTGTTTCTTCCTCCTAAATTACGACGTATGCAAGGAAGATGACAAGAATTTGATTCTTGACAACTCTTTCGTTCAGTCTCTGCTGATTTCACTGTCTCCTTCTGCCTTCCAGCATGAGATGGTTTATGACGACGACGACCTATGGCCAAGCCTGCATTAAAATATGGGGAAGTCACACTTTTTAGTTTGTGGATTAGATTGTATGTGAGTTTAATCTACATTTCGGATTAGATTTAATGATCCATCATCAACATAATAAAGATTAAGAAAGACACGACATATCTTTCTATTGTTGCCTTAAAAAGTCACCTTCAACATCTATCATTGCCAGACCCCCAAAAAAGAAAACATCTACTGTTCATTAAGTACAAAGCTTTTACTTACCATGAGAAGAGAATTTGATTTTTTTCCTCCCTTCTGTATGATCATTGAGTTCTCCGTCAAAATCTGAAGCATTAGGCAATTGATTAATGATTTGGATCACATTCTATAATCTATCATCAGCATGGTAGAAACTATGAAAGACAAAAATATATCTTCCTATTGTTGCCTTAAAAAATTACCTTCAACATCTTTTTTTTTTTTCATCGACAAAAAACAAAGCCAAAATTAATATTAGTAGAGATTAAGTAATTACAGAAATTAACAGTCTTCAAGAAGGCAAAACATTACCTTCAACATCTATTTTTCAAAACCAGACCAAAAAAAACATCTACTGTTCATTAAATACGAAGCTTTTACTTACCATGAGAAGAGAATTTGAATTTTTTTTTCTCTTGAGGAACTTTTGCCTCTGTATGATCATTCAATTTCTCATCAAAATCTGAAACAATAAACAATTGGTTAATCAACATTTTGGATCATATTTCATAATCCATCATCAACATAATAAAAACTAAGAAAGACAAGAACATATCTTCCTATTATCCCTTAAAAAATCACCTTCAGACATCATTGACAGACCAAAAAAAATCTACTGTTTATTAAGTACAAAGCTTTTAGCCTTTTACTTACCATGAGAAGAGAATTTGAATTTTTTTCTCACATGAGGAACTTTTGCTTCTGTATGATCATTGAGTTCCTCTTCAAAATCTGAAGCAGTTGGCAATTGTGTAGCAGTAGCAGTGTCACTGCATCTCTTGTCCGAATTCTCAGAGCTAACTATAGTTTTTTTCTCACACCCATTTTTCCCAAATATTCTGACCTTGAAATAAGACCTACATACATACTTGAAAACCAGAAAATCCCCTGACTCAATGGCATGGTCACCAACAAAATTTTCCCAACCCTGCCCAAACTCCAGTTGTGAATTTGTTCCCCATAATTTTACAACCCACTGCCGAGCACTTGGGCCTTGCAAAACCATATCTTCACTGGTCTCCTTTCTAACCTTTTGAGAAAATGCAGCTGGAATTCTCTGCAGTAAAGTAAACAGAATAAGAGTTTTACACAGTACAATATGTATCATTTACAATGATACTCCTGATTTCATAGACTGATGATCTTGTAGACGTCATTAAAATTCATTCATTAATTCATGTAAAGAAAAAAAATTATTGAATCGTAGATGTTACCAGTCTTTCAGCAAAATCTCCCACCATGACTTTGAGGAAGTAGGAGCACCCATCAAAACCATCATTCATATTAACATGAATTGTGTACTTGCTTTCATCATCATCCCTGTCCATGGCAAATTGTAAGCTCCAAAGCACACCTCTGTGAAACACAAACTGTATAACTTACAACAATTTGGAATCATTGAAACCCAATTTGAAGGCAATCTTTTCAGAAGAGGACAAAAGAAATCTTGCTTCTTTCTAGAAATGTTCATGTCATTATCTGGCACATCCCATATTGATTTCTAGCTGTAATTTCAAATGCTCATTTTTATGAATGCACTTATTCAGATGTGGAGAAAGATGCGTACTTGTCAAGCCCAAGATATAGCTGGCAGCATCTGGCATGATCGCCTTAGGTCTGCCTAGGTCTAAAATTCTGCTTTATTCATTTGAATCAACAGTTTGATGTCATCGAATGCTAAAGCCCAATTATTCCTTTGAAACTATAAACCACTAATTTACGGTATTCTGTGCATTGGCTACATATCTCTGTGATTTTTTGTGCAAACACTATCGATTTGCTCAAGTTGAGCTCCATTATATACTAGTTCTCCGTATTTAGACTTATTTGGTAATTGCATGTGGCCGGAAAGGTGACATTGTAAATCGTTTATGGATTCAAGTCATTTTCTTGTAGAGTTACAATTTAATAAGTTTCAGCATTATCTGAGATATTTAAGCTAGTTAGACGTTTCACAACTTCCCATCAAAACACCTTAATAAGCTAGCAGGTGCATGGGAGTGCCTGCAACAGAAGGCCGATAGGTCTGATTGTAAAGGCATTATCTCATTAGATTAATCAGAGTTTTGTACATCAGCCAATTTCATCAGAGATTTCAATGCCTTTCATAAAAAGATATCTGGATTTAGATTCATCTTATAGAAGTATTAATCAATCTGAAAACTACTTGCTCGGAAAACTTACAAACAATAAATAGATAGTTCTTTAAAGTGAAATCAAGGATTTGAAAGATTCATCTGTCAAATGAACATGATAAATGAGAGAAGTAATGAGGTGTGGGAAAATAATGAGATTGATTAGGAAATTGTTACCTAATGCACATGGTATGTGAAGAAACAGATACTTGCCATTAAGTACTACTATAAGAAAGCATCAGTAGTTAACCTATAAACTTTTGAACGGTAGTAATGCTATTTTTTCCACATTAGTTTGTATATATGTCAAATAGTATAGGTACTGTACATAACCCAGCCAATGGTTGTTCCCAAAATTTAAAGTGTTCCACCCACCACCCCCCATGCTTCTGTATGCAGCATGAAGTACTGAAAGAAAATGTCATGAATTGTTTTTTTGACAATTATTTGTTTTGTAGGCTGTATTGTTCACAACCAAAAGTATTTGTTGGACCTAGAAAATTGTTGTTATCCACCCTTCATCCCTCATGCTGGTAAGACCAGCATGTTATACAGCCTTTTGTTGAAATGCATCTGATTTATGTCATGTAAAACCTACAACATTGATCGATTTACATAAGTTAGATTCCCAAAACTGACAGAACTGGTGAACATAAATACTTTTAAAAAAAAATGCAATAATTTGATCAAAAATTATAATGAAGTAATTTTTACTAAAATAATACCTTCTGGAATGTGACATGGCACAATGGCAATTTCACCAATCATCCACAAGATAAAATTAGTCAGTTTTGCAATGTTTTGTGAGAGGTTTTCCTGCAGATGAGTTTTTTAGAGTAATAATCACATTTGGTTTAAGAAGTGTTGTAAATCTGTTATATAAATATTTTGTTGAAAATAGTAAATGCATGCTACGGTTGTCCTACTGCTATCAAAATAAGTTACTTTATCTACCATGAATTTTTGAAGTGGGTCTGATATATTGAGCAATCTAATACCATTATGTAATCTAAAAAAGTTTACATACCTTGAAAGTAATGAGCTTGGTGAATTGGATGTTGTTCTTCATCGAAAGGTGAAATCTTCAATCAAGACAACCTGAAAATTTTAATGGATGGTAATGAGAGAAGGTAGTTAATGTTAAATTGAGTAATTTTAATGATAGATAATTCGTTGAACGTATTGAAGAAGTGTACAATATACAGTGATGATGATTTTGTAGATAATTTGAAGAAGGTTGCATACCTTGAAAGTAATTACATTGGTGAGTTGGATGGTGAATTCTATTTAAAACTGAAATCTAAAAGTAGGGACAACCTGAAAATGTTAATTGATGATAATGAGAGAATGTAAGCAGTGTTAAATTGAGTAACTTTAATGGTAAATAGTTAATAGTATCGACATTGTAGAAAATTCAGTGAATGTATTGGTTCTGAAAATAAGAATCTAATGACAAAGAGAACTTATTATAAATGGTTTCATATCCATCTGATGTATATCATCTTAAACCTGTGCCAAATAATCTGTATTAGGACTTTGTTATCGAATAGTAAATGTATTCAACAAGTGGCTAATATTAATAATTGATATTTTGTTGCACTTACAGGTTTTAGTGGTCATGTATTTCATTAAGGTGGTTGTTGTCTTCTGTAGCTTTCTTTGTTGGGTTGCATTTGAAACCTGCGATAAATAACAATGTATTTGAAAACTTAATTTTGGTAAATATTAGAAAATGTAGATTTTGAAAGCAATGAAATAGTTGAAGAACAAATGGATGATAGAGGTGTACCTGTTGTTGGAGACTTTGCATATCTAAGAGGCCTCTTCAAATTCATACTCAATATAATATACGTTAGTTTTGTTGTTGATCCTACAAAGTGTAAATATTGATTTTTTGTGATGCCTTTGATAGAAGATATGCAGCATGTAAAAACGTAATGAAGATGTGGTTTGTGTACGTGATTCTATTTGTTCTGCAAGTATGTTTCTTCTGTGGCGTGTGAAAGCTTTAGCAAACGGTCTTCCTCGTTCTTTCGTCAAATGTTTGATGTTGCACCTTGCAACCTTGAGTACCTTTGGTAGGTGAAAGTCAGGTGTATGCGTAGGTGATCAATTGATTTTACTCTTGAAAGCGATGTGAATGTGAGACCTTGTTTCTCTGTTTTCCCGATATCAACTGTTGCAAAGTCTAATGTTAGAACTTGCGATTTGTGAATAGTAATGCACCATGCCATTGCTAGTGGAATTTGTGTGCGGTTTCCTCTAGTAATTGGTGAAATGGGTACATGTTTTGGATTTGTTGGATCCCACAAAGGCCCAGTATAATGTTGGAAAAGAACCACCGCATATTTTGGCAAATTAGGTGGTTTAGAACCTACATTGTAGACAATTTTTTTGATTTGACCCAAAGCACCATTAACAAGGCCAACTTCTATCCATAAATTTGCAATAAACTTATCCCTATGATGTGCAATGATTGTTGTTGCACGTGCAATGGGTGAGTGCAATTGTGTCAACATTTTTATGTTGTGTGCATTTGAAGCTGCGTTTGTTGCAAACAAATGTTTTTGCTGGTTGAAGTGGTTGTTTTGATCAAGAGTCAAAGCATAGGTTGACCATAATTGTAGGCATTCCCAGTCTGTTTGCAATGGTGTTGTGTTGTCTATATTAAGCAACATTTCACAGAATTGCATCTGTGAAGAGCTTGTACATTGTTGACGAAATGGAACATCCAAGGTGACAACAGTATTGAATGTGTGCCATAGAGCTGATACCATTGAGTGAGATGCATATAATGGTATATCCATAACTGGGGGAAGTTGTGCAAGATCACCAACCAAAATTATTGAGATGGCCGCAAATGATTCATGTTGTCTAGTGGGAAAAGCTTCTCACAATCTTTTATCAATCTTTATCAGTAATTGAGGGCCAACAAAGCTCATTTCATCTATTAAAATGTAACGTAAATGTTTGCATTGCTCTTGAAACATTAATAGGGAATGGCCTATTAAGGGTTTGTATTCTTGAATGGGTATACAAAGGGGAGCATGGATTGTGGTTGCTTGGATATTATATGCGGAAACACCTGTTGGTTCTAGTACAAGCAAAGGGTATTGTGCAGGTTCTAAATCAAAATTTAACTGTTTACGTATATAGTCAATAAGAAATGATTTTCCAGTGCCTGTTGTGCCTTGAATAATTAAACATAATGGTGAAGAATACAAATTTTGTTCAGCATGGGTTTTAATAATATCAAGTGCAATAATTTGGTTTCTTGCAAGCTCATAGTTAGCAGGTGCATTTGAATGCAGGTTGGCAAGAGTGTAGGGTGTTTGGCTTTTCTCTGTCAAAATGAATTGAGATGCTTTTGAATGTAGTGTTTCATTAGGTATAGAATCACTTTAATTAAAATTGAGATCAAAATCACATTTGCCAAGCATTTGAAGAGTAGCAATGTCAAAGTTGTTTGATGCTCCCATTTGTGACAAGAACTCCCATTCATATAGATCTTGATGAGTAGATTGTTGAATGTCTTCTAGTTGTAGGTCTTCGCTATTTTCTGTTGTCATGTGTTCTTCAATGCCATTTACATGCCAATGGATGTAATCTGTGCTTTGAAAATGTTTCCAATTTATTATAATTTCATCAGTTGAGTTGCCTATATGTAGAGGGATGCTTCAAAATGGTTTGTAGAGAAACAATTCACTCCAACAAAAACTTTCAAAACTTTTGTCATCTTCTAAAGGTAAAGATTTGTGTTGTGGGTACACATTTATAATTGTTGGTAGCTTTCTTTTCAACCATTTACATGACTTACATTGTTCAGAGCAAGTATATTGTTGAGCTAAACACAACAAAGTTAGGTTTGCTAACTCTGATGATTGTTTCATGTAATTGGAAATGAATGAAATTGAGGTTTGTGGTCCTTCATCACAATTGACTATACGTTGAAAGATTCTTTTCCCAACATTGAGGGTTACAAATTGACGTGTGCAAGATATCAATGGGAGTTTAAGCAACATGTGACAAGGTTCTTGAGCGCTAATGTCCCTATCAGCAACAATTCCCATCATGAATATTTGGTATGCTAACAAGATTGTATCTTCTAAATTTTTCTATCCAACAATGCGTTTTAGCATGTCAGTATAACTTTCTGACTTGTGTTCAGTTTTGGATGCATATTTTGAGATATATTGTAGAACTGCTTTTTTGGAGCAGATGCCTTGACAATCAACATTAGCCCTCCATATGGTGAGCATCGTTGGGTTGTGCACATTTAGATGATTGTCATTCCTTGCTAGCTTGTATGATGGGTTATTATTGTGGTCTAATTTGAATCAGGATTCAAGTTGTTCAGGCCAAGGAGCTTTGTACCAACATTCAAGTGTTGAGTTTTTTTTCTTCAAGCAGGTATACTCTGAACACTTTGTATGTCGCTGAAAAACATTGAATAGTTCAGAATAATCAGTGGAAGGATCAGACCTGGATATGATTTCTGTATCTGCAAGACATGGATCTAAAAATGTGGGCATATACTGCCTGTTCAAGCGAGCCTCTTCAATACGTGGATTCCATGTTGTGATGTATTGGTCAAAGTAGTGCTTAACTGATTGGATGCTTGCATGATCCGACCAATCAAGGTTGTCAATATTGGGTGCTTGTGGCAACCAAAGAAGATCATGTATATGGGCAGATCCTCGGTGTTGGCAACCAAAGAAAACCATGTCCCTATCAGCAACAATTCCCATCATGAATCTTTGGTATGCTAACAGGATTATATCTTCTAAATTTGTCGATCCAACAATGCATTTTAGCATGCCAGTATAACTTTCTGACTTGTGTTCAGTTTTGGATGCGTATTTTGTTCAGCATGGGTTTTAATAATATCAAGTGCAATAATTTGGTTTCTTGCAAGCTCATAGTTAGTAGGTGCATTTGAATGCAGGTTGGCAAAAGTGTGAGGTGTTTGGCTCTTCTCTGTCAAAATGAATTGAGATGCTTTTGAATGTAGTGTTTCATTAGGTATAGAATCACTCTAATTAAAATTGAGATCAAAATCATGTTTGCCAAGCATTTGAAGAGTAGCAACGTCAAAGTTGTTTGATGCTCCCATTTGTGACAAGAACTCCCATTCATATAGATCTTGATGAGTAGATTGTTGAATGTCTTCTGGTTGTAGGTCTTCGCTATTTTCTGTTGTCATGTGTTCTTCAATGCCATTTACATGCCAACGGATGTAATCTATACTTTGAAGATGTTTCCAATTTTTTATAATTTCATCAGTTGAGTTGCCTATATGTAGAGGGATGCTTCAAAAGGGTTTCTAGAGAAACAATTCACTCCAACAAAAACTTTCAAAACTTTTGTCATCTTCTAAAGGTAAAGATTTGTGTTGTGGGTACATAGATACAATTGTTGGTAGCTTTCTTTTCAACCATTTACATGACTTACATTGTTCAGAGTAAGTATATTGTTGAGTTGAATGCAACAAATTTAGGTTTGCTAACTCTGATGGTTGTTTCATGTAATTGGAAATGAATGAAATTGAGGTTTGTGGTCCTTCATCACAATTTACTATACGTTGAAAGATCTTTTTCCCAACATTAAGGGTTACAAACTGACGTGTGCAAGATATCAATGGGAGTTTAAGCAACATGTGACAAGTTTCTTGAGTGCTAATGTCCCTATCAACAACAATTCCCATCATGAATCTTTGGTATGCTAACGAGATTGTATCTTCTAAATTTGTCGATCCAACAATGCATTTTAGCATGTCAGTATAACTTTCTGACTTGTGTTCAGTTTTGGATGCGTATTTTGAGATATATTGTAGAACTGCTTTTTTGGAGCAGATGGCTTGACAATCAACATTAGCCCTCCATATGGCGAGCATCGTTGGGTTGTGCACATTTAGACGATTTTCATTCCTTGCTAGCTTGTATGATCGGTTATTATTGTGGTCTAATATGAATGAGGATTCAAGTTGTTCAGGCCAAGGAGCTTTGTATCGACATTCAAGTGTTGAGTTTTTTTTCTTCAAGTAGGTATACTCTGAACACTTTGTATGTCGCTAAACAACATTGAATAATTCAGAATAATCAGTGGAAGGATCAGACTTGGATATGATTTCTGTATCTGCAAGACATGGATCTGAAATTGCGGGCATATACTGCCTATTCAAGCGAGCCTCTTCAGTACGTGGATTCCATGTTGTGATGTACTGGTCAAAGTAGTGCTTAACTGATTGGATGCTTGCATGATTTGACCAATCAAGGTTGTCAATATTGGGTGCTTGTGGCAACCAAAGAAGACAATGTATATGGGCAGATCCTCGGTGTTGGCAACCAAAGAAAACCATGTCCCTATCAGCAACAATTCCCATCGTGAATCTTTGGTATGCTAAGAGGATTGTATCTTCTAAATTTGTTGATCCAACAATGCATTTTAGCATGTCAGTATAACTTTCTGACTTGTGTTTAGTTTTGGATGCGTATTTTGAGATATATTGTAAAACTGCTTTTTTGGAGCAGATGGATTGACAATCAACATTAGCCCTCCATATGGCGAGCATCGTTGGGTTGTGCACATTTAGGCGATTGTCATTCCTTGCTAGCTTGTTTGATGGGTTATTATTGTGGTCTAATATGAATGAGGATTCAAGTTGTTCAGGCCAAGGAGCTTTTTTACCAACATTCAAGTGTTGAGTTTATTTTCTTCAAGCAGGTATACTCTGAACACTTTGTATGTCGTTGAACAACATTGACTAGTTCAGAATAATCAGTGGAAGGATTAGACCTGGATATGATTTCTATATCTGCAAGACATGGATCTGAAATTGCGGGCATATACTGCCCGTTCAAGTGAGCCTCTTTAGTACGTGGATTCCATGTTGTGATGTACTGATCAAAGTAGTGCTTAATTGATTGGATGCTTGCATGATCCGACCAATCAAGGTTGTCAATATTGGGTTCTTGTGGCAACCAAAGAAAACCATGTATATGGGCAGATCCTCGGTGTTGCCATTCATATATGTCCCAATGGTCAATGGCTTTCATCTGTTTGACAATGACTTCATCACGAAAGATTTGAAATCTTAAGTGCAAGTATAAAGCTGTTATATGTGGATTATTGACTAGATTTTCAATAAAATGTCTTCTGTTGTTGTGCATAGTAGTTGACTGTGTTTTTGGGAATAACTTATGCAGGTCTGGCCATTTTGTATCAGTTGAGCTTAAGGTAAAGAACAATGTAGGTGCACCTAACTGTTCTATCATTGTTGTAAGGTCTCGTCAGGATTTGCTCCAAAATGCATGTGTACCACATAAAGAGGCTGCATATCGCATGATATGATTTGGTAATTCATTTGAGGGTGTATTTGGCAAGTATTCTTTTAGACCATGAAGATTGTCTGGAAGACTATCTTCTAGATTAGTCTTAATGAAGACAATAGCTGATTGTTGAGATCGATGTCTCATCATTAGATTGTAGATATAATATCTAAAGCGCACATGTTGACCAAATCTTTGATCATAATATTTGATCAAGTGCAAATCATATTCATGTAAATGTACATGACTTGTTCTTTGTTGTAGTGGTAAAGCCATTCCATAAGGAAAGAGTGTTGAGAATGCCATTGAAAGAAAACCCTCTGTATTGTACTCATTGATAGGTGATGTACTAATTTGTGGCCAAGGAACAACATTGTTGTTGGTATTATCTAGATGTAGGATTGTTTTTATGGCGTCAAGTTCAAGTATTGATGATGGTAGTTGTGGAATGAATGAAGAAGTGTTCTCTACTATTTGTTCTTCATTGTTAATGTTCGACAAAGTTGGATTATCTTGAAAAGCATCTTCTTGAGGTGAAGGTACTGAATGCAATAGCTCTGTAATGTTAGTGTTCTGGTTTGGTAATAGCTTCACTGCATCTAGATCAATGACTACATCTTTGTAATATTGATCATGTTTTATTTTGTAAGTCAATGCATCCATGACACAAAATCTATTGATGTAACAGTCATAAGTTAATCCTTGTAAATTGGTTCTATGGACAATAAGGATTTCTAAATGTTGAATTTGACGGGGCAATGTTAATGCAATTTCAGAAATATCTTGTGGGAAGTTAATTGTGTGTCCAGAAGACTTGTACTGTCCTCCCTTTGCATGTGTAACTTGCAAAACAGGGGCAGTCCTTGCTATGAGCATTTCTTCTACTTGAGAAAGAGACTTTAAAACAAAAGGTTGCTCACTTGGGTCCATATTGTTTGATAACGAGAAACGGTGGAGGCCTTTTTCAGCAGAACATCTCATGCACACAAGTACGTGGTTGGCTTTTTTAATTGTCATGCCCACAGACATTTCTTTACAAATAGTACATGGCTTTGTGACCTCCAACATATCAATCCTTTTTCGGAAATTAGACAATGCATGTTGAAATGAAGGTGTCTCTAGGGCAAGTTCAAGAGCAATAGATTGTGTTTGATTCACATTAGTTTGCTCAAGGTCATTGCTTTTTGTTTGTAATAAATTTGCTGAGTTACTATTAGGTCTTTGTAGTGCACAATGCCTCAATTTTCGTTTCTTGGAGATATTCCCTCTATTCTTTGCATAGTAAGTTCTATTCGTTTTCTTTCTCTTCAATTTGATAGCATCGACTTTTTGAGTGGAAGGCTCAATAGATATCTAATATTTGGAAGAGAATAGAGGTATGTCAGAATTTTCATAAGTGAAGAGAGAAAGCATTGAAGTATGTATTAAGAATGTATGGGAGTTGAAAATTGCCTAATCTATGATTATGTGTTTTTGGGGATTAGTTTCATGATGGTGCGTTCATTGTGAGACACATATGCATAGATATATATAATTATAAATACAAATAGATGTATTTATATATATGCACATGTATAAATACATTCTAATGAAGTATGTGAATGCCTGTATATATACATATGCATTTATATTCGTACAGATGTATATATGTAAAAGTACATAACTCTGTCTTTCTTAGAACATACATGTTTGGCTGACTAGTTTTTAGAAACCTATGTATTTTCTAAAGTGGTTTTCTGATGTTTATTTGTATGTGTATTGATCTGTTCTGTTGGTTTGTTCTTGTGATTTAGTCAACATATATGTACAGATGTATATATACATGTAAATAAAGTATGTGAATACTTCTATACGTAGATATGCACATATATAAATACACATGTATATATGTCAAATGATATAATCCTGTGTTTGTTAGTGTATATATGTTTGGTTGAGATTTTGTTTGAAACGTATGGGTTTTGTAAACTGGTTTATTTGAAATGTATGGGTTTTGCAAAGTGGTTTATTGAATTTGTAGTGTTCTTCTGGCTACACTTGTTGTTGTTAGTGACTTGCTTTTTCAAAAGCATTATTGAAATATACATATGCATAGATATAGTAATTTCTGATACATACAGATGTATGTATACATATACACATGTATATATACATATCAATTAAATATTTGAAGTTCTATATATATACATATGCACATATATAACTACACATGTATATATGTAAAATTCTATAGTCTTGTATACCTTTACAAACAAATATACAAAATAAGTTTTATATATATATATATATATATATATATATATATGTATAATTTTTTGATACATATAGATGTATGTATGTATATATACATATTAATCAAATATATAAAAATTTGTATATATAGATATGCACATATATAAGTACACATGTATATCTACAAAATTCTATAACTGTGAATAATTTTGGTGTTGTATACTACTTCAAATATATATGCAAATATATGTGTGTGTGTGTGTGTGTGTGTGTGTGTAAATTTTCTGCAAATAATTATTTGCTTATACATACTTATATAGATATACTGAAATGCATTGAATTGTAAATACTTTTACAGGAAAGAGAATAGTTAAAGTTGAGAATCGAAGGTAAAAGACATATTGGAAAGAATGCTAAGATTGCAGAAACTTTATAGTTCAAGAAAATTATTACTAAGTAATTATTAATGCTTCAAAGAAATAGAGAACTGGAAATTTGAGATAAATTTCAACATGTTATTGTAGAGGAAACTGTGAGTAGGAAGTACTTATATATGAGAGAAATCTCAAGGAAAGCAATTTTATTCTACAAGGCAATTAACCAGTATAGAAGAATAAGCAGTTAAATGCGTTGTCTAATGCAAGAGCAAGCTTCCTCAAATATTTTGAAATGTTGTATAGTTAGATGTGAATAAACATATAAACATATCTATTTATTAACTAAATCTGATTATAACAATACATGAAAAAGTAATAAGCACGAGTGAAAAAAAAAATGTGACGAGGAAAGAATTTCAAAGAGATAAGAAATAGATGTAAGAAATGTACATATACATATTTATAGAAGTAGTCATGCGTGCATAAAAGTTAATTGTTTGTATTTGTAAAACTATGAAATATGTAAATTATGTAATGTAATAATTGTATTATAAACAGAAAGTTTCGTAATCAGGCAAGATGCCTTATAATGCTAAGCCTATGTCCGTAAGCGACCAATCTCTACAAGTAGTGCATCACACTCAGATTTGTAGTCAACAGGGGCAACTTTGTTGACTGTGACTTTCATCTTTGATTCAAAATTGTATGTGTCAGTGGACACCAGGAGTGTGAATGAATAGTGATGTGACAGAAACCTGTTAATCACCAAGCAATGTGTTTTTGTTGTTGTTGCATCATTTTCCAATGCACAAAGCTCTTTTGCAGTTTTGTTTAGCAAGTGAATGCCAACGTCATCAAATGCAGTGGCCCAGAGAGTACCTGTTGCATCTTGTAACTTTACTGGCAAGAGGTAACTATAGTTGCAGTCTTGCATGGTCATTTCACATCTAGGACAGAACCAATAATCGTCAACCTGTTGCATACATTTTTTTTTGCAAGGCCTTCCATTTACTATTATTGGACAAGCTGCGTAATAGAAAGTTTTATCAGTTACGTTTACAAAATTTAGAATGGCCAGTAAAGTAGTCTGAATTGTTTCTAGTTTGATACTCATTTGCTCGCAGATTGAAGAAATAGTCATTCTAGTATATTTCCCATCTATGTGGATAGTTTCTGGAACAAAGGCTGCAACAAGCAAAGGGTCCTTTCCTTTTAATGTTAGAGGTTCTACCACTGGAAAAGGTGGGTTGATGTGTAATGTTGTGGCAGTTGTTATGTTTATAACCTTTCCATTGAAATAGTCAACACACGAATTACGTAAAGCAAGGATAACAACACTATCACTAGGCAACATGTTTTTCAATTCTAGACCTCTTTGTTATGACATTGGACCCCATAGGTTGATGTCAATTGTTGATCCAAATAGATCATTAATTTTGACAACTCATTTCTGTGTTTGACTATCATCTTTCCTGTGTATTGGAATGATATCTCCACCATATAAAACAACACCAATTATGTCAACCAACGTGTTATTGGTTAGTTGAAACACTTCACTAATAGGCGTGAAAGGAGAGCGTTGTTGATCTAGTTCTTCTTCATTGGTGCAGTGTTTTAATATGGATGTATCAGACAAGATGATTTCTAAATGGATGTTTAGTTTGTTGTATCTTGTGTTTGCTTCCTTGATGGATCCCTTTGAAATAACATAATGTGAACCTACATCCACACAGTTAGAGTGTAACTGAGCTATTTCATCAAAACATGTGACTCTAATCTCACAACCCTTACTGTCGACAATGTCAAAGCTAAACATGTGCCCATTTTTAGTGGTTGTGTTGTATGCTTTAATAGGGCGTTTATGAGTAACTCTGCCTTTGATAGTCCATTTATTTTGGTATGGATTTAAACTTTTGATAGGGCTTATGTTATGAGAGGTTGTACTTTGGGGGGATGGCAATTCAGTAGAAAATTGAAGAGATCGTTTAGATGTTGATGGTGTGTCCTCAGACATTATTTCTGGTTGTTGTTCTTTGAACAGGTATACTAGTTTACCAAAGAACGAACAATCACTTTGTTTTACTTGAAAACTAAGTATTATAATAGTCCTATGAAAAGAAAAGACTTTTCTTTAAAATCCTTTCGATTATACTTGAAAACAATTAAATAGAGATGAAACATATCTTATTTAATAAGCATAGTTTGTTTCCTACCTTGTGTTCCATATGTATCTTCATGTATAACTGGACAACTAGACTATTGTGCCTATTTTTAGAATATTTGAATCTATTAGAGTAGCATACTTAGAAGGCAAGATTGCTAACTGCATGTATGTACCATTAGATAACACTAATTTATATCTATCAATATCATCTTTATTGTTCTGCATTTTCTAAAATGACAAAACTTGTAGCAATGTTGAAGGAAGCTCGTCCCTAGCATTGATAGATTGAATTGCAAAAGGGGTAGGGGCATAGTCTTGGGTATTTTCCTACAAAAAAATAATATAAATATAGAGGATTTAATGTTAACGCTAAGAAAGACATACATGTGCTTACTTGTTAATGTAAAGCATGTGTTAGTAGAGTATGTAATCAAGCTATGCTATCTACAGAGTGTTCATCTATTTTTAGACTATGCTATGAAAAAAGGGTGCATGCAATAATGAAAAGGATGGAATGGGAAAGAGAGATGTATTATGAAAAAAATAACATAAAAGTTTCTTGTTTTGAAAAAGTTTGATAAATTAGCTTACCAAACTGTCAATTGTGGACTCCTGTATCGGTTCGGAGGTGTTTGTTGGATATGCCATTGTGGATATAGACCTTTTTTGTTTGAGACAAATCTCACAACTTAGCGTACATGCCAGTTCATGTTATGAGAGAAAGTTAATTTATTTCATCCTAAAACTTCTATTTATTAGAAGAGTTGAATATTGTACAGCTTGTATGAAATAAACAAATCGCCACACAAGGATATGGTAATTACCTGTTTGTTAGTTTCAAAATCCTTTCAGATGCAATCTGACGATAAATTATGTGTCATCTTGACTGGTATGTTGCCTTGCAGATTAAAGTTGATTGGGTTCCTATTATGACATTTAAAATATTCTGTTACAATAAATTGAATGCCATAATGACTCGAGTAATTAATTGTCATTGATAAGTACGCAGCAAAATCCTACTAAATATGAAAATTGTCCCCAACAGAAATTGAGGATTGTAGTTTTTTTTTGTGTTGTTTAATTTAGTAATTCTTCTATTTGGGTAAGCTCAGCTAAGTGGTCAACTAACCCCATTGAAAACAGGGAAATTGTACCTACATTAAGGTGGAAAGTTTTTTTTTTTATTTCGATAGTTAACAGTAAATTACAAGCATGATGAATTGTACTTCTTATTTTAGAATACAATCGCAACACGAGTTTAATTGATCAAAGGCATATATGCATAAGAACAAAAAAATTTAAATTCTTAGTTTAAAATTTACAGATTTAAGAATCAAGTACAAAAAAATGAGTTCAACTCACCATAGACAAATAAAGATATGAGTTGAAGATTTTGTTTCAAATGGTAATCAACCGATCAGAGTATAATTGAAACATGTGTTCAAGTGGTCAATTGTTCATATGCCGACAAGCCTAGAAAATATAAAGTATCACTTTATGATTTAAATATTTGACAACGAGTTACCAAAATATGAGTTCATCTCATCTAAGACTAATGAAAATATGAGTGTACATTTTCAAAGATTCAGTAATTACATAGAGAGAGGATCTACCCAGGCAACCCATCCAAGCTCGTATTTAAATATTTTGTCTCCCAATGTGAAAATAACTAGTCGATCAGTCAATTGTTCAGTAGTTGGTATTGGAAGAGGCCATAATTCCATACTATGTATTGTTGTTACATCACTACAAGATGTAGAGGGGTTTTCTGTTGATTGGTTGGCTATTTTATATTCGTAGTGATGGATTAACTTTCTGAGATTGCTCTTTAACTTGTTGCTCTCTTGCAACATCCTTCCAATGACACTGTTAATGTCCTTTGTTTCTTTCAATCTTCTATCCATTTTAGAAATTTGATTGTATTAGTGTGGTTGTTTCCTGTTGGAATGACAAAATCAAAATGCATTACTAAAAAAAGTGAATACAAAAGAATAAGAGAGCTTATCTCAAAGTAGATCATAATTTCTTTTGTAAATCCTAAAGAATTTTTTTTTGACTCATTATAAAAAACATTGACTGCAAACATCGAAGAATGGAAAAGACCGTACATATCACGTATGGTATGGGATGAAAAAAACTCATTCAAAGCGCTGCAAATGAATAGGATTTCTAGTTTTTTTCTTATAATTAGTTGAAGAATTAAATCTGAGTAACTAAGGTTAGCTTCGTAGAAGACTAATCAATTCTAGATACTATTTGATACAACTTTAAGATGATATGCATAAAAAAGATGTACATCAGAAGGGTGCATAACACAGTAGTCATACCACCATGGGCTATGAAGAGAAAATGTCTATTGTTTTTAGTGTTCATCCTATAAATTTTCTAAGGTTTCACATTACTGATTTTTTTGGCTTTCCTTCATTTAATCCATGCATTTAATATTTGTTAGGGCTAAATGGTTTTGACTAATTTAAAATTTACATAGGCTCTCCTTATGACCATGCTCTTTCACAGTTCAACGAATCTAACATTCTAAAGCTATAATGAAATCACGAGAAAATAATCATGCAGTTCAGGAAGATATCTGCATGAAGAAAGGCCTAACATCCACTTGTTTTACATTTTATGGTTTCTCATTTCATAACATCCAACATTGTAATGTCATTAATGTTAACCTATGTATATTGCAATAGAGCATAGCCATCAATAGCATTACAATGTTGTTGTTAAGTCGAATAGAACTGTAAAATGAAAAAAAACTTCCACTCTGCAAGAAAATTGTTCACTTTTTAAATACTGTTACAGTTTTTCAGGTTACAACTGCATTTATGTTTGCTGTTTTGATCATTTACATTTTACAATGTTTTTTGATCATTTAATATCCTCTATTTTTAGGCTTTTTACGTTTTTGTAATACTATCCTGACACTTTGTTTTGCTTGTAATTTGTTGCTCTCTCTTGGTTATTGCTCTTTCATAATCTTGTTAATGATTTAGTGACTTTGTGGATATATAAATTTTAGAATGGATTTACATATATATATACATGTATTTATATCTATAAGTAGTACGAACACTTTTAAGAAAATCTAATATAAATACATGTATATAGATGTATATACATTGTTTGTGACCGTGAATGCTTTCACTCTACAAGATAAGTGTTTACTTTTACAATTTCTAGGATTTGTGCATATATATATATACATGTGTATATATATATATGTGTGTGTGTGTGTGTATATACATGTATTTACATGTATAAGCAACACCAACCATTTTAAGAAAATCTAATATATATACATGTATATACGTTGTTTATGGTTGTGAATGCTTTCACTCTACAAGGTAAGTGTTCACTTTTACAGTTTAAAGGGTTTGTGAAGCTTTTTGTTATAGGTTTTAAGGGTTAACCAGTGGCCATAAACAACGTTGACATGCATGTGCATGGTCAAACAGGAAAACATTAAAGATAGTGTTGCTTCGGGAAATGTGCCCACGAAGCGAGGTGACCCCAACCGAACATGTCACCATGCCAAAAGCCAACTGTCACGTCACCATGCCGGGAGGAACGCTGGCAGGGAAACATTCCGGTGACCATTGGAATGTGTTGCACTTTGGTGACAAACTTCTACAAAAGTTCAGTTAGGTTTAGTGGTTTCTTTCTAACTCTGGTTGCTTTCTAACATGTAAAAATGCTTTCACTCTGCAAGTCAATTGTTCACTTTTTTACACCTTTTACAATTTTGTAGGTGACAAGTGCAGGTACAGTTGTTGTTTTGATCATTTACACTTTACAATGTTTTCTGCTCATTTAATATTCTCTATTTTTAGGGTTATTGCTTATTAATGTTGATAATCTGCATCGTTCTGGCCTTTTGTAACTCATTATAGGTTTTTAGTGGGGGATGTTTGCCGCCTAGGATTATTATTTTCTTCTCAATGCAAATGATTAATTGGTAGCATTTTTGGCTATAACAAAAATGCAATAGCCCTAAATATTCAAAAATGAAAATATTCAAAACATGAAGCACACTTGCACTTGGACCTTGGTTAAGAAGTCAATGGTACAATTCCTCGACAGATTAGAATCACTAAATCAGACCACTAAACCTAAGTCCGCAGCTAAATCCAACCTTAGGAGAAAAGTTGCAAACCAAGACATTTCAAACAACGAACAAAGGCAAATGCATATTAGGGTTAGTCAGCAGCCATAAACACTTTGACATGCGTGCACACGGAGCTAGAACAAAGGCATAAAGACATCATCGCTTGTCAATGCATGTGCACTGACTAAGGCCAAACCAACAAAACATGTCACCACACTGGGAAATGAAGGTTTCAGTCGCTAGTAAATATTCCACTAGATTATTTTGCACTTTCGTGGTAAACCTCTCCCACTAAAAGCCTATTGGCTTAGTTAACAAGTTTGTATTGGATTTATATTTAAGGGATAGGTGTTTGCTAACATCCAACACTATAATCCAATTACTGTGAAGGTATTTGCCTCATATAATAAACTGGTCACAAAGTGACAATTATACACATCAATGGCATTATTTTAATGTTGTTAATCTGCATGGTTTTTGACTAGCTATTTATCTTCCAAAGTAAAAGTCTTCATGTCCACAAAGACAACTATCACATTCACCTCGCTCCATGCGCACATTTCCCAAAGCAACATTGTCTTTAATGTTTTCCTGTCCAACCATGCACACGAATGTCGACGTTGTTTATGACCGCTAGTTACCCCTAAAATGTATTTGGTTTTACTGTTGTATGAAGTGTTTTGCTCTGCAAGTTTTCTGGTAACGTTGGATTTAGTCATCGACTTAGGTTTTTTACTCGCTGTGATTGTTTTCTTCGTGTCGCTTCTGAGCTTGTGACCATGAATGGTTTTAGTCTGCAAGGTAAGTGTTTATTTAAGAGTTTGTTTAATTTGTAAAGTTTTTTTTTATAATATGCTTATGTTTTTTCCTCATGTCCTTGTAGGGTTATTACTTTGTTTGTGTTGTTTGACTGTTTGTAGTTGTCACTACTTTCAGTCTGCAAGGCAAGTGTTCCTCTTTCGTCATCCAATTAATAATCTTTACAGTTGGTAAGTGTTGTATGTTTAATGTTCTCTGTTTTAATATCCTTTGTTTTTGGCATTATTCTGTTTGTGAATGGTTTTAGTCTGCAAGGCAAGTGTTTATTTTTACAGTTTGTTTGGTTTGTAAATATTTTTTTTATACTGTGCTTATGTTTTCTCATCGTGTCCTTGCAGGGATATTAGTTTCTTTGTGTTGTTTCACTATTTGTGGGTGTCAATACTTGTTTGTGTTGTTTCACTATTTGTGGGCATCAAAATATTGAGTTTCCAATCCTCTTTATAAGTCAAGAAGTAAATAGTGAGAAAGAAAGATTTTTGGGTTGACAGTTGATTTGTTATTTGATGATTTATAGCATAGGCTAGTTGTTTTACATGAATGAATGACAAAAAACTGGTGAAAACCCCAAAAGGCTTAAAATTTTTTTATCCAAACACAAAATGTTTTTTGTGCACCTATGTCAATTTTGGAAGTTAGAACATATGTATTAGCCAATGGTCGTTGGTTCCATAATAAGTTGATGTTTTAATGACAATGTAGTTTCTGGAATTTAATCTAATGACTGACACATTCTCAATCATTGCAGTTTCCATAGTCTTGGGTTATCTACCACTCCAATTCTAGGCGGACTCATCTTTCAAGGAATAACTAATTTGTTAGGTCAATTCTTCTATAGACCTGAATAGGCAAGTTAATTTGCAAGGTTATTGATGTGATTATTCCTCACTGGTTCTATGTCGTTGCTGTTAATTTGCAGGGTTATTCATGTTTCTATGTCGTTGCTGTCAATTTGCAGTGTTATTGATGTGATTATTGTTGTCTGGACATGAAGGCTTTTACTCTACAAGATAAATAGCCTTTTATCTATAAACGTTAGAGACTTCAGAATGGATTTATTAAAACAAAGGTTTGCTTGGACTGGGTAACATGTGTATATATATATACATGTATATATGTGTATATATATATACATGTGTGTATATATATACATGTATATATATATATATGTACATGTATATATATATATATGTACATGTATATATATGTACATGTGTATATGTTAACCCTACTTTTTTTAAGAATTGAAAATTGTTGGAATTCTTGTGTTAGACAATTTGAGTCAATAACGATTTTCAAAGAAAAATAAATATATGCAAAGCATGAATATGTGTGATTTCTTTTCATTTGACGAAGTCAAGAGGTTTAACCGATCAATTATTTTCACACATTAATTAAAAGCTATTTTAGCCTATGTCATGGGTCATAAGAAAAGAATCTTGAAGTTGTTTTAATGTTCGTGTCATTCAAGGAATTTAGAAACCCCTTGATGGAAAAAAAAAAACCTACTATCAACAATGCCTTGAAAATGTACCAAGGACACAAGAGGTGAATATGCCTATGATAGGGATGGTCTTCTCATTCCATGATTGACTACTAATTTTTGGCTTTGAAAGAGAGTAAAATGACTCAGGCGGACTTCATTGCTGAACGCATCCTTATCCGTCCTTGTGATATTTAATGTGGTAACTGTATTATATAATCGAGTTTGAAATATAGATTGCGGGTTTTCATGGCATGGAGATAAGGCACTTCAAAGAATGGTTTAAATGATAATAAGGTTCTTACACTATAAACTACTCACTTGGGAAATGTACACCATCGGTGGTCTAAGCTGGCAGTTGACCAAGTGTTAGCAGCAACATGGTAAAATGATTAAAGGGACCAATGAATACCAACTTCGGGTTGCGAATTAGAAATTATCATCAAGTTACCAATACATTCTTACACACAATATGAGAAAACTCAAATTCATGTAACGGTTTCATGCTTTCGGTGAGTTAGCCAACATTAGCAAGATGCCGATACACTTCAACTTCTTAGTTTTCAGCAGCGATATGAGAGTGTTTTGAAAGATATCGCCTTCTCCTTAAACTTCCATCTAGCGGATTGAATACACCACGTGGCTTATGAAAGATAGCAAAATTGGTTTTATAACTACCTATTAACCATTTGCTTTACATGCTAATAGATATGCATGCTATCGTGCTCCCTAACTCCACTCGCAGGTATTGAAGATGAAATGTTTGAGTGCCTTGTATTCTGTAGATACGTGGTATGTGTATTAGATGGTTCTCTTCAAAGCAATGTAAAGTATAAACGCCAAAGTTTAAATGCCTGTCATTGCAATAAAGACAGTTGTGAATAATTCTCATCATCTACAATCTATAAATTGTCATGTATGCGCAGTTTTACTTCAAACTTGATGTGATCTGTTGACCTGCAACATGGGATAGCGCTCTTTTGTGGTTTTTGATCGATTGTATGCACGCTGAAATAAATAGTTTGATCAAAATAGTTCCAAAGAAATGGTTGTTATCCTTAGTGGATAATTATTATCTCTGCACGCTTTGGGTATGTTGATAAGACATTAGAAATACTCAAGCAAATGAACTAAGTATTCCGCCAGCCTACAACCAAATTCCATGATTTTCTGCCAGTAATCTCCTTGCTTCCACAACATGCCTTGAGGAGATGTCATCTCAGCGAATGAAATGCATATATCACAGTGATTGCAAGATATGCACAAAATGTTTTTATCAGATGTTACGAGTCGAAATGATTTAGTAACCTTATATGCAAAATGTGGAGGTGTATAAAAAAAAAGGAGGCTGTGAGTTGTTTGGCAACGTCCTTCAAATATCCACACATAAGGAGCAGAGACTTAACATTTGATGTGTTTGACAAAGAAGATAAATCGACAAGCTATAGAAAGATAAGCGAGTCTATGCAGTCTTGAAAGGAGGAGGATGCTCTAGAAGGTTGAAGCAGGATAATACAAATTTGAAATTCAAAGTTCAAACCAGTTATTAAAGCATTTCACTCACATATTACAAATAGTTTTCAATATAAGAATCTGCAAAACACATCATCATGAAATACAAGGCTCAAGAGTATGAGTACACCCCGATGATCACCACCATGATTCCAGAGGTTCATGATAGCAAAATTGGGCATATTAATTTGTAGGAAATCAAAAAGTTCTTCATGGAAGGCGACAAATCAAAGTTGTCCTGTAGAGTGGCAGGAAGCGGCTTGATTGAAGCAGCATGTTTTCCCATAGCAATTCAATGTATAGATTTGATGATAGAATGCTCAAAAAGATATAATCGAGATGCAAGAGAGATAAGAGCTACAGATGGATCCTTAATGGCCAAACTTGATGGAATTTCAATAGCTATTATTCTTTGTTTGCCATACAAGGAAAAGTTCACTGACGTCGATAAGCAAAAAGCTTACAAATACTTTAGCGATAATAGAAGCAAATGCCTCAACAATCTGGCTAAAGAATGGATGCTCACACCACGAGGAGGATAGTCTCAGCTTCCAAAAACACTCCATCGTTCTCTTTTCATCAAAGAGATTTGTTACTTGATTATCTTACTCCATAGAGTGATAGGAAGTCCTGATTCCACTGAGTTCGAAATGTGGATGTACCTCTTCATAACAGTCATCTCTGTCGGTAAGCAATTCATTGACTGGGGCCATCTCATCAGCAATTGCATACATGACCAGTTAGTGCACTTCAAAACAAGTCAATGCTTCCATATGATCTCTTACTTGATATATGCTATTGCTAATTTGAGGTCACGGCCAGGGTTAAGTACTAATGGTGTCCTAAATCAAGAAACTGAAGTTTACCATTATTACAAGCAATTGCAACTTGAGGAAAGCTTTGTGTATTTTAGGCGGGTGAATGATGCTTTCACAATGTGGGCAGTAAGGTTATTACAAGGAGACATTGCCACTAGAATATCAAAGGAAGCCGCTAAATTGATAAAGAAATATGGAAGTTTCTTCATCCAGTTTCTGAGATTTACCTATCTTCAAGTAGGAGGATTTGAAGGTTATCCACACAAGCTACCCAGATATGTTGATGATAAGCTCATTTTAGTTGAGCTTTGTCGGCAATTGGTTTCAGTTCAAAAGAAATGTAGAGAAAGAAAGAATAAAGGGGTAGCCTTTCCCATTTGTCTCGGGCACTATAGATGTGAGTCAAGTTCAAGAGCAGATGAGACAGAAAAAGCTTTATCCAAGGTCAACTTGTATCCATATCAAATGAGGTTTCCTTTTGATTGTAAGGATTATGTCAAGAACAACTTAAAGTTAGGTCTTGGCTATTTTCATTTTCCTAATCTTGAAGACTTTTGGGAGGATTGTGAAGATGAGTTCGAGGTTAGAAAAAGAGATTGGACAAGGTTGACTTTGAAGCAAATGAATGATTTCAAGATGGATTGGACCATAGAAGGCATTGAAGATGATGGATCTGATTTGATTGATCCTATCTATTTTGAGCAAGTCCAGTCCCAGCCACTTCCCAATTTGAATTGGGAAGATCCAGAAGTGAGAGATGTCAGAGAAAGAACGAGTTTTGTAATCAAGAATTCTGAAGCCTGGATTAAGAAGAAGATTACTCAAATGACTACTACCAGACCAACAAAGGAAACTCCAAGAAGAAAAGGAAATCAGCTTGAGAGCTCTACTTCACTACATTCTTCCCATACTCCAGCTAGGGATACTCCTTCTTAGCAAAATACTCAAGGAAGTGATGGAGATGAAGAACCTCCAAGGAGGAACAATCTTCAAAACACATGTGGTGATGAACCTCGACAAAAGAGAAAGAAATCTAGAGCAAAAGGCATAGAAGAAGATTCTATTGCAAATCAAGAAAAGGATCAAGTCCCAGTGGAATTCTTGGATGACACAAGATTTGATGATGGAATGCATTCCATATCTCCCTCAATTCCTATTGAATCCCCATGACAAGAAGTACAACAAAATACTTTAGTCATGGATTCATCATTTCCAAGCAATCCAAGTGATCAATTTGAAGAAATCAGAGAGGTGACAACAACACTAGTAGCAAGACAAGAAATCATCCAAGAGTCTACAGAAAATTCTTCTTTCCCATGGTTAGAACAAAGTCTATTGAAGAAGAGGAAGGTAGAAAAGCTAGTGGTACCTGAATTTAGTAGCATATCTGATCTCTTTGGAAGAGCTGAAAAACTGAAGAAACTCAAAGTATCCTCAAGAATAAAGACTGATCCAAATTCAAGGAATATGTGCTTAGAGATTGCTCAACCCATATCTGAGAAAGATACAAATGAGGCCACCTCTGCGGACTTTTTTGTGACAAAGATTGATATGGGACCTTCTTCTCATGAGTCTGATATTCACAACTTTAATGTGATGGCAGCCAAAATGGTGGAGAGAAGTGAAAAGGATAAGCAATCTAGGGATCAATTGAAACAACAAGTGCACACTTTGTCTTCTTACTTGAGATCCGTAGTTGATACCTCCACTATGCCACTAAGTGTAGATCGCCAACCAATTATATTGACACCAGAAGGAGTAATTGAAAGGAATGTTATGGATAATCTTCAAAGATACCAAGCCTATGGAAAGGTAATTGAAGGTTGGGTAGAAAAGGTCAAAACTCTTGCATGTGATTTCCTAGTCCAAGCAAAATCTATCCATGATGAGGCCTTAATAAAGAAAAATACTATTGAGAAAGACTTGAAGAATGTCAAGGAAGAGGAAATAGCTTGGAAGGAAATTGTGAATGATTTCAAACAAATGATAGAAATTGGAATGGGCACCCTTGCAACTGAGAAAATCCTGCCTAGTAATGAAAAAGATTATCTAGAAATATGGATAGAAAGCATTAACTAGAAACTAGTGATCATAGATCAAGTTTCATCAGAGTTAGAAAAGCTCATGCTTTCATGTGATCAAGTGTTTACCAAACTCCAAGGACAACTCACTACTCTTCTCCCAGGTGTGACATTGATGGAATATTTGCAGGTGTTACAGAATAGCTTCCAGAATATGGTAGATTAGCAACTTTTTAATAGGACAAACTTCAATGAAAATACCATCAAAAAATTGATTGATATTTACTCTTCCTTGGGAATCTCTATGTCTCAGATACTCAGCATGGTGACAGAACTAAGTGGCATTCATAGAAAATTGAAGACATGGAAAATGAGGATAGGCAACATCCTAATTCCCAAAAGAAAATCTGTCACTTCAGCCATCCGACTTTTCAGAATCTTCAAAGACAAAGGACCTGGACAACATAATGTGCCTACAAAAGCAACAACGTCATCGGCAGCATAAGGAGTTAGCTTAGAATAAGTGCAGGGATGCATTTTGTATAGTCTTCATTTTTGTTGTGTTACTCGCATCATGTCTTTGTCTTTCTTTGTAAATAACTCTCATGATCGAGTTTCCTTTCTCTCATCTCTATTTCTTTATTGTAATAAAGGATAAGCTTGGCTCTTTTCATATGGGGTAGTTATCCTAAGTTTTCATTTTAGGTAGTTATTCTAAATAGTTATTTTTCCCCAAGTTGAGGAAGTTATTTCAAGTAGTTGAGGAAGTTATATAGTAGTTATAAAGGTGGTTAGGGTAGGTACCTCAGGTGGTTATCACTTCACCTATATATACCTCATTATTATTCAATGGTGGGGGAATTCCACTTTTTCACAAGCTTTGTATAAGAGACTTGGATAGTGTTATTCAAGCAATTAAGCAATAGAGATCAGTTTGGATGTGTGTTCAACTTATTGTCATGGGTTATTATCAATGTTCTTATGTTTAATTGATGATTACCTAATGCTTTCCCTTTAACATTGAATGTGAAGAAGTTTATTTCAAGTTGTGGTATCTCAAACTTGATTATATGGAATTTATTTTAATCTAGATTCATACCTTATATGGCGTTCAATCTTTCTTTATTGTTCATTGTTTAAATTTTTGAAAAATCCAAATACCCCCATTATACGAGGGAGCTACCCCTCTCAAACGCAGAGAAGAATTACCATTTCTTTGTGATTCTTCAACTGCTGTGAATGCTTTGTTGCTAATTATAGGGCAAAACAGAGTTTTTCAAGAAAGTTTCTTAAAGCAACAAATCCGTTTACCAACAGTATATATATACATGTATATATATATGTACATGTGTGTGTATATATGGATGTATACATGCCTATATATACATGTATATATATGTACATGTGTATATATATATATATATACATGTATATACATGTATCAACACTACGAACCCTTTTAATAAAAACTAATATATATACACGTACATGTACCAACTTTTTACAGAAAATCTATTCAGAGCAAAATAACAGTAATATGATAATCGATGACATATTTTGAATAGCCTAATCCGTATACAAATCTAAATTTCAGAATGGATTTATTAAAACAAAGATTTGCTCGAACTGGCTAACATGTGTGTGTGTGTGTGTGTATGTATATATACATACATACATACATACATATATATATGTGTATGTGTGTGTGTGTGTGTGTGTGTACATATATATATATATGTGTGTATGTATATATATATATACATACATATATGTATGTATGTATATATATATATATATACATGTACATATATACATGTACAAATATTTGCTTGAACTATACATATACACATGTATATATGTGTATATATATATACATGTATATATGTGTGTGTGTGTGTGTGTGTGTGTGTGTGTGTGTGTGTGTGTGTGTACATGTATATACATATATCAACACTATGAACCCTTTTAAGAAAACTATTATATATACATGTACATGTACCGACTTTTTAAAGAAAATCTATTTAGAGCAAAATAACAGTAATATGATAATCGATGACATATTCTAAACAGCCTAATCCATATACAAATCTAAATTTCAGAATGGGTTTATTAAAACAAAGATTTGCTTGAATTGGCTAACATGTATATATATATATATATATATATATATATATATATGTACATATAGATGTGTATATATATGTACATATATATATATATATGTACATATAGATGTACATATATATATATATATATGTACATATAGATGTACATATATATGTACATATATATATATATATATGTACATCTATATGTACATATATATGTACATATATACATATATATATGTACATATATTTTCATATACATATATATGTATATATATATGTATGTATATATATATGTATGTATACACACACACACACACACACACACACACACACACACACACACACACACACACACACACACACACACACACACACACACACACATGTACAAATATGTAGGAATATAAAATTTGGTTAGCTATGAAGCTTTCAAAAGGATCTTACCTTCCACAGACTAAGATATAATAGATAAGCACCTCGTCGAAGAAAATAAAACCCTAAAATGTAAAACCACTGCAAACCTGCCACCAACAACCATGAAAACATTAAACAGGGAAAACCTATAAATGAAGCGTGCTTGTAATAGAAGAATTTAAGAGGTTTGTACTTGCTTTGCAGAGAAAAAGGATTCACAACCACAAAGAATAAAACAACAACAATAACCCTGCAAATTAACAAGATTATAAAAGAGCAATAACCGAGAAAGACCCACAAATTAAAAATAGAGACCGACAAATTAGAAGCCAAACAAAGAACACTTGCCTTGCAGAGTGAAAGCATTCACACCAAGAAAAAATTCTAAGCAAAGTATAACAAAAACCTTTGCAAACCCAAAAAAGTCTACAATAACGGAGAGAGACTGACAAATTAGAAGCCAAACAAAGAACACTTGCCTTGCAGAGTGAAAGTATTGACTCTCAAATCTTTACAAACCAAACAAACTATAAAAATAAACACTTACCTTGCAGACTAAAAACATTGACAAACATAATAACGCAAAAAACAAAGGATATTCAACCAGAGAACATTAAACATACAACACTTACCAACTGTAAAGATTATTAACTAGATCACGAAAGAGCAATAACCAAGAGAGAAATAGAAAACACCTTCACAAATCCTAATACCTGTAAAAGTGAACACTTACCTTGCAAAGTGAAAGTATTGACACCCACAAATAGTGAAACAACACAAACAAACTAATAACCCTGCAAGGACAGGAGGAAAATACATAAGCATAGTATAAAAAAATCTTTACAAACCAAACAAACTGTAAAAATAAACACTTACCTTGCAGACTAAAACCATTCACAAATAGAATAACGCCAAAAATAGAGGATATTAAACCAGAGAACATTAAACATACAACACTTACCAACTGTAAAAAATTTTAACTAGATGACGAAAGAGCAATAACTGAGAGAGAAAGAGAGAGAGAGAGAGAGAGAGAGAGAGAGAGAGAGAGAGAGAGAGAGAGAGAGAGAGAGAGAGAGAGAGAGAGAGAGAGAGAGAGAAAACACCTTCACAAACCCTAATACCTGTAAAAGTGAACACTTTCCTTGCAGACTGAAAGTAGTGACGACCACAAACAGTGAAACAAAACAAACAAAGTAATAACCCTGCAAGCACACGATGAAAAAACATAAGCATAGTATTAAAAAAACTTTACAAATTAAACAAACTATAAAATAAACACTTACCTTGTAGACTAAAACCATTCATGGTCACAAGCTCAGAAGCGACACCAAGAAAATAGTCATAGTGAGCAAAAAACCTAAGTCGAAGACTAAATTCAACGTTACTAGAAAACTTGCAGAGCAAAACACTTTGCACAACAACAAAACCAAATACATTTTAGGGTTAACCAATGGCAATAAACAACATCGACATTCATGCGCATGGTCGGACAGGAAAACATTAAAGATAGCATCACTTCAGGAAACATGCACACAGAGCGAGGCCACCCCAACCGAACACGTCACCACGCCGGGACGAATGTCGACAGGGAAACATTCTGGCAATTGTCGAAATGTCTTGCACTTTCCCGACAAACCTCTCCCACTAAAATCCTATCAGCTTAAAGATCATTAATTTAATTTTGTTCAATTTTTACAATTTATGTTAATATTGTATACAAGTTTTTAGATTTGATTGTATACAAGATTTTTAATCATCAATATTCTGGATCACTTTTCGTGATCTATTATCAAGATATATGAGTTAAAGGAGATGAAAGATAGATGGTTACAGACTTTGGTTAGCTTTTTCATTTCAAATAAAAAATTAAAGTGTTTCAATAAAACTAGTATCCAAGTTAGGGGAAGAGCACCAATAGCCGTCATAGCTAACTTTGCGCAACCATAGATCTTAAATAGTATATCGGATTTTGATTTTTTTTTAGTTGTCTTCGTATGCAACTTAACTACTTATAGTTATTGATCTGGCTTCTGGATAGTAACGATGCATGTTGTGGAATCAGTTATGCGCACAAAGGTCAAAAAGTACACATTTCAATGTGTCGCTTGATACCTAACTAAAGATGTTCCAGTAACTGTCAACTCAAAATCGCTAGTACTTGTTGACAAATGTCCCAATAGTGGTGCACAAATGTTCCAATGGTGGTGCACAAATGGGCCAATTATGAACAAAAAATTACAAAAAATGATCGACTATTGGTACAAAACAAATTTATTAGTGGTGTTTTCACTATGATGGCTATTGGGGGGTCAACATGACAATAAGGTGGCGGTTATTGGAACTATGTTATCCATTGGTGCTCTTCCCCTAGTACCAACAATTTTTAGTTTTTTTTTTTAACTTTATTCGAAGTTATAAGAAAATAACCTTTCAATTGAAGATACAATAAAATGATTAGAGTTGAAAAGAGAGCTATGTGTGATTATTGTAATTGTGGTTTGCTTAATGTATTTTTTAGGGTTTATTGTTCGGTCTTTATATCTTTATACTAGCTTTGTAGATCTCCTTGGGGTTTTCTTTATGCATTTCACCTTTAAATTTGTCTCACAGAATTATCTATGGTTTTAAATATGGCATTTGTTCATTTTCTTATAATTATTGTTGTTAGTGGTAGTAAGGATGGTTTTCAAATCATTCAAATATTTCTTCCAAAGGTTTACGACTAGGTAACTTCTCATTACATAATGTTATTCTACCTCATGATGTAGTTGAAAGTGCTTGCAATTAGTATGAAAACTAGTGTCATGTTACATATTATGTTGATCATATTTCCTTTGAGTAATCCTTGCTTGCTTGGATTAAGCATTCCTAATAATTGCATCATATTGAGCTTAGTAAGGTGATGAGTGTAACCAAAGGCATTTGTATATTTACCTTTAGTGGCCTCTTACCAAGTCAATATGCTTCTTAAGAAGTCTGATAATAGGTTAATAAAAATATGTTTTTGATGTAATCTCATGAGGCCTAAGATTCCAAGGTCTTGAAGCAAGACCTCCCTCAAAGCCCCCATATGTGTGAAACTTCAAGTCTTCTAAACAGTCCCCACATGTTACTTCTTGGAAAAAAAAATAAACCTATTGGTTGTTGCATTTTTTATTAGCTTGAGAATTTTTTCTTGGCTTGGCCCCATTGTCATATTTATAGGGAGGTAGTCCTCACCTCAAATCTTAGGAATTTGTGAATATTTAGGTAAGTGGTTTGCATTTTGTGCACAAAATCACATGTATAGCTGACCAAGCATGTTCTTTTATTATCAAACCTCTAATTATAAATATTAGGAGGTGTTTATTTATGCCAAGATCAAAAATGAAGCTAGAGGTGGAAGTGTTACCTCCACTTGTAAAAAGGATGGTTGGACAAATATGAGTAGTAGAAAACCAATGGTGACCAAGTCAAGAAGACCTAGTAAACCTTTAGCTAATATCCAAAAAAATGTGTGAAGAAGAATGAATCAATCATTTGAGCTAAGAGTCCTAACTCTTCTTCATAGTTAAACTTTTAATCACAATTATCATATTTATATTAGGTAAGTAGATGGAAATTGGTGACCAAAAAGGAGTCTTAAGTGGCCACTTTTTATGAAATAAGAAAAAATTGATCTTAGATTAGAAATTGAAGATAGTTACCTTCAAAATTCTGAAGGTATGACAAGAATAAGAGTCATAGTGCTCTAAATCTACTTTTAAAACTACTAATGTGATTTGAAAATGGTGGATATTAAGAAGCTCAAAGAGGGGGAGTACACAAAGTGCTCTTTTATAAAAAAAAACATTTCATAGTATCTAGTGTGCCCCCCTTAAAATATTTAAATTTTTAGTATTCCAAAACCCACTTCGGTGAAAAATTAGCTAGCACCATGTAGTTATGCTTGACTTTTCAATTAAATTTTTTATTAATTTTGGTGGACACAACTTGAAAAATAAAAAATTGAGCTAGCCCTAATTTTTTTGGAAACTAATTGAAAACCATTTTTTTAAATGCATATAGAATAGAGTTTAGATTTTTATAATGTAATTTGTTTCAAATTTCAATGAACAGATAAAAATAAAACCAAACACACTATACATAGGTTTTCAACAAAAATGGAAGATGCTAGCAAAGGAAATTAAAGAATAAAACCTTAACATAATTTCAATGTAAAGAAAAGTACATGGCTGGAAAGCTAAGAGAGCACTTGATGCTATTGTGGTATTTTTTCAACTCAACGTTGGAAAATGTGCAAACTTGTGGAGAACATAGTGCATTTGTGAGTTTCTCATTTTTATATAATTCACAAAAAATATTTTAGACATTGTCATGCAAGTACAATATTTTGGGTTGGATGCCTAAGGAAAATCTAAGCCTAAGGGTTGGCAATACTAAAGGAAACTACAAACATGAGTTCGTTATAGTGTTCTTACATTATAATATAGTCATGTTTTTGAGAAGCAAGAATATAAGTCTCTCTCTCTCTCTCTCTCTCTCACACACACACACACACACACACACACACACACACACACACACACACACACACACACACACACACACACATACTATATATATATATATATATATATATATATATATATATATATATATATATATATATATGTGTGTGTGTGTGTGTCTCACACTATCCCTTTTTATCTAAATCTCTCTATCTCTTCCTTTCTATCTCTTCTCTATCATCTTCTCTCTATCAAATTTATATAGTTATTATATTTTACAAGGCAATAATTTTTTTAATTTATTTTTGGGGACATTACTTCCATCCTCACTAGAGGGCTCTAGAATATGTCATTTTCCCTAGACCCCCTATTGGTAAAAGTGGGGGGCCAAGCCCTCCCACACTTCCATCAAGAACTAAGATCCAAATGGAATTAAAATAAAGACCTCTAAATCAAGAATATATTTACGCTCTACTACCAACACTACCACCCTATTTATATTTATCTCTCCTCTCCCTCTCTCTATTGCTCTATCTATTTATATTTGATGAAGGGTTCTCTTGTTACACAAATAAAATCACAAACACACAAAGAAATGCAAAGAAAATTATAGGATATTTGCGAGACAAGGATCTTTCTTTCTATTAATTTTTCCTAAAGATCAAAGTACAATAAAAATTTAAAATAACAATGTTTTCAACCTCATAAACAACATACATAAATTTGAAATTTGATATAAAATCAACAACATATGCAAGAGAAAACTACAAGGAAAATATTAAGTCTTCTCTTTGTCTTCTGCTCTACAAATAGCTTCCAAATTCTCAATCCTACAAAAGACTCCAAACACTAACTCTGGATCTCAACTTCAAAACCTTAATGGAAGTAGTTAAACCCCAGAAGATATGGATAGAGGAAATGGGCTATGAGGTTGATGATCAAATTATGTATGCTTATGCCCAGATGTTGATTGATGCTCCTATTGATTAGGCTGATAAATCCTTTGGTACTATAAAACAAAAGAAGCAAGAGGTTCAAACTGAATTCAATCGGAAGAAGAGGGAGAAACAGCAAGGCAAGGCCAACAAATTTGTTGAACAAGTATCCTAGGACATCAAGACATTAATGGATGTTGTTTCGACAAAAGGAAGGAAGAGGAAAGAGCCTGAAATCTTCATTGAGCCTATTCCATCAGACTTTGGAACTGAAGATGACACACCTTTAGCATTTAAGAGGGTATTGAGGAAGAAAAGTGAGTCTAAGGAGGAAGCAAGGAAGCAACAGGTAAGGAAAGTCACAACCAAGGTATCGACAAAGAAAAGAGCTCCAAAGGAATCACCTTCTGCACCATCCGGTACTAGCAGAAGAAAGAAGATGGATGACACAAACCTTGCTATTGTATATGATAATGTAACTATTATTCCACCCAAGACTTGTGTAGAATTGGTAGATGAAATCACTAAGGATGGTATGTTGAAAAACGTATTTCTATTGAGCACTTAGATGATGATGAGCAAATAGAAATTGAGGAAGCATTTTTGTTATATTTGGATATATTTAAGAAAGCTTTGTTGGAAATTGAGAAGCAAATATGGGCACAACTGTATGACAATTTAGATGCTAGGAGATTATCAACTGTGGAGGAGGACAAGAGCATAAAAATTCAAGAGTTATTAACTACTTGTGGATTCATTACTCCAAATGAGTTGGATATCACACTTGAAGTTGCAGATAGAACAATTTTCCACAACAAGCATAGGATAGTTAATCTTATTTTAGGAAAAGTTCATGAAATAATTAGTGAAACCCACAAGACATGGGTTCAATTCTTTATTGACAACCCTGTTTTTGTCATAACCCTCTTTTTGGAGCTTGATATGACTTGCTATTATTATTATTATTATTATTATTATTACTACTACTACTACTACTACTACTACTACTACTACTATAATATTAATTTTATGAGTAATGTTAGAAAGAAAAGATAAATTGAAATGAGGTTAAAGTTTTTAAATAAAAAGGAATTTAAGTGGTGACACACACATGAGGTCATAATTTATTTGAAAATTGCTTATTTTCTCAATATCCTAATTGAGTACATGGTGTAGGAGAAATAAGAAGATTCTTATATTTAGCAAATATATGACATGGGAGTTACAAAATTATTCTATGAAAAGAATAACTCTATTCATGGCATTTTTATGACAAAGGAGTTACAAAATGCATTTTTGGGGGAGAATTCAAATTTGAATTTCAAATGCATGGTCAAGTGTAACCCCCACTATGACAACAATCATTTTGCATGAAATTAATTTTGAAAATTCTTATTTTCTCAATATGTTAATTTAGCACATGTCATAGGAGGAAATAGAAGCTTCTAGAGGTAAAATTCAAATTGCATATTCTTGCATGTAACTCCTCCACCAAGTGATCAATCAATTTTGCATGAAACCATTTTTAGAAAAAGAACCTCCATTTTCAATTAATTATCTTGATAATGGAATTGGTGCATCTTTTCTATATAATGTATGTGAATCTTTCAAAAAAAGGAGTTCATAGTTTGGGGATGAAAAGAAATTTTCTAGAGTTCTTGTTCTTGTTAGTAGAAGTAGAATTTGGTAGTCACTTGTATAGTAGGTTTCTTTTAAGTTTGGTTGAAGAATTTTTCATGAAGTTACAAGGAAGGATCTAAGAAGGATAGCTGGAAGATTGGAGAGGATTCAACATCAAACTTCAACAATCTAGGTTCCCCTATATTGCATTCTCTCATTTACACTGATAAAAGTTCTTTTTCAAAAAAAATGCATATGAATATTTCTTTCTATATATTTAATCTGTTTTAGAGAAAAAGAAAGAAAAATCAAATCTTTGCTTTTGCTTTCTTGAATTTTAAAATCTAGAAAAAGGATCTTTGTAAAAAAAAAAAAGAAAATCTTATTTTCCATATGTAATTATCTCCATGTGAATAAACTTGTCTTTCTGTGAATATATGTTGATCATCTATGTATAAATCTTTCTTTCTTTCTTTCTTTATTTATTTATTTTTCACTTTCATGTGTATAAACTTATTTTTGTGAGCATATGAGTACATGTGTATAAATCTTACTTCTCTTATTTATTATTTTTCCGTGAATAAATATTCTCTCTGTGAATATAAATTTATTCATCTGTGTATAGATCTTGTTTTACTCTTTTTGTGAGCATAAAGCATAAAATTGTCCCTCTGTGTAAACATCCGTGAATATAATCTTTCCTTCCCTATAAATAAAAAATTTGTATCTCCCTGAGAACATGTGTTTTTCTATGAACATATACTTGATCATTTATTCAACAAAATTTTAATCTGCCTCAAAACATTTGTTTTTCTTTCTCCCTGAATAATATCACTTCTCTGAGAAATTTAAAAAATATATAAAAAATTATTACCCATCTCAGAATGCATCAGAGATAAATTTATTTATTTACTTATTTATTTTCTTTCACTTATTGTTCTCTGTGAATTAATTATATCTTTTAGTGAATATATTATTTAATTCCTATGTCTATCTCTATTTATTTTATTTTTTTATAAACTCAGATCAAATCAATATATATAGATAAATACATTAAAAAAATAATATAAATACTTATATAAATCTTTTAAGAATTAATGTTAATTAAGTTTCGGGCATGTAAAGTTATTATGGCATCGCAACCATGTTATATCAATTGGTATAACTGCTGTTATTTTTACAATTTTGTTTTTAATTTAGTTATTAATAAATTATTAATATAATTGATATATTATATATAGTTGACTATAATAAGTTTAGGATATAAAATAATATTGGTATATGTTGTCTTAAAATTGGTACTAATTGATTATAAATAACATCTTGTTAATGTTAAATTGATTTGCATTGATTTGAGTTGAGTGAATTAAATTATAATTTATTAATTGTTGAATGAATGAATTTTGTCTTTATTAAAAGTAAAATACAATTAGAATTTACAATTAAAATTTATTTTACGTATATATACTAAGGGGTTTATTTAGTTAAAATTTATTCATTAGAATTTGGTAATTAAAATTTATTTATGTCAATATAGTTGAAATTTAATTTATAACCTACTCTTATAAGAAGGGATTTATTCTTTAGTGTATAGTAAAGTTTGGTTATTAAAGAAAAATTTAAGAGGTGATTAATCCTTTAGGGTAAGATGATATTTCACCAACGATACACTTATTCTATAGTATTGATTCTTTTTCTTCAAGTGTCTCTATTTAGTCTCAAATTGTACCTAGTAGTAGTAAGTAGATTTTCCCAAGGCATTTAATACATTTCAAATATCTAAGTTCTTTATTTATTTATTTTTAATCTTTGGACTTCAAACTATCTTTTGTATATTTCAATTAGTACAAGCATCAAATGTTAAAGGAATTTACCTAAAAAGTAAATGTGTTTAGATTCATAGTAACCCTTTTAGGTATTTCAGCAATATGAGTTAATGTTAGACAAAGTTTGTCTCAATTGGAAAGGTTGATTATTTGATTTGTTTCTTTATTAGATTCCAAGATATGAATATATAAGGCATTGCAAATAGTCACTTCTTTTAATAGTTAAAATCATTTACCTTCTAACTAAAAGAAACATAAGACTAGTAAAAAGGAAAAGTTACACTTAATAATACAAGTAATTAGTAAGGATAAATTTAATTAACATTAAATTTAGAGGTAAATTGCATAGTTAAATATTCATATGGTAATAGTACTAGTTAGGATGCAAAGAGAGTTTATTCAAAACTGAAATTGTGTTAGAAAATGAGTTTCAATAAACCTACTCCGTGATCACTTAGAAAATTAAATAACAATTCTAATTGAAGGTAATTTAAGGAGCAAACATTAGCTCCCTTCGAAGTATTTGAAATTGATAAAGTTATTATTTGTAGAATGTACCCAACGATAAAGTTAACATTACTTCAAGTGGAAGGAGTAATTAGTTGTCACTTTATAATCTTGCAAAGGTATTAGCTCAAAAGCAACTAGAATTTTATTGATTAGAATTGCTTATTAGAAGACTTAGTATTATTTACTTGGTTAACTAGCAAGTGTTTACACTCTTGTCTAATGTCTTTTTCAAATAATTAGTAACTAAGAATAATGTGGTTAATTTGAAGCTTATTGTTGAATAGTTGTTTCATTTTCCCTTCAACAAGTGAGTATTAAATTCATTTCCAAAATATAATTATTTAATAATTTAAATTCTATTTCAAGCAATTTAGTACCTTTCAAGTATTAGGATTCACATTTAAAGTAGTGTTATCATTAGTAGATGAAATTTGTATTACTTCATATGGAAGAATTAGTTGGGATTATTATTAAGTACTTTTCACTTCAAACAAGTAGGTGTTAAAATTCATTTCCAAATTCTTGCTATTCAATCATTTAATTTTCTTTCAAGCAAATCGGTACTAGGATTCATACTTATTGTGTAATGGGTTGTCCAAAACAATTATATCTTGCAAGTAATTCAAATCATTTTCATAAGTTATCTTTGAAAGTATCATGGTTTCCAAGCAATTAGTAATTTCATGTATTTAGTTTAAGTTTTCAAATTTTTAATTATCATAACTTTCCTTCAGAGAAAATACTATTCCAAGTAGTCGATTTGTTTATGTTCCTTTCAATTACGTAAAACTCATAGTTTAGATTTTAAATTTAAATGATAATTCCTTGTATATAATATTTTCTTGTTCATAATTGTATTGGTATATTGCTTCTTTTAGGATTCATGAATTCAAAGTTAAATTTCTAGTTAGATAACTAAACAAGAGGAGTTGAAATAAAAAAATTAGCAGCATTCGGTATCTATGGTGCCTATGGGTCACACTTACAGGTAATGTCGTCATGTTGAACTATTGCACTTAACGCCTAATAAAGCTGAAATAATGGCATCTGTAGCATCATCCCTCTAAATTGCCGGGGAGAAATAAGGGTCATTTGGAAGTTAAAATCCAAGGGGTGGGTAATCCCCCTTGGATCGATAATCTAAAAAGATTAATTTTTAAATGAATTTACATCCGCTCAATTAAACCTTAGAAAACCCCATTAGGGTTTGGCGGTATGTGATAATTTGGAATTTATCTATCTTGATGATTTTTCAAAGTATGATAATGGATTAAGGGTGACATATTTAATAGAAAATAGGACTTAGTTGTTTAGGCCACAAGAAAAAGGCCATCTTGAGCTTTTTTTTTATAGAGCTACCATTGTGGGTAGCAACCACAGAGAAACTGTCTGGGACATTGACCCTAGAAAGGGTTGCATACCCACCAAATAGTTTACATTAAACCATAGTTAGAAACCAGAACTACATACTTTATGCCTTGATCCTATGCCAAAACAGGTATGTAGGCAATCTAGGGAGGAAGTTGTCCCCTATACTCAAGCGTTCAGGGATGGGGATTAGGATTTGGTTATGGGTGAGTAGTTGGTTCTTGAAGCTCCTTGGTCTTTTAATCAAATGGTGCAAATACTAATTGAAAGGTTAAAATTAATTCAATGCATACTCAGAAGGAATCTCGTATGGATTTGCTTGACTTCCCGAGGCTTTAGGTTGAATTTCAAGGCAGAACTCAAACTTGTTTATGTAATTATTTTAATACTCCTAAGGACAGTGACCTCGGTGCACTCCTAGTAGGGGAGTGTAGTCTTTAGAGAGTGGCTCAGGACCCGGATGGTCCTGATGAGTCTAAAGTCTCTGGCCAGAGCATATCCTATTCGTATGAATAGATGCCTACCCTATTTGGGTAGATGCCTATCCTAGATTGGATAGATGAAACCTCCTGTCTCGTATAGACATATGCCTAACTCATATGGTTAGATGCCTAACCCATATGGTTAGATGCCTAGTCTTGTATGGATAGATACCTAACCCATACGTTTATATGCCCATCCCGGTTGGATGGATGCCTATCTCGTTTGGATAGATGTACTTGAGTATGTGATTGAATAAAAAATAAATAAGAATAAGTAAGAATAAGAAATCAATATTTTTATATATTAAAAAAAAAATTAGTTGAGTTTTTGGATTAAGTTAAGTGGGTTATTATAGTTTTCTACACTTCACCAGAAGCTAAGCCAGACACTGCTAACATCCCGGTTGAAGGGAAAGGAAAAAGGTATAGTAGGTACCCCACCTACAATTTTGAAAGATAATAAGGCATTGGATGTAGAGCCTCGGGTAGAATCTAATGTATAGGACACAAAGGAGATACCGACAAAATTAGTTATACTAGCAGATTCACAAAATGTATAGGTTACAAATGTCGAGGACAATAGTCCTCCAGATCAAAATGTATAGGTTAAGGATACAGTTCATATGGAACCGATAGTAACTAATACTGCACCAAGTGGCGAATCCATCTGTGCAAAAGAGGAAGTTATTAAAGTTAATCAACCATTATAGGAGAAGGGAGAGGAATCTGACAGGGAACCGGTAGCGAGCACATCATTGTTGTAAATTGACACCTCCCTGGTAGAGAAGAAGAGCATAACTGAGATGAGTTCTAGTGAGCTCATGATGATGGCTTCTTAGAAGATGATGAAGGAAGGATCTGTGGACGAAGGGATTATTGATCAATCAATCCCAGTTTTACACATGCTTGTCTCGAAGTGCCATTTTGACAAAGGAGCAAGCCCATCCGACAAGCTCAAAATAATTACTGAGAACATTTCTAAGAATTTTCAATCCTTACAACAAATATCTAACCGACAGGCATTGGAGAGATTCACACAATCCAAGAGAGAAACTTTTGATCAATTGATTGAATTAGAGAAGAAAGAGATTACTGATAAACTAAAGTTAATTGATAATTCTTTAAGGCAATGTACTAATATATACATAGTATGATGTAACACAAGATTACTTACAACAGATATAGATAAAGGGATTAAGGGTTCACGGGATAAAATTATAGGTATAGTCAATTCTTTTGATGGATCCAATTCTTTGACTACATCTATTGATGGACAAATTTTGGTATTAGAAGCTCAAATTTTATCTCTTGAAATGGATAAAGACAAAATAATTATGAGAGCTAAAGGGTTCAGAGGATTGGTGAGTCCCCAATTGGACTCCTTGAGTGTACATAAGAAGGAATGCATTGTTATGGTTGGTAAGCCCACACCAATAGAGCTTAAGGAGAAAGTGTCCTATGATCACATTCTTAATGGACTTGTATCAGTATATGACACATTCAAATCCAGTTGGGACACTTATCTAGAGCTTTTGGAGAAAGCCTATCCAGAAATTTTCAAGTATGTTCAGCTTCGATAAGGTGTTTTGGGACACATTCTTTATACAGAATTTCATTCTTCATCCTGGTTTTTGGTATTTTTTTGGCATTGATGTCAAAGGGGGAGGTATAAGTGAAAAATATATTATTGACATCAGGTGATATGGAGTATTTGTACAGATCATGATCATAGATGGATATTCAGCTTAGGGGGAGTAGTCTCGAGGTGAAACTGGTAGATGAAAACCATTATCATTTTTCACATGAGTGTTGCCATCAATGCCAAAGGGGGATATTGTTGGAAATTGACACTCATTTGATTGGTTTAATATGTTTTCATTGATGGCAACATGTTCCAGATTCATTTTTTGGTTTGGTAGTTTACCGACAGACACTTCATTGGTAGGAAGAATTCTATGGGTACTGATATAGGAGGCCGACATCATTGGGAGATCCAGCAATCAACATTTTTTTTTTATATTTATGTATATATGTAATTAGATGACATGTATATTCATTTTATAATTATCTATGTAAGCCGACATGAGTCAAGAAGGATTGTAAGGGTATATAGGCTAGTTGATTAGATCATTTTGTGATGTGATAGGATATATGATAATGAGTGGAATGTTCTGAGTAATGCGAAGATTATGTAAGAGGTTATTCCGGTAAGGGTTTAGGGTTTTTTAGAACTGGAACTCAATTAGGCATAACAAATGTATTAAATGTGTTTAGTCTTATGTTTTGTTATTCAAAGTGACTGTAATCAATGAGACTCCTTTGTGTTGAGTAGTGTTCTCTAGGATGTAATTCATCCTGCATGTGTAGGCCCTCATATTATGTAATATCTTTTCATATGGATAGTGGATTGATATTGTGGGTCACAATCCCACCGTAGTTTTTTCTCTTTGAGGTTTTCCACGTATAATTATTTGTGTTATGGTATTCATTTGTGTGATTGGATTATTGATTGCATTACTTCTTTCAATTATATATGTACCAGTTTACTAGTTGGTGAATGCATATTATAATAAGGTTAAAATTGAAAATTCCGGTAGAATATTGATTCACCCCCCCTCTCAATGTTCTTGGATTCTGACATAACTAATATGAAGTTAGCACCTCTGTGCCTAATTAGATCCACTACTTCTCTAATTCTATCACTGACTAAACATCAAACCCTAACTTCTCCTTCAACCACATGATCAAATTCTCAATCTTGATACATAAAATCATACAACTTACATCACCTTATAAAGAACTCTGTTAGGTCGGCTAAGAACCTTGGAACAATTCCCTAGATTCAATGAATCTAGTCACCTTTTTCATTTTCCCTTTCATTACACTTTTCTCATGTTGGCCAAACAATTTATAACTTAAAAAACATAACTATAAGTCTATTGGCAAATGCACACTCCAATGAGAAATTGTAGGTGATTGAAGTTTTTTTCATTGATGGCAACCTTGCAATCATATGATACCGGCAAGACAATTTATCGACACCTACAATGACAAACTCTACACCAGGACACAAAACACCGATAGTGAAAGGAAGGATATCAGCACCCAGGCTGATAGGAATTTTATTTGTAATTAATTGTAAAATCATTGTAAGCCGACATGATGAGTTGTAATATGACTCATATATGTATGAGATCATTGTAGAACATTTGGTAATAATGTGATAGGTGAAATAATGTAGACCTAATATGTGAATTTTAGGTTAAGGGTTTATGTATGCAGCAGAGCTAAAACTAGTACTAGATCTGGCATAGCAGATGCTATTTTGAAGCAATACAAGACATTGGATTATTATAATCCATTTTTGTAAGTTAGTGTGACTTCCTTTTGTAATTAAGCAGTGAGCTCTAGGCACTTGGCCTTCCTACATGTGCAGGCCCCTATTGTAGCAGTAATATTCTCTTATTGGCCAGTAAGTGAATATTGTGGGTCACAAATCCCACCGAGGTTTTTCCCACACCAGGTTTCCTTGTTAAACTACTATGTTATGGTGTGCTCTTCATGTGGTTATTGTTTTTCTTATTTACTGCATTACTTTTGATTTACTAGTATACTGTATTGACATGCTTTACATGTTTTAAATCAAGTAAATCCTTAAACCGGTTAGATACTGATTCACCCCCCCTCTCAGTATCTTTGGGAATCCTAACAATTGGTATCAGAGCTTGGTCCTCTATTTTCAGAAGTCTAACAACTTGAGGAAGATCTTGACACTGATAGAGATGGAAAACTTGAAGAAACAATTAGAAATAACTCTTTCAGACTATGATGCAGAAAAGTTGAAGAATATCAAACTTGAAGATGATCTAAAGGCTGCTCAAGTCATTATTCAAGCGCTTCAACAAAATCTTACCATTGCAAAAAATAAGAGAAGAGAACTTTGTGAAAAGATGCAGAATGAGAATGATGAAAAGGAAACTCTTAATGATCTGGTAAACAAGCTAAGATAAGAAAATAGTACAACAAAGAATGAGATGCATGATATGACTATGAGAATTTGTAAAGAAATTGAAGATAGGAAGAAGAATGAAGAAGACTTGACTAGAAGACTGAATGATGCTCCAAATGAAAACGCGAGACTTATTCATGAAAATGATATGTTGATGACAGATCTGATGCTTACACAAAATGACTCAAATGAACTCATGAGACAAAAAGGAATCTTGGAAAGAGATCTGGCTACTGCAAATCAACACAAGGAGAAATTCAACAAAATCTCAGAAGAACTTGGTGACATGCTGAAGAAACAAAAACCTAATGGTGCTACAAATGGGCTTGGCTTTGAAACAAGTGAAAGCTTCGGTACTACAAATAATCATGATCCTAGCAAACCGGTAAGACAACCTACTGCTTACAAATTTAATGGCAAATGCTTTAATTGTAACAAGTATGGTCATAGAGAAAATCAATGTAGATCTAGAAATCATCAAAACACTAATACACCCATCGGTCAATGTTCTAAATGCAACAAAATTGGTCATAATTCAGAAAATTGTAGAATGAATGTAAGATGTTATGTTTGTGGAAGATTTGGACATTTATCTAATCAATGCAGAATACATACCGGCATAGGATATGGAAAAGCTTTTCAGAAAAATAATGTGACTTGTTATGCCTGTAACAAGATTGGACATATTGCTAAATTTTGTAGAAGCAAGTCCTCACCGGCAAAAAACAAAGGTCCTAGTTTGAAAGGTAAAGAAAAGGTTGAAGAGGTAAAGCAAGAATTCTCAAAACAATGGATTAGAAAGTCAAATTAGAATGTTGATATGAATATTCCTCCACCGGCAGGAGACTCTTCGTCCAACTGAAGGAAAATCCTTTGAGGGTTTAGCAACTAAATGAGAAACATGCTATTAATCCCTCAGTTGATGGTAAGAAGTTGAAATTACTTCTATACCGGCAGATAAGTTAAGTCATTACTTAACCAGCAAGCATTAAATGTGGTAGATGGCAAAAAATAACATTATAAAGCAAGTATTTTGACTCCATTTTTCATTCACTGAGCATTCAAATCTTTGAGAGCACGAAAATTCATGAGCGAAGGCATTCCAAGAAAAGAAGCGAAGCAATCTATCAAATCACTCATCCTTAAGATAGATCAAGGTATTTATAGCTATGGCATCTTCATCTACTCTTGAATTCATTGCAAACCCTACTATTTTTGAGGTAGTTAAGTGCCCTAGACCCATCTTCAAACTGGTTCCTGAAATTGCTAAGAAAGATGATAACATTGGTACATTCTCTAAAATCCCTAAGGGAGTAGTTTATGCTGAAGACCCTAGAATGTATATACATTGTCATATAGAGGAATTGGGTGATGATGAAATCAAAAACATGTATAAATCTGTAATTTGTGATGAATCCGGAAATGTCAAAACTGAACACAAGATAATAGAAACCCTAGGTTTTACAGAAATTTTTAGTATCCCAGATTTTCCTAAGGATATCATAAGAATTGTGCTAAGCAGGGTTCATGGTGAATTCTTTTGGTTGGACTCTATTCACAAGATTACTAAGGAAGTTATTAAAGTTGTAATAGGGTTACCTTCCACCAGTAACAGACCTAACAAAACCAAGAGAGTCTCAAATGACACAGTGATAGACCTAACTGGTGCAACATTTGACAAGAGATCACTAAGGGTAAATGATGTAACGGATATCAATGTCAAATTTATCAGTATGATCTTAGGCTACAAAACTACACATGCAAATAGGTTAAACTCAGTCTCTAGCCTATGCATTAAAAGTGCCTATGATATGGTAAAAGATAATGCAAGAATAGATGTGTGTAAAAGGGAACATTCAGATTTGGAAACCTACTTGTTTGTTTGATGATGTACATAACCAAACAAGTACCCGGTATTGGTATTAAAAATTTTGGTTTTGATATACAGGTAGGCAAACAATTGTTAGATTTACTGAACAATATGGGAGAGAACAGGGAAAAGAACATAAATGAGTATTTTCAGACATTGAAGGCCTGAATGAAAACTAGAGTTAGATTTTCACAAGCAATTGTGGACAAATATAAGGATGAAATCTGTTTTGTAATAAAGAAGGATGAAATTTGGATGGAGGCAGTTATTCCTAGAACCATCTGGGTAACTGAAATGGGGTATGAAACTGATGACAACATAATAGAAAGTTATGCAAAAGCCCTCCTGGAAGCTCCTAAGGAACCTGAAGAAAAAGTATTTGGTAGTGCTAAAACTATAGAAAGACAAATTCAATCAAGGAAAAAGGTTAAGAAGGTTGAGGCAACTATTAGAAAAGGAACCTGGCAAGCAAAAGCTATTAAGGAAGATGTACTAAAATGAATTGGTATTACTAAAAATGAGTTAGAAGCACTTCAACAAGAAACTCATCATTCGCTGGTTGGAACTTTTTCAGAAAGTGACATACCAGCTATATTTAAAAGAGTTGAGAGGAAAAGAAAACCTTCACCGGCACCTTCTCCTACACCTAAGAGGACAAGACAAAAGCAACAAGTAGTGAGGCCCCCAGCAAAGAAATTGACTCCAAAGAAAAAGAAGATGACCCCTAAGAAGAAGACTCAACAAACTATTGCTCCCATTGATAAACTTCTCAATGAAATAACAAAGTATGGAAAGTTGGAGAACATCAACAAATTATATGACACACTATCGGCTGATGACAAGGAGAAAGTAGAGAACAGTGTAATCTTAAACTTAGATATTTACAAGAAATTTTTGATGCAAGTTGTTGATGAAATATCAGAAGATCTGTATAATAGACTAGAAGCTAGAAGGCTAGCTATTGTTGAGCTTGATAAGAAAATAAAGATTGAAAAACTACTTGTTGTACATCCTGTCAACTCACCTGAAGAGATAGATCAATTGATCGCTGAGGCTAACCGGTCAGTATTTTCAACTGCTCACTGACATGTAGCACTGATGGCAAGAAGAGTGAATGAGGTAACAGAAGAAACAACAGATGCATAGGACATATTCTTGCTAGAAAAAGAGAAACAGGAAGAGTATCAAAAACCTAAACCTTCAAGGTATATCAAAAGGATAGGGACAAAGGAAAAGTTAAGGTAGGTGGACCTCCTAGTATAAAAGTAACAGACAACTTACCTCCACCGCCTCTAGATACTCCACCAATAGACACTACAGACAATCAACTGGCTACTGAGAGTATGGACTCATCACATGAAGATACAAATCCTAATTCTGAGGTGTTATATACAATGAACATTGACACTCAGGAAGTCAATATTATGGTAGATAAGGAATCAATTGAGCAATCAGATGTGACAATAGAGCCACCGGCAGAAAACATTACAGTGACCCCGAACACTGGAAAGGCAAAGACCACAGATGTACATAATGATTCATCTACTGAGCCACCGGCAACAGGCAGCACAGAAGAAAAAATGGCAGTGGACAACACTAAGAAATAGGCAGAGCAACAGGCTCCCTCACAGGAATAGGTTCATGTAGAGACAGTGCCACCAACAACAACTAAGACACCCAAACCTTTGCTTAGAGAAATGCAAACACAAACTCACCTACCAAAGGTCACTACAAGAAAGAGAAGTTACTCACACTAGCAGAATACAGATTGTTGGTTCTTCCATGGCAAAATTCAGACCAACAAATGTGACAGAAGTTCTATTGGATTCAATCAAGAAAATAACAAAGTGCAGTGCACAAGCATACAAAGCTAGTGATGATACAATCCCAATTTGAAAATGATAGCACCCAAGTGTAATGTGGATAATAAAGATTCTTTAAATCAACTTGACACATTGTCTAAGTATATTACTGACAATATTGTGACAATTGAACAAATAAATGAGGAAGCATTCAAAGAGAAAATTGAGAAAGAAAAACATAAATTCTTTGAAGAGGAAATAAAGAAGTGCATGAGACAATTTGACACTCTTTTACCAACACTATGTAAAACACTAAAAGAATTTAAAAAGTTGTACAGAGATACATGTAAAACACACTTTTTGATAGTAGATATAGATAAGAAGATTAGTATGGTACAAGAAGAAATAAATAAATTAGCTAACATTTTTTTTAATTCATCTAAACCATTATCAGTTTTTGAGCAAAAAATAAAAGGTTTTGAGGAGAAACTTCATAAATTTGAAAGAGAGAAGGAAAGAATAAAAGGAAAGGAAAAAGATCTGAAATGGAGACTTAGTCCAAAATTGGACTACCTCGCCTCCTTGAGAAAAGAGATATTTGAGGCATTGGTTCAAGGATAGAAGACACCGGAACAACAAATGCAACACCTTATCAGTACAATTTAGAAGACAAAGGTCGCATTAAAGGACAATGAATGCTTCACTAAGAGCCTAAATCTGGTATTGGCAGACCTTTTTCAGATTGTAACCAATTGGTTACAGGGATGAAGCTAGAAACTAGACTCAGTTGACACTTTGACAACCTTTGTCATTGATGCCAAAGGGGGAGTAGTGGTAATGAGAAAAATGATTAGCAAAAGACACCATCAGCTCAGGGGGAGCACATATGATTTGGCACACAGTTTTTGGTAAGACAATTTTGGCAGATTCTTTTTGGACGACACTTTTTGGATTTTTCTCATGAGTGTTGCCATCAATGCCAAAGGGGGAGATTGTTGGCAAATGCACACTCCAATGAGAAATTGTAGGTGATTGAAGGTTTTATCATTGATGGCAACCTTGCAATCATATCATACCGGCAAGACAATTTACTGGCACTTGCAACAACAAACTCTACACCAGCACACAGAACACCGGCAGTGAAAGGAAGGATATCGGCACCCAGGCTGACAAGAATTTTATTTGTAATATATTTTGTAATTAATTGTAAAATCATTGTAAGCCGACATGATGAGTTGTAATATGACTCATATATGTATGAGATCATTGTAGAACATTTGGTAATAATGTGATAGGTGAAATAATGTAGACCTAATATGTGAATTTTAGGTTAAGGATTTATGTATGCAGCAGAGCTAAAACTGGTACTGGATCTGGCATAAAAGATGCTATTTTGAAGTAGTACAAGACATTGGATTATTATAATCCATTTTTGTAAGTTAGTGTGACTTCCTTTTGTAATTGAGCAGTGAGCTCTAGGCACTTGGCCTTCCTGCATGTGCAGGCCCCTATTGTAGTAGTAATATTCCCTTATTGCCCAGTAAGTAAATATTGTGGGTCACAAATCCCATCGAGGTTTTTCCCACACCGAGTTTCCTCATTAAACTACTATGTTATGGTGTGCTCTTCATGTGGTTATTGTTTTTCTTATTTACTGCATTACTTTTGATTTACTGGTACATTGTATTGACATGCTTTACATGTTTTAAATCAAGTAAATCCTTAAACCAATTAGATACTGATTCACCTCCCCCCCTCTCAATATCTTTGGGAATCCTAACAAAGTCTACTAGTTACCGATCAAAGTAACTCTACTTTAGCGGTTCTCCGTTCTTCCTGACTATAACTGTTCTTTCGATCATAACTGATTCAATACATTGAATCTATTGGTACGGTTTGGAAAATAGATGCATGTTCCTATCTCCAATACTCCTGTAAAATTGCAATGTCTAAATATTCTCCAATCACCCATACCGATCGCTTGATCATTGCTTTGTTCATGTTTACCGGTTGACAACAACTTAGCAGTTTTGTTGTCTAACGAATTCCACTTCCAGTTAGGCTATACCGGTTGGTCTAGATGAATTAGATGACTAACAAAATATGGTTTCCATCAATGAAAACACAAATAAATTCATCAATCAACCTATTACAATAATATCATCATCATCAAGCCAACAATCTCCCCCTTTGGCATTGATGGCAACAGTTAGGAAATTTTTTGTCTAAATGTCATATTACAATAATCATGACTCATGACTCAACTCAAATACATAACTCCTCCTTAGAAATTACATGATATTAAAAAAAATTTACTAACTTATACTACTCCCCCTTTGATAGCAATGACAAAGGCAAACAAATATAGCACACCAAAATCTGCATTACCAAATGTACAAGAGTTCAAATGTTTACAATTACATTCTGAGAAAAATATCAGCAAAATTAGCCTTTAAGATTTTCAAATCATTCTCCCATATCTCCAAAAGAGTAGATGTAATCTAAACGTGTGTTCTAACTTGGTATGCAAGCTCTTCCATAGCATCAAGTGTACTCATTTCAAGTGTAGTCAAAATTTCCTTTGTCTCTTTGTATCCTCTTTGCAAAATTTGTAACTTGGGGAGTAGGCGAGTCTGTAACTTCTGCAATGATGTAGTCCTCTTAACCTATTTTGTCTCATATGCCTTAAGCTTATGTTGTACTACTATAACAAATATACCAAAAATTGTAGCTAAATCATTTAATGGATCAAATGATTCACTCAAAATCTTTAGCTCCTATTGAGCTTCCTTTCTCTTCTTGTCAATATCATTAAAGAACAATGAAAAGTTACAGATTGTAGAAAGAATTTTACCTCCATTCTTCAATGCTTCTCTGATTTGGTCCATATTCATAGTCAAACCTTCTCTGTCTTTGTCAATTGTTTTGATCAATGTCTAAATCCTTTTCTTTTCATATTCCTTCTCCACATTGTGTAGATCGGCCTCTCCAAGACTTTTCATTTTCTCTCCTGTAGATGTGACCAAGTGCTCCAGTTTTTCAATGGGAGTTGTGAGACTATTAGTATCAGTCTTCGGTAATAGACTGGAAAATATATCAACTACAGTCTGTATGGTTTGAGCTTCTCTCCTATGAACTCTTATCATCTTCATGTTGGCCTTGAATTGTATTGCAGATGCAAAATCCATCAGTTCAGTTAGACTCATCATATCCATGTTTATTGGTCCTTGGCTAAATATTGTATCATCATCTTCATCATCATCAATGATTATTTTTGAAGTGATCGGTAGGTCACTTTCTACTCATGTTCTTCTTCTTTCTTCTTCTCTTCTGCCTTCTCTAGTGACTCTTTAGTTTGCTCATCATCTATCTGTACACTCCCATGTGTGTCTTTCTGCATTTCTTCATCTTTCTCTGGTGGCCCTATGGTTTGCACATCATCAATTTGTGCATTCTCTTGTGTCTCTAGCTTCTCTTCATCTTTATCGGTTGGAATATCTTCTGGTATCACTAGTTCTTCTACTATAATAGTAGGAACATATGTGTCATCACCTTTCAGTTCTATCTTTATTTGATCAATTTCAAACACATCTAGTAGTTCACCTTCACTTATTGGTGCCTCTATCATCTCCGGTTCTTCTTTTTCAAGTCCTAAAAACTTCTTCAAAATCACCTCAATCTCAACTTGCATAGATTGGGACTCACCAACAAGCAATCTTGTTAACCTCTTTTTGGTGCGGAATAATAGTTTTGATTTAAAAATATTTTCCTGCACTTCCTCCTTGGGGGTCTCCATTGTAAATGCATAAGAACATACTCTATTATTTCTTTGTCCTGCCTAATTGCAGTTTGCCATCTAGCTTCCAATTTTCTATACAAAGAATCAGGTATATGTCCTTGTAATTTAATTGATGTTTTTCTATAATGATTCATAAACCAAACAACTAAATCCTCAATTTATTTCTTCTCTTCCTCATAAAAATGATTATAGTGTTTATGTACACCAACCAATATACCATAATTCCTTATATTCATCAACAAACTCTTAAGAGAAGTAGGTTTAGTTACCTTAAATGATTTGACAGTGGGTGCACTAACCACTTTATATTTCTTGCCACTTTCCCTCAATTCTTTCTTTCCTCCTTTTGATTCAATTTCCTCTGCTATGGCCTTGAAAAATTTTTGTACTTGTTCTTTCTTCCTTTTCCATGTAGCTTTAGTTGCTTTAGGTTCTTGTGGCTTTTCTTATTTTTCTTTTCTCCTAATTTGTATCTTTGGAGGAGGAGGGGGCTTCTCATTCTTGACATTTGCACTCCTAGTTTTTCTACCAGTGGAGACACTAGAGGTTCCTACCTTTCTTCAAATCTGGTTCTTGCTTCATCAATAATCTCCTTTGTGAAGCCTTGTGCAATAAAAAATTCTTCAACCTCTTTCTTGACCTTTTTGGCTATTACCGATGTGGCCAATTCAACATGTACTTGTAATGATTTCTCTTTAAATGTGCCAAACCTAGGTACATTAGGATCTACAAGTTTAGATAGAAGGTGATCAGCATAAATAGTTAATATGTCTGCTTCTACCTCATACCCCATAGGCATGACCCATGAAGTACTTGGATTTGCAGGCTCCATCTAACAAGTATCAGTATCAACCATAAAACGGATAGAGTCTTCATACCCTTTCTCTAACATGCATTCTCTTCTAGAAATCCTGAAATTATCCCCAGATTGTCTTTATAAATTCATTGCCAAACATCTTAATGTTGTTCTTAATTTGCAACATTATCGGTGTATTCAAAGACCATTGAATATCACCTATAACGGGAAAGAAATTTTGGAAATAGAAAAACAATCCAATAATCAACTGACCAAAATTGAACTTCTTTCTCTTGTCCTTCTTGATTGACTCAAGATTCAACATCCATTGTTCTCTCAAGGCTTCTGCTAGGTCATAATCAATATTATCTTTCAACATCTAGTATGTTATGTGGATAGCAGCTCTGGGAATGTTAATCATCTAGCTTAAATGTTATACTCTGTAGCTGATGACCATAGATGCAAACTTCACTTCTGGATCTTCAATATCATTCACCATTATAGAATGACCATCCCACTTTGACTTTGTCAATCGGATAACTTCATCCTTCGGGATTGATCTCAAAACAAGAACTTCACCGGTTGCCCATAATTTGGTGACAACATGGATAGCCTCTTTAGTGATCTTGTGCAGTCTATCTAACCACATGAACTGATCATGAATCCTTCTCAGAACATATCTCATATGCTCTTCTTCAAAATCATCTAGAAATTTTAGAGCATGGTAAAAACATTTATCGGATACCCTTCTAAATTCATCCTTCATCACTCCTAGTTTATTACACAGTAATAGGTATTGATCAAAGATGACAAATGTGCCCAAATTCTCCAATTTGTAATGAATGTATGATCTAATGTCTTCAACATGTAAAACATCGTAGGGTACACTAGATAGGGCTCCAACTAGATCTATCTCCGTGGACTTATGAGGATGTCTCTTGAATTCCAATTGAGGCCTTTTGGTAATATCAACAATATGTGGTGTATCCATTGTGAAAATTTAAGTATAGACTCAAATTCATAGAGAAATACCTGTACACTTCTTCGTAACTAGGGTTTTCGGTCTGAATGCACTACCATTGATTCAATTTTACACAAATCTTCACAATTCGCTATCAACTTCACCAAAGTAGCAATCAAGTTCTCTTTTGTGTTTCTATCACTCTCCAAATGCGGTCTTGAAAATGCTAGGTGAGAAATGAGACTGTAAAACACCTTTCTATTTGCCTTTTACCAACTCCATTTAATGCAAAACTAGTTGAACATATCCTAATCATCGTTCAACCCTAAAACTTGCTACCGATTCATATAACACATCCAATCTAGCAATTATATCTGAAAATAACTTTATAACATCATTTTGCATCAAATCATGCAAATTTGACTTACCGCACACCATTTAGGGGGTCTGAAAATTGATCTAACAATATGCTCCCCCTAAGCTTCATACATAGCTTAGTTTTTTGGTGAGGGATTCTCCACACCGGGTGAAGAATTGGAGTCCTCCAATGGTTTCTCCTCACTTTTCTTCCTCTATATCTTATTCATCTCACTTTTGGTTTCTTCCATAACTACCTTCTTCTTTCCTTTTCAATTAACAGATTGGCTCATTCTAGCTCTTCAAAACCTTGCAATGTGTCTTGGTTTGTGATAGTGGAAATATGCCATTCCAAATTCTCTCTAGGGTCCATCATTTCCTCTATCAGTTCTTCTCTGAAAATTTATAGCCATATGACCATAGTTGTGATAGATTGAACATGTCAAATTCCATCTATTGTCCATTTCATATGGACTAGACTGATTTACATAAGGTCTCTGCCAAGTAGGGTTCCTCCAGTCATTGTAAGATCTTTTCCATTCACCATTGGATCTTTGGTTCATGTAAGATCTCTCATTGTTCACTCTTGACCTACATTAAACAACTCTATGCCCATAGTTGTTGCAATTGAAGTAATATCCATCAAAATTACTGTATCTACTTCTACAACCATTTGTAATATGACCTACCTTATGATAGTTAAAACATACTAGTTTGTAGGTTCTCTTACTAGTGATATTCTTGTTAGTATAACTGATGAGCAACTGAGAGGGGGGGGGGGTGAATCAATTGTTAACATATTATGTGAATTAAAGAACTTAAAACCTTATACCGATATAATTGATTAAGCATTAAAGCATAAATGAAAAATAGAGAATCAAAACCATGCAACCATAACACATAACACCATGATTTGTATGTGGAAAACCTTAGTGAGGAAAAACCATGGTGGCAAACCCTACCCATAGTCAGATGATACTTCTACAGCAAGTATATGATTATAATAGGGGCCTACACATGTAAGAAGGCACACTGCCTAGAACGCACTACTCATCACAATGGACTCTCACTGAATATAGAGATGTCAACCACCTCAAGATATTTGGACTACAATCCAAAGAGAAGAAATTTCAGTGATAGCATCAAACATGCGAGATTATAGTTCTGGTTAAGCTCAATACTAGAGGTCTAAAACCTCTTACATAAACCCAACTCGATCACCTATGATCGACCAAATCCTCTACACAAATGATTATTACATTATTTTCTCCTTGCACATTTCTTTATCTGATCTATAATAAGATCTTACATATATTTATACCAACCGAGGACCTAACCAATTAGGTCAGCCACACAAATGATAATACAATAGATCCATTACATAATCCTAAGATAAAATCATAACACATGTTGGCCTAAGGCCAAACAAATATCATCCAATCAATAAAACATCTTGGAAGCGCATCTGAGGATCCACCAACATGTTTCATGCAAACCAGTCCATAACCTAGATAGTACCAGACCTAAATTAGATCCACACACGCCAAAGTAATGACACCAATTAGTTGAGGTATGAGCACTATCACCATCAACATCCTAAATCCTTTCTAGAAGCTGCACCAACATGACTTATGCCTTACATCAAAGATCTTCAATAAAGCTCTGTCGATGAAACCCTTACCAGACCAATGAAGAAAGCTTACTAGAACATAAGATAGCATCCGATCATCAAGTCAATACCAACTGACTGAAAAATACTTCAAAATCATATGAACCAGCCATACAAACTTATTTCATCATCTAGAGTATACCGGTGGCAATCAACTAGTTATCTTCCCAATGCAATTCTTCTACTGGAAGCTAGTAAACAACCATAATAGCAAGTGTTGACATCAATGACAAAACAACAGTGCAACACATAATCAATTCCATCATATGGCCAACAAACTCCCCCTTTTGCATTGATGGCAACACTAGATGTGAAAAACATCTAAGTGCCAAGAAAATGCCAAACAAGTCTCCCCCAATGGAAGACCGCCAACAATCTCCCATAAAATGATGTAGCAATGAAGTTCTAAACCAAATCTGAAACAAAAGGACCAAACACCGCCAAACTCCCCCTAAGGAGTGAAATTATTAAATAGTAATGGCTTTTCACATATATTCCTCCCCCTTTGACAACAATGCCAAAGAATCAAGTAGAATATGAAAACACTAAATCTCAAGGCTGACTACTCCCCCTGAGTGGTAGCATTGTTTCATCAATCTAGAGAAAAAGATAGCTCTAATAATTCATACCGGTCTGATGCACATCTACATCAATTAAGTCTCTATCAGAGAGGTAGAAACCCCCAATATGTCTCTCAAATACTCAAATGATTCACGAGACAAAGGTTTATTGAAGATGTCTTCTATATGCTCTTTAGTGTTCACATAAACCAATATGACTTCTTTTGCTTCCACCTTTTCCTTCAAAAAGTTATACTTGATTGATATGTGTTTAGTCTTGGACTGAAATACTAGATTCTTTGATATGTCAATAGTTGCAGAGTTATCACAATGGATAACTACCGGATCATTACAACTCACTTGTATATCCTTCAACATATGCTTCATCCATGGAACTTGAGTATAATTGGTTGTGGCTGCAACATATTCAACTTCAACAGTAGATAAATAAATGCATGACTACCTTTTGCTGATCCATGAAACCATCTTCTTCCCAAGGAATAATGCTCCACCAGGTGTGCTCTTCCATTTATCAACATAACCTACCCAATCTGCATCTGTATATGCACATAAAGTAAAGTCATCATCTTTAGGGTACCATAAACCATATTCACTTGTTCCTTGCAAATACCGCAATATCCTTTTTATTGCACTTTCATGATTTTCTCTTGGATTACTTTGAAATATTGATGCAATACTGACTGCATTCATTATGTTTGGTCTAGTTCGAGTTAAATATAGCAAACCACCAATCATGGATTTATATCTTGTAGAATTTACTTAAGGGGATACATCCTTAAGTGACATTTTTTCACTTGTAACCATAGGAGTACTAACCGGTTTAGAATTTTCCATACCAAATTTCTTCAACAATTCCCTTAGATACTTAGTTTGACAGATAAAGATGCTTTTGTCAGTCTAAGTAATCTACAAACCTAGAAAAAATTGTATTTCTCTAGTCATAGACATTTCAAATTCACTCTCCATACTATTAGAAAATTCCATGCACAATTTTTCTTCACATCCAAAAATGATATCATCAACAAATACTTCAATAATTAGAATATCATCATTAGTGATCTTATAATATAGGTTACTATTAGCATTACCTTTTATAAAATCAAAAGATACTTATCCAACCTTGCATACCAAGCTCTAGGAGCCTGTTTTAATCCATGTAGGGTTTTCCTTAATCTGCAAACCATATTTTGTCATTTGTCAATAAAAATACATCTAGTTGTTTAATAAATACTTGTTATTCAAGTTCTCCATTCACAAATGCACACTTAACATCCATCTAATAGACCTTGTAGTTCTTATAGGCTGCATAAGCAAGAAATAGTCTAACAACTTCAATTATAGCTACTAGTGCAAAAGTTTCACCATAATCAATTCCTTCCTTCTAAGAATATCCTTTGTAGACCAGTCTAGCCTTGTTTCTTACAACTTGTCCATCCTCATTCATTTTTTTTCTAAAAACCCATTTAGTTCCAATAAAATTCTTATTTTTAGGCCGGGGAACTAAAGTCCAAGTATTGTTTTTTTCTATCTGATCTAATTCATCTTCCATGGCTTTAATCCAATATTCATCTTTCCAAGCTTCAATTACAGATGCCGGTTCAATTTGAGAAATGAAACATACCTCTTGATTTACCAATCTTCTCCTTGTCATAACTCCCATGTTTTTGTCTCCAATGATCTGATTTTCGGAATGATTTAGCCTTACATACCTGGTGTTTTCTGATTTTTAGGTTCTCTATGTTGCTCTTCAGTTACAGTTGAGTTTTCTGATGACGTTGGGGTAACTTGTTTAGTATTTTGTTCTGGTATAGGCACTATCGGTTCAGTTATGATCATTTCCACTACCGGTTCATTGTCATAAGATTTAGCTTGATCTTTGTACTGCTCATCCACTTTTACATTAGTACTCTCCATAATTCTCTGCAATATTTTGTTATAACATCTATAAGCTTTTCTTTTAGTTGAATAACTAAGAAATATTCCTTCATCACATCTAGGGTAAAACTTTCCAATGGAATCATCTCTTTTGATATAACACTTACTTCTAAAGATTCTGAAATATTTAAGAGTAGGGGAATGACCAAACCATAATTAATAAGGTGTCTTACCGGTATCTCCTTTGATATGAACTCTGTTGAATGTATAAATTGTTGTACTTACTACTTCTCTCCAATAGATATAAGGAAAAATAGCTTCCATCATCATGCTTCTGGCTGCATCAAAAATGGTTATGTTCTTTCTTTCCACAATGTCATTTTGTTGAGGTGTTTGGGGTGCATATAACTATCTCCTAATGCCATTTTTCTCAAAATAACTGTTGAACTCACCGGATGTGAATTCACCACCTTGATCTGATCTCAGACACTTGATTTTCATTCCTATCTCTATCTCAACCATAGCTTTAAAGATCTTGAATTTCTCAAAGGCTTCAGATTTCTCCCTTAGAAAAGCAACCCACATCATTCTCGAATATTCATCAATGATTAACATGAAATATCTATCTCCTTGAAAGCTTCTTATATTAGCAGGACCACATAGGTCAGTATGAATCAAATCAAGAACATCATTATATTTATCAGGTATGCTCTTAAAAGAAGTTCTGATTTGCTTACCCATTTGACATTCTTTACATACCGGATTATGAGGCTTCACAATCTTAGGTAAATCTCTAACTGCTTTAGTTGAACTAATCTTTACAATGCAATCAAAATTTACATGACACAACCTCTTATGTCATAGCCAACTTTTATCAATATGTACAATCAAACATGTCTTTTCACCAAAGTTTAAATGAAAGATATTACCTTTTGTCGGTGTACCAGTTGCAATCTCCAATCCTAATTTGCTAATGATTTTGCACTTTCCATCATTGAATTGTAATTGAAATCCTCCATATACCAACTGTCCTACACTCAAAATATTATGCTTTAGACCTTCAACATAATAGACATTTTCAGTGTTATGCTTACCATCCAATGAAATGGTTCCTCTTCCTTTGACCATGCATGCCTTGTTATTAGCAAATCTGACTTGACCACTATCAAATTCTTGTAGGGTTAGAAACTTTCCTTTATCACCTGTCATATGATAAGAACATTCACTATCTATTACCCATTCATCTGTGTCTTCAACTTTTGCTGCAAGGGCCTTTTCCTCATTTTTGATAACTGGTTTCTGATCATCTTCCTTCATAGCATAAAATACCCATCTTTTCCATTGTCAGATCCACTAGCTGAGTCTCCTGCCAGTTCTTCTTCTGAGTCATCAGTTACTCCTTCCTCATCAACATAGTAGCATGATTTTTTTTGTATTTCCTAGCCTTATGCCTTATCATATATTTAGGGTTAGGCTTAAAAGATCTTCTTGCTCTTTCTTCCAATTTTGAATTCCTTTCAGGACATCTAGATGCAAAATGACCTATCTTATTACATGCAAAACATTTGAAAGGAGATTTCCCTTCATACTTACTTCTTGATGGACCTCTAGGTATCCTTCTAGCAAATATGGCTTCAAGTTGTTCAGGTTCTTCATCTTCTTTCCTAATCTCTTCCAATTCCTTTGGATATAACACTTTCCAATCTTGATTGTCGGTTGATGATGTAGATGTCTTAAATGCGGTATCAATCTTTGTAGCTCCAAGAGGACCAAATTCTTCAAGGTCAAAAGCAGATATCTTCCCAACAAGAGTATCTCTATTGATAGAAGAATTAGGCATGGTTCTTAGCTCATTAATTTTAGTTACCTTCATCTTATATGCCGATGGCAAAACTCTAACAATTTTAAAACAATCTCTTCCCCACTCAGAGATCCACCACAACACTGAATTCCCAATATAATTTCATTTACCCTTTCCATGAATGTAGAAATTCTTTCATCTTCCTCCATCTTCAAGCTTCCATATCTTACTCGGTAGCATTCAAGTTTTGCAATTTTAACAATAGGATCACCTTCATTCAGAGTCTCCAACTTGTCCCATATAGATTTTATCGATGATTTTTCTGGTAGTCCCATGATTTGTTGATTTGATAAGGTTCTTGAGAGGGCTTCTCTATATTTTCAATCATTCTCAATGTTCTTATCCAATTTTGTCGGTGCAAGAATGCCAGATGCTATATTATGAGGAGTGTAACCAGTCTGAGTTATTTCACAAATTTCCTTTCCAATGCATCTTAAATGAGTCTCCATCTGAATCTTCCATACTCCATAATTTGTTCCATCAAGTCTAGGGTTGTCCTTCCATAAAACATGATTTGAACTATTAGTTGCCATAGGATCTTCCTCAAGCTGTTAAGCTTTTGCAAAAAGAGGACCATGCTCTGATACCAATTGTTAGGATAACCAGTGAACAACTGAGAGGTGGGGGGGGGGGGGGGGTGAATTAGTTGTTAACAGATTATGTGAATTAAAGTACTTAAAATCATATACCAGTATAACTGATTAAGCATTAGATCATAAATATAAACCAAAGAATCAATACCATGTAACCATAACACATATAACCATGATTTATACAAGGAAAACCTCAATGAGGAAAAACCGCGGTGGGAAACCCTACCCATAGTCAGATGATACTAAACTGCAACAAGTATATGATTACAATAGGGGCCTGCACATGTAGGAAGGCAGATTGCCAAGAGTGCACTGCTCATCACAATGGATTCTCACTAACTACAGAGATGTCAAGAACCTCAAGATATTTGGAGTATAATCCAAAGAGAAGAATTGTCGGTGATAACATCAAACATGCCATATTACAATTCTGGTTAAGCTCAATACTAGAGGTCTAAAACCTCTTACATAAACCCAACTTGATCACCTATCATCAACCTAATCCTTTGCACAAATCATTATTACATTATTTTCTCCTTGCCCATTCCCATATCTGATTGATAATGAGATCTTACATATATTTATACCAACCTGGGACCTAAACAATTAGGTCAGCCACACAAATGATAATACAATAGATCCAATACATAATCCTAAAATAAAATCATAACACGTGTCGGCCTAAAGCTAAACAAATATAATCCAATCAATAAAACATCCCAGAAGCGCATCTGAGGATCCACCAACACATTTCATGCAAACCGGTCCATAACCTAAATAGCACCGGACCTAAATTAGATCCACACATGCCAAAGTAATGACACCAATCAGTCGAGGAACAAACACAATCACCATCAGAATCTTGAATCCTTTTTAGAAGCTGCGCCAACACCACTTATGCATTACATCAAAGATTTTCAATAAAGCTCTATCAATGAAACCCTTACCAGACCAATAAAGAAAGCTTACTAGAACATAAGATAGCACTTGATCATCAAGTTGCTACCAACTAATTGAAACATACTTTAGAAGCATATGAGCCATCTATACAAACTTATTCCATCATCTAGATCATACTGGTGGCAATCAACTGATTATCTTCCCAATCCAATCCTTCTACCAGAAGCTGATAAACAACCATAACAACAAGTGTTGACATCAATGACAAAGCAACAATGCAACACATAATCAATTCCATCATATGGCCAACAATTATTGGTCTTTGGTGCAGATTTGTTTTCATGCATGGTGTTCTTAGTACCAAATGGCTCTCCTTGTTCAATGGTTGTGTATCCCATGTCATGTGTATCACCGTTCTGCCTTTATGTCTGAATCTCTTCATCAAGCATAGTAGTTCTCTTGTTTAATTTAGCTAGTAACTCATTTGCATCAACTAACTCTTTGGTAAGCTCCTCATTCTTATTTGTGAGACTTTCTCTTATAGAAATAGCCATGTCTAGATCAGCATGTATTTCCTCTTTTTCCTCTTTTTCCTCATGAAGATGTACATGCAAGGTACCAATCTCCTAGTCTAGCTTAACGATCTCAAGCTCTTTATCTCTTATTTTGTCTTTAGTTGTCCTCCTAGCTTCCAACTCTCAACTCATCCTAATGGTAAGGGCTTCATCTCTCTCCCTAAATTTGAGTTTTCATCATTAAGCTTTTCCACCTCATTATACAAGGAATCAATGTTTTCTTCCTCAGATGAATTGTTTTCACTGAGTTCCAACAACTAATTAGCCAACTCTTTTCTCTTAGCCAATGAAGCTTTGTACTTTACCTTTAGTTCACCAAGGGCTTCTTCAAATTCTGCTAGCTTGTGTAAAAGCTCTTTGTAACTCATTGAACCATCCCCCATGTTAGCCTTAGAGACCCTTCACAAGCGGTTAATCCTTAAGGGAATTAGGCTTTGATACCAATTGATAAATGTATAAGGTACTAAGAGGGGGGTATGAATCAATGCAAGCAAAAACTTAATAAATCTAATAACTACTTTCACCAACTTGAAAATCAATATGCATGCAAGAAATATAACCACATAAGCAAACATCCAAAAAAGCATGCAAACCATAACACAATGATTTTTCATGTGGAAAACCAAATGGGATAAACCATGGTGGGAATTAGTACCCACAAAGATCAACTATCTACAGTATTGAGATCTAACTGATTAAGGTCATACAACACCCTATTAGGGGTACACCCGATTAAGAGTGTTTTAGCCTAGTTAAGAGTTGTACATTAAGGCATGTTAGGACCTAGCCCTGTTAGGAGCTACCCACATTACTAGGATTTACAAACACAAGCTAATGTGTCACCTTGTTAGAGGATTTCACATTCGGACCTACTAGGATTCTACCACACCCTATTAGGAGTGACCTTGTTAGAGGATTTTCTTGCTACAAATATTAGGAAGACAACAAGTTCAACTAATCTAAAGTTAGTACCTTTGTGCCTGATCAGATCCACTTCTATCTTGCTTCTATCATTGACTAAAAATCAAACCCTAACTTCTCCTTCAACCACACGATCAAATTCTCACTCTTGATACATGAAATCATACAACTTACATCACCTTTTAAAGAACTCTATTAAGTCAGCTAAGAACCTTGGAACAATTCCCTAGATTCAATGAATCTAGTCACCTTTTAAATTTTCCCACTCATTACACTTTTCTCATGTCGGCCAAACAATTCATAACTTAAAAACATACAAAATAAGTCTACCGGTTATCGATAAAAGTAACTCTACTTTACCCGTTCTTTGTTCTTCCTAATTGTAACCGTTCTTCTGATCATAACTCTCTTAATACGTAGAATCTGTTGATGTGGTTTGGAACATAGATGCATGTTCCTGTCTCCAACATTCTTGTAAAACCACAACATCTAACTCTTCTCCAATTATTTGTACCGGTCTCTTTATCATCACTATGTTCCTGTTTACCAGTTGACAACAACTGAGCAGTTTTGTTGTCTAACAAATTGCACTACCGATTAGGCTGTATCGATTGGTCTAGATGACTTAGATGACTAAAAAAACATAGTTTCCATCAATGACACCAAAAATAAATGCATCAATCAACCTATTACATGAATATCATCATCATCAAGCCAACATTCTGAAGAAAGTTGATGACCTCTTAAGCAATGACAACTCCATCAAGAATCAATCTTCCTATAACAAAGCGAGTATGTTCCTCCGATATGATGAAAGGAAGTAGAGACTTAATCCTATTGGCCAACACTTTAGGCATTACCTTATATATTGTGTTACATAGAGAGATTGGACAAAAATCTTCAAGTTTAATTGCCTGCTCCTTTTTAGGGATCATAACTAAGAACGTATTATTCACTTCTCTAAGAAGATGACTTGAATTCCTAGTAGCTTCCAAGACTTCTACTAATTCAGTGCCCAAGAAATGCCATTTATGAATAAAAACAAGTTGGGAAGCCATCTGGGCCAGGAGCCTTATCAGGGTGAAGTTGATGACGTGCAATTTTAACTTCCTCAAATGAAAACTTCTCATTCAACTTGCAGTTTTTCTCTTGAGTAATAAGATGTGGAATGTTTCTCCAAAAGGTTTACTTGATCACAAATATTTGCAATTACCTCTTTATTCAAAAGGTTCTCAAAAAAGGCTACTACTCTTGATCTAATATCCTTGGAATCCTCAAAGAGTTCACCATTCTCACCTTCGAATTTGCTAATTTTGTTCATATCTCTCTTCTATTTTGTAATATTATGGAAGTATTTTAAGTTCTTATTATGTATGGTGAAAAGTGAATAATGGAAACATTAATATTGAAAGACTAAAATATATTCAACCACAAAACCCTAGCCTAACAACAACAAAGATCCACCATAACATATGAAGATTACCTAAGACAATGCAAATCAATAAAATAAAAAAGATTATACCATCACATGTCCACTAGGGTTTGAATCTTCATTCTTCTATCTCCATTGATCTTGCTTGATATATTTGCTCTCAGATTTTATGTGTGCACAAGAGCTCAACAAAGAACGGGAATGTGGTTGATAGCTTGATCGCAAAAAGGCTTGATTGCATAAGATTGATTAGACAACTAAACTTCTTAGGGTCAATAATGAAGGAGAGTATCCTCTTATATAGAATACACTGTAAAAAATGGAGGGATAAGATTAAGAGGTGTAAAGATAAATAGTCGGCTAGGATTAAAGGGTAGGTAGAGGAAATAATAAAATGATAAAGGGGGTAGGTAGTGTAGGAGTTAAGGGATGAATGACATGTGTCATGGGTAGAAAAGGCTAATGAATTAATTAAATAAATAAAGGTTCATTTAATTAATAGAGGAAGTGGGATCAATTAAATAAATAAAATATTTATTTAATTTAGGAAAATGGATAATTTAAATAAATAAAAGTATTTATTTAAATGAGGAAAGACTTAGAAAAGGATAAATGAATTAATTAAATAAATAAAAATGTTTATTTAACTAGACAAGACAATGGTAGGTTTTTACATTTTTCCCCTCTTTGAGACAATGCATCTTGTCATGTTGGCTCAAAGAAGATAAGATAAACTGATACAAAGTTGCCCCAAGATGGGAATGATGTGCTATTTTGAGAGATTGGGTGAATTTTGTTTGAGAAAAGATCACAAACAATCTCTTGACAAGAAAGAAAGTCTATAAAGGACTAACAAGATATGATAGAGTGCAAAGTCATGGGATAAAGAAGAGTGACTCGGGAGACTAGGGCTAGGGTAGTCTGTAAGATAGACTACAAGGGAAAACATCCTCATTGTTATCCACACACCTAAGAGATCAAAGTGTAGAGATTTGATCACGTTTGCTAATATCAGATGCCAGCAGATGTAAGAGAGCCAGTGTGTACCACAAAACCTCCTTGTACTTTAGTGCATTAATTATTGTCATAAATGCATCTTAGGTAGGGCTAAAAAAAATGCCAAGTGGGGGGAGAAAAATGTTAAGGTGCGTCTGTCTTGGTGCTAGGCACCTCTGGGAAGAATAGGTGCATCTGAGAAGAATAGGCGCGTCTGTGTCAAGCTTAAACATGTCTATGATTTCAAAGGTGTTTGTGTCACATGCGAGCATGTCTATGTTGAGAAGGCGCACTTATGCAAGATATAGTCATGTTTGTGTGTTCTAGGCACGTGTGTACAAGAAAGGCATGTTTATGCATGTTTAAAGCACGTTTATGTCTTCAAGGTCAAATCGGCAAATCTGTGATAAACATACGTTGTCGATTGGATAAGCTATTGAGAGGATACACTCAAACAGGTCTTCTAAGGAAGACTAGGATAACAGATAGGGATAGGATTGACAATTCTATGATAGAACATACGTTGCCAATCAGGAAACTACTCAAGATGATACACTCAAGAAGATTCCCTAGGATAGGATAGAGCAAGGTACTTTGTGATGAATAGGGAGTACCAAAGAAATTGGCAATTATGTGATAAAACATATGTTGTCAATTGGATTAGGCTGAAATTGACAATTTTGTGATAGAACATATGTTGTCAATTGGATAAGCTACTCAAGAGGATACACTTAAGTAGGTGCCCTAAGAGATAAGATAAAATAAACACTTTGTAATGAAGAGGGAGTACTACTAGGATAGAGTGCCATATGATAAATATAAGCACTAGGATAAAAAAAAGCAACACTTTGTGATGAATAGGGAGTACTACTAGGATTGATACAGTTGATTTGCTTGGCTGCAAGAGGACCTACCAATGTTGGAGGCATGGGAGAGATTGTTAGATAGTTCAAATAATCGGAAGACAGCTGAGAGGGGGGGGGGGGTGAATCAGTTGTCACAGATTACCAGAACATTTAGCAATTAAAACTTTAACACCAAAACCAAAAACATTAATACCAAAATGCTTAAACCAAATACCGGAATAGCAGTTAAACAAATTAAGTGTAAACAATAATCAGAGAATAAATACCATCCACATGACACCAATATTTATACGTGGAAAACCCAGTAAAGGGAAAAACCATAGTCAAATAATACTTCTGCAATAAGTATGTGAATTATAATTGAGGGGCCTACAATTGTAGGAAGGCCAACAACCTAGAGGGCACTGCTCATCACAAAAGGAGTCTCACTTACTACATAGAAATCCTGACTACAATCTGGAGAAGTGATTGAACTACAAAATAGCATCTCCTATGCCTGAGTACAGTTCTGGTTAAGCTCAATAATGGAGGAATAAATTCTAGTACGTAAATCCAATTTGATCTCCAATGATCAACCAAACCCTCTGCCTGAATGATATTAGATTATTCACACCTTAGATATCCATATCCCATACCATGATGATCTACAATGAGATCTTACATCATATATATACAAACCCTAGACCATAAACAATCAGGTTGACCACCAGACAATAAACCAATTACATAATTACAAAACTTGTCTGCCTAAGACCAAGCAAATAATATCCAACACATTAGACATCCTAGAAACACATCGAGAGGTCCAATCCACACGTTACATTAAGCCAGTCCATAGCCTAGATCAACCAGGACCCAATATAGGTCCACATGCTAAAGAAATGATCTCCATCCACCAAGTCTCAAACATGATCACCAACAGCATCATGAATCTCCACCAGAAGATGCACGAACACCACTTATGCATATCATCAAAAGATCTTCATCAAAGCTTTTCCAATGAAACCCTTGCCAGTACCACAAGCCAAGCTTCCAAGCAAACAAGATAGCATCGGATCACCAGACCAAAACTAACTTACTGAATATGAACATGAGTATCATGAACAAGCCAATTCCATAACCAAACCATACCAGATCCAAACCAACCAGAAACCACTCATCCTCCTAGGACGAGAAGGGTGTTCGTAAAGCATCCAAAATAGCTAGTGTTGATATTAATGACAAAGCATCAATACATCACATAATCAATTCCTCCAAATGGCCAACAATCTCCCCCTTTGGAATTCATGGCAACACTAGATGTGAAAAACATTCAAGTACCAAGAAATGCCAAGCAAGTCTCCCCCAATGGAAGATAACCAACAATCTCCCACATATAGATAGAGCAATGAAGTTCTGAAACAAAGACCAAACTCCCCCTATGGATAATATCTCTGAAAAGATCTAAATTACACATATATCTCTCCCCCTAATGTATACAACTCCTTAATTTTTTCTTTTTCACATCAATATCTCTCCCCCTTTGACATCAATGCCAGAAATCTGACATAAATATCAAAGGAAAAATATAAACCACTGAAACTCAAAGATAACTACTCCCCCTGAGTAGTAGCATCCCCACATCAGTGTCGTAATGAGTAGTATCTCTGATAATTCATACTAGACAAATGCCAAACTGCATCAATCAAGTCTCTACCGGAGGGGCAGAAACTCCCAATTTGTCTCTGACGTACTCAAATGATTCCTTAGGAAAAGGTTTTGAGAAGATATCTACAATCTGCTCTTTACTGTTCACATAAACTAGTCTAACTTCATTTGCTTCCACCTTTTCCTTCAAAAAGTTGTACTTGATGGATATGTACTTTATCTTAGAATGAAATACCAGATTCTTTGATATATCAATAGCACCAAAGTTATCACAGTGAATAACTATTGGTTCAGAGCAATGCACTTTGATATCCTTCAACATTTTCTTCATCCATAGAACTTGTGTACAGTTAGTAGTAGCAACAACATACTCAACTTCAACATTAGATAAAGAAGTACATGACTGCTTCTTGCTAATCCATGAAACGAATGTCTTTCCAAGAAAGAAAGCTCCACCGGAAGTACTTTTCTAGTCATCAACATCTCTAGCTCAATCAGCATTTGTATATGCACATAAAGTAAAGTTATCATCCTTAGGCTACCATAAACCATATTCTGATGTACCTTGCAAGTATCTAAAAATCTTTTTCACTGCACTCTCATGATTTTCTCTAGGATCACTCTAAAATCTTGACACAATATAAACAACATTCATTATGCCAGGCCTAGTCTGATTCAAATAAAGCAGACCTCCAATCATAGATTTGCATCTTGTAGAATTTACTGGTGCAGAAACATCTTTCCTTGTCAATTTCTTATTTGTAATCATAAGAGTACTTACCGATTTAGAATCTCCCATACCAAATTTCTTCAACAATTCCCTAGCATACTTAGTTTGATAGATGAAAATACCTTTGTCAGTCTGAGTAATCTACAAACCTAAGAAAAACTTCATTTCCCCAATCATAGACATTTCAAATTCTTTCTCCATATTTTTAGAAAATTCCATGCACAACTTATCTTCAACTCCAAAAATGATGTCATCAACAAATACTTTAATAATAAATATATCATCATCAATGATCTTATAATATAAATTCCTATCAGCATTACCCTTAGTAAAACCAAGCTTCAAAAGATTTTTATCCAACCTTGCATACCAAACAATAGGTGCTTGTTTCAATCCATATAAAGCTTTCCTTAACTTTCAAACCATGTTTGTATCATCTAATAGTGAAAAACCATCAGGTTTCTCAATATAAACTTCCTCATCAAGATCCCCATTCAAAAATGTACACTTAACATCCATCTAATAAACCTTTTAGTTTTTATGCGCAGCATAGGCAAGAAATAATTTTGCAGCTTCAATACTAGCTACAATGCAAAAGTCTCTCCATAATCAATTCCTTCCTTCTGAGAATATCCTTTACAAACCAATCTAGCCTTATTCCTTACAACTTGACCATCCTCATTCAATTTATTCCTAAAACCCTATTTAGTTTCAATAACATTCTTATTTTTAGGTCAAGGAACCAAAGTCCATGTGTTATTCTTCTCTATTTGTTCTAATTCTTATTCCATAGCTTTCAACCAATATTCATCTTTACATGCATCAATTACTGATACTGGTTCAACTTGAGAAATTAAACATATCCCATTAGTTGCCAGTCTTCTTCTTGTCATCACTTCATTTTTCTTATCCCCAATGATCTGATCTTCAGAATGATTCAATCTCACATACCTAGGAGTCCTCTAACTCTCTGTCCCTCTTCCCGATTCTTCAATTACTGTAGAATTTTTTGATACTACCGGAGTAATTGGTTCGACATTTGTTTCGGTAAAGTTGCTACTGGTTCAGATATAATCATTTACACTGTCAGTTCCTTCTCATAAGCTTTGATTTGACCTTTATTCAACTTGGTCACCTTGACATTAGTGCTCTCCACAATTCTCTGCAATCTCTTGTTATAACATCTATATGCCTTGCTTTCATTATAATAACCAATAAATATGCCTTCATCACATCTAGGATCAAATTTGCCAATAATATCATCTCTCCCGATATAACATTTACTACCAAAGATTCTGAATTACTTAACTGTAGGTGTATTGCCAAACCATAATTGATAAGGTATCTTACTCTTTTCTCCTTTTATATGTACTTTATTGAATGTATAAATCATTGTTCTCACAACTTCTCTCTAGTAGACATGAGGTAGACTAGCTTCCATCATCATTGTTCTATCAACATCCAAGATAGTTTTCTTCTTCTTTTTCACAACTCCATTTTGCTGAGGTGTCCAGGGAGCAAAAAATTGTCTCCTTTACCGTGCTTCTCACAAAATTTATTAAACTCACTGGATGTGAATTCTCCACCATGATCTGACCTCAAACATTTAATCTTCAATCATGTCTCATTTTCCACTTTAGCCTTAAAGATTTTAAAATTTTCAAAAGCCTCAAATTTCTCCTTTAAAAAAGTAACCCACATCATTCTAGAATAATCATCAATGATTAGAATAAAATATCTATCACATTGTAATTTTTTAACTCTAGCAGGGCCACACAAATCAGTATGAATGGGATCAAGAACATCATTAGATTTATCATGTATACTTCTAAAAGAGGTTCTGACCTATTTACCCATTTTACATTCTTTACATACCAGATTATAGGGCTTCACAATCTTAGGTATATATTTAACTGCCTTAGTTGAACTGATCTTTACAATGCAATCAAAATTCACATGACACAACCTCTTATTCCATAGTCAAATCTCATCAATTTGTGCAATCAAACATGTCTTCTCACTGGAATTCAACTGAAATATATTACCTTTTGTCTATGTGGTCGGTTGCAATCTCCAAACCAGATCTATTAATAATTTTGCATTTTCCATCCTTGAACTGTAATTGAAATCCCTTATCCACAAATTGTCCTACACTCAAAAGATTATGCCTCAAACCTTCAACATAATAAAAATTATCAGTATTGTTCTTACCATCCAATGATATAGTTCCTTTTCCTTTGATCATACATGCTTTCTCATCTCCAAATCTAACCAGACCACCATCATAATCTTGCAAAGATAGAAACTTCCCTTTATCTCTAGTCATATGGTGTGAACAACCACTGTCAATTACCCATTCATCTTTGTCTTCAATTTTAGCAGCAAGGGCCTTCTCTTCAGGTACATTCAATTCTAGTATCGGAACATCTTCCTTGATAGCTAGGAATACCCATTCCTTTCCATTTCTGGAACCACTAGCAGAGTCTTCTGTCGACTCATCATCAGAATCAGTAATGCCTTCCTCATCTACTATGTAGCATGACTTGTCCCTGTTTTTCTTGTACTTATACTTGTTCTGATATCTAGGGTTAGGTTTAAAAGATCTTTTAACAGTTTCCTCAAATCTTGAATTCCTTTCAGAGCATCTAGATGCAAAATGACCAATCTTGTTACATGCAAAAAATTTAAAAGGTGCTTTTCCTTCATACTTACTTCATGTTGATCCTTTAGGTACTCTTCTAGAAAATAAGGCTTCAAGTTACTTAAATTCTTCATCTTCTATCTTCATATCATCTAATTCTTTTGTATACAAAGCTTTCCAATTTTCTTACCGGTTGTTGATGCAGATGCATGAAAAGCAGGTTCAGTCTTCAGAGCTCCAAAGGGTCCAAATTCTTCAAGCTCAAAGGCAGATAATTTCCCAACCAATTTATCTATGTTGAAAAATGTATTAGCCATTGTTCTCAACTCATTAATAGTAGTAGCCTTCATCTTGTGAGTCAGTGGTAGGGCTCTCAATACTTTAGAAACAATTTCATCTTCACTTAGAGTTCCACCACAACATTGAATTCCCATAACAAACTCATTTACCCTTTCCATGAATGCAGTAATCCTTTCATCTTCTTCCATCTTCAGGTTTTCATATCTCACCCAGTAACCATCAAGTTTAGCAATTTTCACTGTAGGGTCACCTTCATTAAGAGTCTCCAGCTTATCTCATATAGCCTTTCCAGATGATTTGTTAGTTAATTCCATTATTTGCTTATCAAAAAGTACACACAAGAGGGCTTCTCTTTCTCTACAATCATTCTCAAGCTCCTTATCTAGGTTTTCTAGAGGAGGATTGCTAGATGTCGGATTATAAGGTGTAACACCATTTTGTGTGATCTCCCAAATCTCTTTACCAAGACATCTCAGATGAGTCTCCATCTGAATCTTCCATACTGTGTGATTTGTTCCATCAAGCTAGGAATATCTCTCCAAAAGATAGCTCCAAATAAACTAGATGAACTTGAACTATTAGTCACCATAGGATTTTCCTCAAGTGGTTAAGCTTTTTGTAGAGAGGACCAAAGCTCTGATACCAATTATTAGATAGTTCAAATAACCAGAAGGCAACTGAGAAAGGGGGGGGGATGAATCAGTTGTCACATATTACCAAAACATTTAGCAATTAAAAATTTAATATCGGAACCCAAAACATTAATACCAGAATGCTTAAACCAAATACCAGAATAGTAGTTAAACCAATTAAGCATAAACAATAATCAGAGAATAAATACCATCCACATGAAACCAAGATTTATATGTGGAAAACTAGGTAAAGGAAAAAACCATAGTCATATAATACTTCTGCAGCAAGTATGTGAATTACAATTGAGGGACCTGCACTTGGAGGAAGGCCAACATCCTAGAGCGCACTACTCATCACAAAAGGAGTCTCACTGACTACATAGAAATCCAGACTACAATCCAAAGAAGTGATTGAACTGCAAAGATAGCATCCCCTATGTCTGAGTACAATTATGGTTAAGCTCAACACCAGAGGACTAAATCCCCTTACATAAACCCAATTCGATCTCCAATGATCAAAAAAATCCTATGCTTGAATGATATTACATTATTCACACATTACATATCCATATCCCATACCATGATGATCTACAATGAGATCTTACATCATATTTATACAAACCCTTGACCATAAACAATGAGGTTGGCCACCAGACAATAAACCAATTACATAATTACAAAACATGTCAGGCCTAAGACCAAACAAACAATATCCAATGCATAAGACATCCTGGAAACACATCGAGAGGTCCAATCCACATGTTACATTAAGCCAGTCCATAACCTAGATCAATCAAGACCCAATATAGGTCCACACGCTAAAGAAATGATCTTCATCCACCAAGTCTCAAACATGATCACCATCAGCATCTTGAATCTCCACCAAAAGTTGTACCAACACCACTTATGCATATCATCAAAATATCTTCATCAAAGCTCTATCAGTGAAACCCTCGTCGATACCACAAACCAAGCTTCCAAGTAAACAGGATAGCATCCGATCACTAGACCAAAACCAACTTACTGAATATGAACATGAGTATCATGAACAAGCCAATTCCATAACCAAACCATATCGGAGCATACTGGATCCAAACCAACCAGAAACCACTCATCCTACTGGGACCAGAAGGGTGCTGGTAAAGCATCCAAAATAGCTAGTGTTGACATCAATGACAAAACATTATTGCAACACATAATCAATTCCTCCAAATGGCCAATAGAGATACCCTGCGACTTACAAATTATGACCAAAGTTGAGATTGGAGGATAGAGAAATAGTTGAGGCCATGGGATTACAATATATTATGTATATGTCTGAGTTTGGGGGGAACATGGGATTGTTGACTGCATTAGCCAGGAGATGGTACTTAGAGACATGCATGTTTTATTTACCGATGGGTGAGATGATAGTCACTTTGGAGGATGTGCATAAGATACTGTTGATACCGATCGATGGGAAGTTGGTTCCTTACAATCAAGAGGGAGATAGGGAGGCATTTAGATGAGTGTTCTAGGATCTAGGATTGGAGATGAGGGTAGGACATGTGGCATGGGACACCATGACAACTATAGGATTGGCTCTACCGATGGTCTTGGAAAGAGTGATCAATGGGTTTCTCTATCTGGATAGGGCGACATGAGGGTTAGCTATAGGATGGGGGAGGACTCTGGAGACATTGGTGACTAAGCACACCAAGTTCGCATGTGGGTTATGTCTGCTGGTACACTTGTATTATGGGCTGCATCAATTTGTGTATCATGGATCAGTAAGATTGGGGTGTGGAGTGACATTATTGCAAGTATGGGCATATGAGCATCTTCTGGTTACATGATCGATACACTTTAGAGGCAGGGGACATGGGTGCATTTATGTGCATTTGTATGATATGATTACTTCCCAACCACAGATTGGGAGGCTAGAGTATTGGTATCTAGTGATTGATGAGATAGACAATGCGATATGGAGGCCTTACCAAGATTGTGAGGAGTGGGAGGATGATGCAGTCAATCTGCCATATGTGTTCAGGAGTAGGTATCTGATTGGACAAACACCATATATCATTGAGCGACAGTTGATTGATAGAGTATGTAGGCAGTTTGGCAGGATATAATGGATGCCACGTGGCTCAAGGATGTATGCGTGGACAATGAGAGATCAACCACATTTAGGTTTGTTATTGTCTTATGATCAAGTAGTGGCATAGATGCGAGAGATGGTTCCCATGCCCTAGGATATTTTGGTAGATGTCAAGGATGTAGGGATGGATGTCGAGTACAATGCATATTGGGTAGACCATCCATTTCCATGGATGATAGATCTAGGAGAGCTAATAGAGGGTGATGGTGGGGATGGTTGAGGCAAAGGCAGATGTCGAAGGTGAGGTGCAGTAGCAGAGAGGAGGGTATTTTGGAGGAGAGATGAAGGAGAGGAGAGATAGATGCATGTATTTAGAGGTAGAGGTGGACTACCTTTACAAGTGCTAGTAGCACAAGTTCCAGGACAAGGACAAGGACAAGGTGAGGAGGAGGAGAGGAGGAGGATGAGATACTATCCTTGAGAGAGATCTGCCTAGGACATGCAGATCAAATTCGAGATCTAGAGAGGGATGGAGCTAGGCTTAGGAGACAGCTAAGGGACACTGAGTGAGAGAGAGATCAGGGTATTCAGTGCTACATGGAGGCTAAGGAGGCACTGAGGGTAGGGAGATGAGCAGCAAAGGACACTGGGGCCAGATATGACTATGTTCTCTGAGCAAGGGAGGAGATAGCCTACTAGAGAGATTTGTATTATGGAATTGTGCCACCTGATTAGCGAGCTAGGAGCTTCCGGAGACCATCATAGACTATGACAACCATTGGAGGGAGAGATAGGAGATAGACATCTAGTGGTGGGGTCATGGGTCCTCCACGACCACTAGATAGAGGGGGAAGGAGAGATGATTCTGGGGTGGGAACTTCTAGGGCTCAAACTCTGCTGAGGCTAGCTGGCTCTGAGGGAGGGAGTTAATCATATCCTTAGATGTCTCCCTATGTATTAGTTTTTGTACCATTTTTGTATGATGATGTAGACACCTTTGATTGATTGTAGCTATATGATTTTGACATCATTGTATCATGACACCTATGTTTTTGTGAGATATATATAAGATGATTCATCCTTGCAGAAGCTATATGCAAATGTACCTATGTGATGTTGCTTCTATGTGATGCATGTTTTTATGTATTAATGCAATTTATGATTCTATGATGTATGGATGCTTACCATATGGATGCAAATGTGAATGTATGAAATGCAGATGAATATGATAGTGCAAATAATTATTTACATGATGAGAATGTGAAATGTGTTAACATGTGTTGTTTCGTTATTTTGGCATTTTATGTTTTATATGAGAATGCAGATACTAACCAATGATATATGCAAAATGCAATGCGATTGTGATATCTATATGTATGTATGAAATGCTAATATGTGGTAATGTGGGTGCAAACTATATGAAATGCAAAATATTTTTGGTGTGTCATTATACTCAGTCATGAGATAGCAAGCTACATGAAATTAGGAAGGGCAATGGAGGTCAATCATGAAACAGAGATGGAAGATAGAAGATATGGAAGTGAAATATCTTCTTCTTCTTTATCATCATTGAGCTTTATTATGACAAATAGGTTATGACAATTGAGGTATAGGTTCAACCCAGAAAGTCATTGTACCCATTTGCATGGAGATCAGACAAACACAAAAAAGGAATGCTCGAGTTCATACTAGACTCACAGTGTCCTCATATCCTTGAACAAGCCATAGCATTTACTAAGAGACAATCCACAGACAACAAAACAATAGGTGAACATATCCCATCCTCGCCTTTCTAGTCAAAGACATCTTAGGAAATCTAAAAGACATGTCACCAAAAGATAAAATCAAAAGAAAACCAAGACTCGACACCAACATCCACTGTAGTCCTCAATTTTAGTGTCTCTTGTCACTTGTATAAGTGTATTTGATTTTGGTCACAATGTTTACTTTTAGAAAAAGGATAGATAGTACTGAACCATAATGTTGTCTGAGTCTTCTGAAAGATTTGATTTGTGGAAATCCCACTGCTACTTGTGTCTCGTCTAAAACTGACTGAATCCATGAAACTGTATGGAGAAGAACCAAACTTTATTGTAGATCCGTGATGTAAGTGCTACTTTATTGTGGATTGTGCATGGATAGACTGAAGAAAACTAGAAGAAATTGTACTGCTTGGAACATATGATGCTCTTAGTTCCACACCCATCACTATACTTAGGATTTGCCTTAACCAAAGATAGGAGTTGATTTATTATGGATTAAAAGGGGTGAAAAGGAAGGATTATTATGAATGGCTAACCAATATTAGGTAGATCAATAACAAGCCATGATGGGAATGGGTAAGTTTATTATGGATGGATAGGTTGTGAGTGTGTGAAAAGTGAAAGGATGATATTGAATCCTGAAGGAGGGAGGAGCAATGTCTCTACACATGGCACCAATACCCTATTTTTCACCATGGTACTTTCCTAGGGTGCCACCAAACTGATTTTCACCGTTGGAAAAATTTATTTCTCTTTAGTTTTTTCAATTTTTTATTTTTTGTGTCACAAGGCACCTATTTTCTAGGTTTTCATCAAGTAACGATTTTTTATTTTTTTTAATTTTTTAAAATTTTTTTGTATTTTTGAATTAGGATATGTTGAAGAGATATCTGTAAAACCTATGAAGGTGCATGCTATTGATCAGATCTTCCAAAGGTTCTCCATCAGGTGTTGAGAGCTGAAATACACCCAATCCATAGACTGTTGTGATTACATAAGGACCAAGCCTATTGGGCTCAAATTTTCCTTTCTTCTCTAGGCCCTATTGATTTCTTGGATTCTCCTTGAGAACTAGGTCACCTACCTCAAATGTGTGAGGCTTAACCTTATGATTGCAACTGTGACTCATTCTTTGTTGATAAGCCTTAAGGTTATTAAAATTAGTTTGTCGTCATTCATCCAATAGTTCTAGTTCTTGTAAGAGAGATACCTTGTAGTCTTCATCACTAATAATATTGTGGAAAGAGACTCGTAAAGATGGTAAATCAACCTCAATAAGAAATATAGCTTCGACACCATAGACAAGTGAATAAGGTGTAGCTCTTGTAGGTGTGCCAACACTTGTGTGATAGGCCCAAAGTGCGGGATTAAGTTGGATGTGCCAATTTCGGCTAGCGTCATTGACTATCTTTTTGAGAATTTTGAGACTGGTTTTATTAGACACCTCAACTTCACCGTTACCTTGGGGGTAGTATGGAGTGGAGAAGCGATGGTTAATATGGAAGCAATCACAAATATCATGAACATCCTAGTTCTTGAAGGGACATCTATTATCTGTGATGATGGAAAGAGGGATATTGTAACGACAAATAATATAGTTAAGAATGAATGTAGCAATTTGTTTTCCAGTGACTTGAGTGAGAGGGATGACTTCAATCTATTTTGTAAAATATTTTATGGCAGTGATAATGAATTTGTGGCCATTGGAATAAGGAGGGTGAATCTTGCCTATGAGATTGAGTCGCCACTGACAAAAGGGCCAAGGAGTTGCAATCGATTGAAGTTCTTGGGCTGGCACATGAATAAGGTCTCCATGAATTTGACATTGCTTACATTTCTTGACAAACTGATATGAATCTTTTTTCATACTGGGCCAATAATATCCAGTCCTGATGAGTTTCTTGGCTAAGGTAAGACCACTAGAATGTACACCACATATACCTTCACGGACTTCTTGTAATGCAACCTGAGCTTTGTCCCCTTCTAGACATCTAAGAAGAGTGCCATCTAGACCTCAATGGTAAAGGGTATTGGCTAAAATAATATATTGGGAAGATTGGCGAATGAAATTACAGTGTTGTTTTTTGGTTAGGTCAGGAGGAAGGATACTGTTATGAAGGTATGTAAAAATGGGACCATACCAAGGGGAATCAGGACCAAAAACACATATAATCTCGGCAAGAGTGATCTCATATGAGGGGACCAAAAGGTTGTCCACCAAGAAATCATAATGGGTTTCATTTTGCAATAGATCTATCAGTGAGGCAATAGTAGCCATGATATCTGCAGCTCAATTGTGTTGTCTTGGTATCTTCTCAAAGGTTATCCTTACAAAATATTGCTTGAAATGATCTACCATTTTCTTGTAAGGCAGTAATTTTTCTTTTGTTTGGTAGTCATCATTTTCTTGATGAATTACAAGTTTAGAGTCCCCAAAAACATAAAGTTCTTGGATCTTCCATTGAACTCTAATTCATAATCCAATTGTTAATGCCTCATTTTCTTCTATATTATTAGTGCAAGGAAATGAAAATCGATATGATTTAGGAATGGAATCCTCTTGAGGTTTGATAAAGAGTATTCCAGCTCCTGCACCATGCCGCGTTTATGAGTCGTCAAAGTATAGTTGCCAAGGCATCGTGTGTGATACCATCAGAATGGATTCATCTGAAAACTCTGAAGTTAGAGGAGCATCATCAATCATGGGTGCATCTGCCAACTGATCTGCGATATCTTGTCCTTTGATTGCTTTTATGTCCACATATTCAATGTCAAATTCACTCAAGATCATAACCCATTTAGCTAGTCTGCTAGTGAGTGTTTCCTTATTGAGAAGATACTTCAATGGATCTATCCTTACAAGAAGCTTAGTTTTATGAGTTAGCATGTAATGTCATAATTTTTGTGAGGCAAAAACCACAACAAGAGACACACGCTCAATTGGTTTGTAGTTAAGCTCATAGCCTACCAAAGTATGATTGATGTAGTATACTGCCCTCTCTTTGCCTTTGTTGTCTTGTTGTACCAAGAGTGCCCCCAGTACTATTTGTGTCACTGATATGTAGAGTAATAGAGGTTGTTCTAGAATTGGTGGCATCAAGACTGGTGGATTCAAAAGATAATCTTTGAGTATCTGAAAATCCTATTGACAGTTATCATCCCATTTGAATTTGATGTTTTTGTGTAGCAAGTGTTGAAAAGGATGACATTTATCTACAAGTTGTGCTATGAATCTTCATATGGACTGGAGTCTTCCTTGTAAAGATTGAAGCTGACTGATATTCCTTGGTGGTGGCATTTCTAATATAGCTTTGACTTTTGTTGGATCGGCTTCAATTCCTCTTTTTGAAACAATGTATCCAAGGAGTTTCCTGGAGGTTACTCCAAAGACACACTTCTTGGGATTTAATCTTACTTTGTATTTTCTAACTAGTCAAAGGCCACTGAAAGGATGTCCAAATGTGTGTCTCTTTCTAGTGATTTTCTCAAGAGGTCATCAACATAATCTTCTACACTTACATGCATAAGATCATTAAAGATAGTAGTCATAGCTCCTTGGTATGTAGTACCTACATTCTTTAGTCTGAAAGGCATGACATTCTAGCAAAAATTTCCCCAGGGACAAGTAATTGTTGTTTTGTGCTAGTCCTCAAGTGTAATTTTTATTTGGTTATAGCTAGAAAATACATCCATCAAAGAAAAAATCACATGACTCGCTATGAGATCCACTATCAGGTCTATGTTTGGCAATGAAAAGTCATCTTTAGGACAAGCTTTGTTGATGTTTCTGAAATATGTACATATTATGATGCTACAATCTATCTTACTAACTGGTACTAAGTTGGAGATCCATTCGAGATAATCAATTAGTCTTATGAATCTGACATCCAACAGTTTTTCAAGTTTTATCTTTATTAATAATGCCACTTGTGGATGCATTTTTCTTAATTTTGGTTTCACTGGCTTTTCTCCTAGTTTAACTGTCAAATGGTGCATTACTAGATCAGGATCCAGTCCAGGCATATCTGCATATGACCATGCAAAATTGATTTATCACTCTATGAAGAAACTAATGAACTTCGGTCTTTCTCTTTCTATCAGAGATTGTGCCAAGAATATGTTATGTGGAATCTCTTTTGTACCAATGTTTGTTTTGATAGTCTCCTATACCAACATGGATGAGTATTCTTCATATGATGCTGAGAGAATGTCGATCCTTCCATCTTTGGGCACCTCAGAGAGGTTTTCACCCTCAGATATGTCCTTTCTTTTTACTTTTCTAGAGTTAGACAGTGCCACAATGTGGTTTTCACCGTAAAACCCATGATTTGTTTTTATTTTTATATTTTTGCAACTAGAAGGCCCAACACCCTCACTGAAGTATGCCACACTGTTGAGTTCTATAGTGTATCCCACCTTATGGTCCCCAAGTGGAAGATCATCTTGTATGCCCAAATAGTCTATGAAAGCCTCATCATTTTGAAATGTGTCAAGTTGTAAAGATCCTTCATGGTCCCAATCAATAAGTTGTTGGTGAACGAGGGGAAGGCCATCAATGTTTTCAAAGTCAGTAGGAGTGAGGGTGAAGATACAATTATCTTTAGGTATATCAAGGTAATTGTCGAGGTCATTGATGGCACTCTCCTCATCTATCTCGATTGTGAACAAATCCAAATTGTCATTACTAAAAGCGCATTCAACAATGGGAGTCCTCACTCTTCGTGATTTTGACCTAGAACCTAAAAACAAAGACTATTTGGGATCCTCAGGGGTTTTTTCTTGACCAACTCTGAATTTTCTATAAAATTCATCTTCTTTTGTGGGTTCACCTGGTTCTCTAAATGTTTCGGTGAGCTCATAATCATTGGATGATTTGTCTGAACCCCATTCCCATTCATTGGAGTTGATGGAATAATGGCTTTCTTGTTGATCATTGAGATTTCTGATTTGCAATGCTTCTTTAGATTTGAGAGTGCTTATACTGAAAGGTATGAAACCAAGCCCTTTTGAGTGTTGATTCTTAAATGTCAATTCTGGTTGTAAAGGTTAAGTGATACCTTCTTTTCTTAAGCCAAGAGGACTTTTACCATTGTACCCAAACTTTTGTAGGATTTTGAATCCTTTGCCATTTTATTTGCATGGTATCTTGATGTGATCTTGTGTATCTTCTTCAAGGTCTTTGTGAAGCATTTTTTATAAGTCCTCTTCTTCCATCTAACCTCACATTTGGAATATAGTAGGGTCCCATTTTAGTGTAATGATAGATACCCGTTTAGAAGGATGCAGTTGTCCATATTCTTTCAATGAATCCATAACTTGCCTCAAGTACATGGTTTGATTTAGAGTGTACTCACCCATGCCTTTATCCTGATAATTCCCTTTAAGCTCACCTTATTTTGATGTTTAAGGTTTTAGTGACTCAGGATGAATATATGCAGATGATGGGATTGCCTGTCTATTAATTGGAATTATTGTCTCAACTTTTAGTCTCAAATTATTGCAATATATAAATGGATTAGGATAACTATTAATTGTCACTTCAACTCCATTATGAGGAAACTTAATGCATTGTTGGTACATAGATGGGACTTCTCTCATCTCATGAATCCATGGATGTCCTAGCAATATGTTGTATGTGAGATCTAGGTTAAGAACTTGACATACCACAACCTTCATAACTAGCCCAAATCTGAGAGGTAAGGTGAATGTACCTTTAGATGAATGCTCTTCATCATCATATGCCTTGATGGTAAATTTTTTTGTAGCATTAACAACTTTATCTGAGTATCCCAATTGTATTATTGTGTTCAAAGTACATATATTGAGACGGCTCTTCCATCTATCAGGACTCATTTTATTCGATGTTTGTGTAGGAAGGATTCAATGTGTAAAGGTGCATTATGTAGTTTCCTTACAGAGGTGTTATCAACTTCGGTGAATGTAAGGGAATGTGGAACTGAAAGGTATCCCACCATGGCTTGAAACTAGTCCATGTTTAAATCAGCGGATACAAAGGTTTCTCTTAGGACTTTTTTGAGTATGGATTTATGCGAAGGAGAGATACACAACAATTCTAGGATTGAGATAAGCGAGGGTGTCTTTGCTAACTGTTCTACTAGGTCGTGCTCAGGTTTGGTCAATGAGGAAGTGGTGGTTTTAGCTAGAGCATCTTTCAAGGTGACCTTACCTCAATGAGTTGTGATATTATATTCAGAGGTAGATTCAGAAGAAGGTCCAGTGACTTTTAGGACAACTTTGGTTCTTTGGGTATAACTTTCAAGCATTTTTTCTTTTATGATAATATTAGAAACATAGTTGTCCATCAAAATGTGGTTAATGGTTGAATCATAGTCATAGGACACTTTGGTATAGTTGGCTTGATCATTTGTGGCTTTGTAGTTTCCCTTGTCATGTTTAGGGAATGGTTCCTTAAACATATCATGTTCTTGATTGGATGTATGTCCATCAATATCAATGTCACCTCTATCAATAATATTCTGTATAATTTTCTTCAAGCGATGGCAGTTTCCTATTTATGCCCCTTGCTCTTGTGATATTCGTAATACTCATCGTAATTCCACCAATTTGATTTGACTTTTGGTTCATATGGAGGATTGTTTGGAATTGTTATTAGCTTGTTTTCTACTAGCTTCCTGAAATCTAACTCAAGTGGTTCTCCCAATGGGATGTATTTCCTTTGTGGTTTTGGAGTTCCTTGAGTATTTACTTGGTTGTTTGTAAAAGAAATTGGTCTTGAAAGAGTGATTTTTGGTCTCACTATGTTAGCATCAACAACGCCATCATTTACTGTGTTCTTGTTCTTGTTCCAAAATCGTGACTTGTCCTTTCCTTTAAAATCCTCTTTATTTTCTTTGAATATCGTGATGATTCCTTTCTCAATTAAGACCTTCTCAGTTGCCAAGCCTTTCTCAATGACTTCCTTGAAAGTGGACAATTAAACTTTCCTTAAATCGTAACCAATTTCGCTGTCGACATTCTGTGTAAACTTCTCTACCATTTATTTTTGTGAAATTTTGCAAGAGCATCTACTGGCTAAATTCCTCCATCTTTGTAAGATTGATGAAAATGACTCCCCATATTTCTGTTTGGTATTATACAAAGTGGAAACTAATATATTTGTCTCTATGTTATATGAGAAATGTTGGATAAATTCCTCTACTAAGTCACCCCATGATTTAATTCAAGGTGAAAGTTGGGAGAACCATTCCATATCTTGTTCACTTAATCTTTGTGGAAACAATCTCATCAAGTATGTTTCTTCTGCTGCTACCTCAATACAAGTTGTGAAAAACTATCTTATATGTGCCTTAGGTTTCCCTTTGCCTCTTTACTTTTCAAACTTTGGTGTTATGAAATGTGTAGGAAATGGGGGCATTGGAATGTTTCTATCAAATGGATAGGGACATATATCTCTCATTGTGTAAGCTGGTTTTGGTGTACTGATGTCCTCCATCTTCTTTTGTAAGTCATTTGTCTACTGTTCCAAATTGTTTTTGGGTGGAGACCGACTTCTTGGACCATATCCCATGCCTAAGCCACCAGGTGGAGAAGGAGGCTAATGCATGCATGGATAGTATTGATTGTAAACATGTTCATATGGAGGAGGTATATAATGATAATGCATGTAGGGACCACCTGATATAGGGTCATAAGGCATATCATGAGTTTTCTCTTGTGTATTGCCACCAAATTTGACACATGGTTTTCTTGTGTCCAAATTTTGAGCATGCCTCTAGGTATCCAATTGATTTTGAGTTGGGTCCTTAGTATTGGTATGTGATTGAGTGTTTTTATCCACATAAGATTTTTATAAGTGTCTACGTGGATGGAGTTGTTCATGAGATGTTCTTTCATGAGTATCATAAGCTTGACCATGTGTATTTGGGATCTCAAGTTTTTGAAACAAGGATGATGGTGAATCAAGCACAAAATGTGGTCCTCTATTTCCTCCACTATTATGTCTCCTTTGATCCATGTTGACTTGATTTTATTGAGTAGGTCGATTTTCTATTATTTGGGACATGTCAAAATCATGAGGTATCTTAGCTCCACTTTGTGTCATCACTTATAGGAAATATTGTCTATCTCTTCTCATGATTTCTTGTATCATCTTGTTGAAATGAGGATCCATGATTGCATCTTCCACCTCTACTAAGTGTACTGAAATATTGTCAACATTGTCATTTTGTGCATTATTGTTGTTTGTATCATCCATGTTCTCAACATTCTGAATGTTTCTATAGATGTCCATGTCAGGTAATGTGGTATGATCAGAACTGAAAAAGATATCATTGTCGTACTCATAGCCACTCATGTTTGTGGACTCTTGAGCCTCTTTAGCTTCACTCCTAGATTTTTGGGAATGGGTTTCAACCATGAACTAGGTCTTGACCAAGATGTGTAAGACTAGATGAAAATGGAAAGAGTATGGAAGACCAGGAGTTGGATGGAATGCAAATTAATCTGAGGTGTACTTGCAATGTCCAAAGTGTAAGACCAAGTATGTATGTAGTAGAGTAGGTGGGACTTCCAAAGAGATGATAGATCTCTTTATGAGGTAAGTTGACCTTGACTCCAAGTAAGACCAAATGAGACCCAAAGGTGATAGACCTTGATGAGGGACCACTTAGCAAAATGTTGTTGTATGTATTGTGTTGACAAAGTAAGATGGGGACAAGCAAGTGACCTTTTGACTCAAGTTTAGACAAATGTGAATTTAATGCAAGGTGTAAAGCAATGATGAATTTTGTGAGACCCCAAAATAGGTTGAATGCTAGATGAAAACTTAGAGAAATAACCTAGGAAGCTCAAGAATTCTGAAACTGATTGCTCTTGTTGATTGGATTGTAAGTTTTCCCAATACTGAACACAGAAGTTCCTGTATCCTTCACAGATGCGGTTAAAGTACACATACATGCTTATGTCCTACACAAAAGTGTTTCTGTCAGACACAAACGTATTTTAAATCCTGAGTGCAATTTTTACAATTTGTGAATTTTTTGTTGCGACCAAATCTAAATTTTTGATCATTTTTTGTGACAAGAGGACTCAATGTTTGCAGGTGTTTTGTCTCAAAATGAATCAAAAGAAAGTGTGTTGTTTGATATAAAAATGTTATGCATACACTTGAAAAGATAAAAGAAACAATGTTTTGATGTTTGGTCTTGACTGTTTGAATGTTTAAAAGAAGACAAGCACAATTCCTATGGTTGGCCAGGACAATAGTTGTTGATCCCACATGGGGTTTACCTAAGGTTATGCTATTCAAAGTGGATACTTAGGTGCTTGACCCCACTAGCTTCACCCTCGGCGCTCACTTCTCTGGGGAAACCAAGCACCAGTCCCCACGAAAACTCCATGTGGCAAACTTTGTACCTCTACTAAGAACCATATGTGTGGGTTGCTCCAGAGGTCTGACCTCCTACCCCAACAACTAGAAGGATTTTGGGTTTCTAAAACAAAAAGGTGCCAGTAAGGGCATCCTCTTGTGTGGCCATACTTGTAGCACTTTTAGCTCTATAATTACAGAAGGGTCCCAGCCAGTAGGGGTTACACTCTACTATTGATCAAATAAATTTGATCAAATGGGTTTATGGGGAGACATGGTGTTGGTATGGACTAATCAACACACGTTAGCCATGGCTTTCACCATGGATACAAGTTTTTTATAGTGGTTCGAAAGAGGGGGGGTATTGCCTTGCTACCACTTGGGTCATTCCCTCCTCACTAGTAGTCCAAGTGACCACACGGGGAGGCAGGCCCTCTAAAGATTAAACACAGAGAGCTTTTCGCTCCAGATACAAAAGATACTGGTTCAATTTTACTGCACCAATTGAAGTGTTTACTAATCTATGAAAACAAAGCACAATGAAAATCAAAATCAAACCCTTTCTAAGGTCCTGCAACAAAGATTTTTTAGTAGTTTGGGTTGTTTCAAATGATTACCCCTTCCTGCAAGAAAACAAGTTAGGTTTATTTTAAGAAAATCCCAAAACACTTTGTGAACAATAGGGGCCTTCAACACACGATTTTCTTCCAAAGACAAGCTACACCACTTCATTAGTTGGATCACAAGATATTAGCTCAAATAAACTAGATCTAAAACACTAAATGCAAGACAAACTCATGAAATATAAACCCTAGATGAGAAACTAAAAAATGCAGAACACAAATAAAATGCAAAGAACACAAACGCCCCTGAAGACTGCACAGACGAGACTGAAATGAAAAATTTGCAAATCTGAGAAAATAAAAATATTTTTCAGGAACGCAGACGTGATTATGGAATGCGCAGACACGATTTAAACTCACATACGCCCCTGAAGACTGCACAAACGCGACTGAAATGAAAACCTGCAATCTAGAAAATAAAATATTGTTGAGAACACGGACATGATTTTGGAATGCGCAGATGCGACATAAAAGCAAAAATGTGATTTCAGAAGGCGCAGACATGAAAAAGTTGAAATGTTGTCAAAAAATGTCAGATCTGCAACTTCAAAAACACAAAATCTGCAACAAAATCTTATTAAATGCAAAAGGGACAAGTGTCACACAAGGCGTACCAAAATGTGTATGGTAAAAAGTGAATAATGGAAACAATAATATTGAAAGACTAAAATAGATTCAACCATAAAACCCTAGCCTAACAACAACAAAGATCCACTATAACATATGAAGATTACTTAAGACAATGCAAATCAACAAAATCAAAAAGATTATACCATCACATGTCCACTAGGGTTCAATCTCCATTCATACTATCTCCATTGATCTTGCTTGATATATTTGCTCTTAGTTTTTATGTGTGCACAAGAGCTCAACAAATAACTGAAATGTGGTTGATAGCTTGATCACAAAAAGACTTGATTGCATAAGATTGATTAGACAATTAGAATGCTTAGGATCGATAATAAAGGAGAGTATCAGCTCATATAGAAGACACTGTAAGAAATGGAGAGATAAGATTAGGAGGTGTAAATATAAATGGTCAGATAGGATTAAAGCGTAGGTAGAGGAAATAATAAAATGATAAAGGGGATAAGTAGTGTAGGAGTTAAGAGATGAATGACATGTGTCTGTTAGATAGTTCGAATAACTGGAAGACAACTGAGAGGGGGGGTGGGTTGAATCAATTGTCATAGATTACAAAAACCATTAGCAATTAAAATTTTAATACTGTAACCCAAAACATTAATACCAGAATAGCAGTTAAACCAATTAAGCATAAACAATAATCACAGAATAAACACTATTCACATGACACGAATATTTATACGTGGAAAACCCAGTAAAAGGAAAAACCACGGTGGGAAGCCTATCCACGGTCAGATAGTACTTCTGCAGTAAGTATATGAATTACAATTGAGGGGCCTACACTTGCAGGAAGGCCAACAACCTAGAGCACACTGCTCATCACAAAAGGAGTCTCACTGACTACATAGAAATCCAGAGAAGTGTTTGAATTGCAAGAATAGAATCTCCCATGCCAGAGTACAGCTCTGGTTAAGCTCAATATCGGAGGACTAAATCCTCATACATAAACCCAATTGGATCTCCAATGATCAAACAAATCCTCTGCCTTAATGATATTACATTATTCCCACATTACATCCCTTGACCATAACATGATCCTATACCATGATGATCTACAATGAGATCTTACATCATATATATACAAACCCTCGACCATAAACAATCAGGTCAGCCACCAGATAATAAACCAATTACATAATTATAAAACATGTCGATCTTAGACCAAATAAATAATATCAAACACATAAGACATCCCGGAAGCACATTGAGAGGTCCAATCTATTAGAATAACCGGTGGACAAATGAGAGGGGGGGTGACTCAGTTGTCAACAAATTATATTAATCAAACCACTTTATAACCTTTAATCGGAGCACATAAACATGAATACCAGAATAGTAGAAATAGATATCGATAAGCAATAAAACTTAAGAATGAAACATAGAATTAACACAATACAACCATACCACATAACACCATGATTTGTACATGGAAAATTTGGTAAAGGGAAAAACCATGATGGGAAGCCTATCCACAGTTAGACAATACTTCTACAGAAAGTATGTGATACAATGAGGGGCCTGCAAATGCAAGAAGGAACACTGCCTAGAGTGTACTGCTTATTAAAAAGGAGTCACATTTACTCTAGAGATGTTATAATTGTTTATGGTGAAAATGGATAACAATAATAACAAAATTGAAAGGCTAAATGAATTCAACCACCAAACCCTAGCCTAACAACAACAAAGATCCACCATAACATATGAAGATTACCTAAGACAATGCAAATCAAATGAAATCACAAAGATTATACCATCACATGTCCAATAGGGTTTGGATCTCCATTCTTCCTATCTCCATTGATCTTGCTTGATATATTTGCTCTCAGATTTTATGTGCACAAAAGCTCAACAAAGAACGAAATGTGGTTGCAAGTAGGATCGTAGTATAGTCAAATGATCAAAAATAGTTCATTAGGTCATTAGAATGATTGATTAGGGTTTGATAATGAAGGAAGCATCTCCTTAAATAGAAGACACTATAAGAAATGGAGGGATAATATTGAGAGGTGTAAAAAGGAGGTCGGCTAGGATTAGAGGGTAGGTAGAGGAAATAATAAAATAATGAAAGAGGTAGGTAGTGTAGGAATTAAGAGATGAATGACACGTGTCATGTGTAGAAAAAGGCTAATGAATTAATTAAATAAATAAAGATTTATTTAATTAATAGAAGAAATGAGATAATTAAATAAATAAATTTATTTAATTTAGGAAAAGGATAATTTAAATAAATAAATGTATTTATTTAAATGAGAAATAAGGCTAGAAGAGGATAAATGAATTAATTAAATAAATAAAGATTTATTTAATTAATAGAAGAATTAAGCTTAGATAATTAAATAAATAAAATATTTATTTAATTAGACATGACAATTTTGGGTGTCTACATTTTGCCCCTCTTTGAGACAATGTGGCTTGTCGCGTTGTTTCAAAGAAGATAAGATGAACTGATACAGAGTTTCCCCACTATGGGAATGATATGCCCCCTCGAGAGATTGGATGAAAATGTCTGAAAAGATTGTAGACAATCTCTCAATAAGAAAGACGGGATAGAATGGACTGACCGAATAAAGTGACAGAGTCACGAGATAAAGAAGACTGACTCGAGAAATGAGGGCGAGGGCTAGGGTAGGCTATAAGATAGACCACGGGCAAAAGACATCCTCATTGTCATCCACACATCCATGAGAGCAGAGTGCAAAGCGAGAAAAGAGCAGTAGCAGTCAGCAGCGATGGCTTTCATTCACAGATTCGACCGCGTTCGTCGATTCCAGAGGCTAGCAGAGGCAGGAGAGCCGGTAAGTACCACAAAACCTCCTCGTACTTTGATGCATTTATTATTGTCATTAATGCATGGTAGATAGGGCAATAAATGCACTTAGAATAGGATCCAAAAAAAGTCAAAAAACGTGTAGGCGCATCTGCGTTGGTGCCAGGTGCGTTTATGCAGTCTAAAAGAGCGTTTATGTCATGAGAGCACGTTTGTGTCCAAAAATGTGAATTTGTGTCTTCTAGGCCAAATCGACAGTTCTGTGAGGAACATACATTGTCGATTGGATAAGTTGCTAAGAGGATACACTCAAGCAGGTCCTCTGTGGAAAACTAGGATAGCAAAAAGGGCTAGGATTGACAATTCTATGATAGAACATACGCTACCAATTAGGAAACTACTCAAGAGGATTCACTCAAGCATAGGCCCTAGGATAAGATAGATCAAGGCACTTTGTGATGAACAGTGAGTACCAAGATATAGTACTTTATGATGAACAGGGAGTACTAAAATACGAGTAGCACTTTGTGATGAACAGTGAGTGCAAATGTGAGCAGCGCTTTGTGATGAATAGGGAGTGCCAAATACGTAGTACTTTGTGATGAACAGGGAGTACCACTAGGATAGAAGCAACACTTTGTGATGAACAGTGAGTGTCACTATGACTGACATGATTGATTTGTGTGACTGCAGGAGTATTTGCCTATGCTAGAGTCACGGGAGAGATTCCCGTCGACTCAAAGGTTGCAACCTAAGTTGACACTTGAGGATCGAGCAGCGATTGAGGCTATGGGATTGAGACATGTTCTGTATGTGCCTGAGTTTCAAGTGAACATGGGATTGCTAATTGCACTGGCGGAGAGGTGGCACTCCGAGACATGTACTTTGCCGATGGCGGAGATGATAGTCACCTTGGAGGATGTATACAGGATTCTGCGGATACCGATCGATGGGGAGTTAGTACCCTATGATCGAGACGGAGACAAGGATGCACTGAGATGAGTGTTCTAGGATCCGAGACTAGAGATGAGGGTGGGACATGTGGCATGGGATACCATGACATGGACAGGATTAGCACTACCAATAGTGTTGGCAGTAGTTATCAGTGGGTTCCTCTATCCTAATAGGGTGACGCGAGGGGTGGCTGTAAAGGACACAGGGGCTAGGAGAGATGATCTTGGGGTGGGTCCTTCTAGGGCTCAAACTCCGTCGAGGCCAACCGGCTCTGAGGAAGGGAATTCATCATAGCCGTAGAGGGCTCCCTATGTATCAGTATTGTACCATTTTGTATGGTGATGTAGACACCTGCGGGTGATTGTAGCCATATGATTTTGACATCATTGTATCATGACACTTTATATATATATATATATATGAGATGATTCATCTTTGTGGAAGCTATATGCATGCATACCTATGTGATGTATGTTTCTATGTGATGCTTATGATATGGATGCAAATATGTATATGATGCAATGCAATATATTTTTTTGTTCTTTTATGTTTTATATGTGTATGCATGATGCAAATGTGAATGTATGTAATGCAGATGAATATGATAATGCAAATGTAAATTGTGCTAACAGGTGTTGTGTGCGGGATGTGATGCAGTTGGTGATATCTATATGTATGTATGAAATGCTTATATGTGGTAATGCAGGTGCAAACTACATGAAGTGCAAATGTTTTTGGTGTGTCATTATACTCAATCATGTGATAGCAGGCTACGCGGACTCAAGGAGGACAATGGAGGTCAATCAAGAAAGGGGGATGGAAGACAGAAGATATGAAATTGAAAGAGCTTCTTGTGCATTATCATCATTGAGCTTTATTATGGCAAGTAGGTTATGACAATCGAGGCATATGTTCGACCCAGAAAGTCATTGTACCTATTTGCATGGAGATAAGACAGTCACAAACAAGGAATGCCCCAGTTCATACTAGACTCACAATGTCCTCATATCCTTGGACAAGTCATAGCATTACTAAGAGACAATCCATAGACAGCAAACAAAAATAGGTGACGATACCCCATCCTTGCCTTTCTAGTCAAAGACATCCTGGAGATATAATCTCTAGTCAAAGACATCCTGGAAAAGCTAAAAGACATGTCACCAAAAGATAAAATCAAAAGAAAACCAAGACTCGACACCAACATCCATTGTAGTCCTCAAGTTTAGTGTCTCTTGTCACTTGTATAAGTCTTATTTGATTGTGGTCACAATGTTTACTTTCACAAAAAGGATAGATAGCACTGAACCATATGTTGTCTGAGTCTGTTGAAAGATTTGATTTTGTTGAAGCCCATTGTTGCTGTTGTCTCATCTGAAACTAACTGAATCCATGAAACTGATATTTTATTATGAAGAAGACAAGACCTTATTGCGGACTGGCAATGCAAATGTTGCTTTATTACGGATTGTGCGCGAATAGACTGAAGGAAGCTGGAAGAAACTGTACTCCTCGAAACATGTGATGTTCTTAGTTTCACACCCATCACTAGACATAGGATTTTCCATAGCCACAAATAGGATCTGATTTATTATGGATGAAAAGGGAGGTTTATTATGAATGGCTAACCAATCTTGGGTAGATCAATAACAAGCCATGATGGGAATGGGTAAGTTTATTATGGATGAATTGGTCATGAGTGTGTGCAAAGTGAAAGGATGAAAGTGAATTCTGAAGGAGGGAGGAGCAATGTCTCTACGCATGGCGCTGGTGACCCAGTTTTCACCATGGTACTTGCCCAGAGTGCCACCAAAGTGGTTTTCACCATTGGATGGAATTATTTCTCTTTACTTTTTTCAATTTTTCAATGCTTTTTGTTGTCACAAGGCACTTGTTTGCCAGGTTTTCACCAAGTAATGATTTTTTGTTTTATAATTTTTTTATTTTTTATTTTTGTATTTTTTATTTTTTTTTTGATTTTTTTGTATTTTTGAAATAGGATATTCCGAAGAGCTATGTGTAGAACTTGCAAAGGTGCATGCTGTTGATAGGATCCTCCAAAGGTTCACCCTCTATAGTTGAGAGATGATATGCCCCAAATCCATAGGCTATTGTAATGATGTAAGGACCAAGCCAATTTGGTTCGAACTTGCCCTTCTTCTCTCTGTCTTGCTGATTCTTGGGGTTTTCTCTGAGAACCAAGTCACCTACCTCAAATGTACGAGGCTTGACTTTATGATTGTAACTGCATTGTTCCTTGACTGAATGATGTGTAGCTTGAGTGACTGTCTTCCTTGATAAAGGAACAAAGATAGAATTACTAGTGTGTGGACTACGTAGGCCCATATACGTGTCACCTGAAGAAGTTTGGGCATCCCTGATAACAAAGTCCTTTGAGGAAGCTCCATTAAAGGTCCATGATATATCACCAAAAGGGTATGGATGTGTGGAACAAGTGGATGAGTTATGAAGGCTTATGACTGTGAAAAGAAGTGAAAGTAGCATGACATGATGGAGACTTAGGATCAACAAGTATGCTTTTTGACTTGAAATTTTAGAACTTTTGCCCCCAGTTATTTTGATATTAGGGGAGATCAACTCTTGTTCTTTTTCATTCATAGGATTTTTATCCTTGAATTTGATTTTTGCAGAGTCCAATAGCTTTTCATTTTGATTTGGACTAAAGGACTTTTCTTTATTTTTGACTTTTAGATTTTTCTATTCATAGCTTGATTTGTGATCCCCAATTAGTAAGGGCTTTTGTAATTCTTGCTGATCCAAGTCTGGAAGTGGAGTGGAAATGGAAGTAGTGGATGATATGGTAAGGCTATGTGATTTTTCAAGAGGGCTGGCAATATGCTCAATAGATTCTTTGTTGGAACCACTCTTAGGACTATTGATATCAAGAGTTGCTTGCACCACTAAAGGAGATTTGCATTCAGACTTAGTAGCCACAACACTAGGTGGTTCACACCCAATTCCTTGGCATTGCAGATTGTTTATAGATTGTTCCTGTTGACTGAATGTGTTAGGAGATAGTGGGAGTTGCTCAACATGAAATATATACTCACCACATCCCATGTCTTTAAACTTGAAATTTTCTTTGATCTCTGCTTGTTTTGATGTAAAAGCTTTCAAGGATTCTGGATCCACATATGCTGATGAAGGAATAGCTTCTCGATTGACTAGGATTGTTATTTCTGACTGGGGTTGCAGATTGTTGCAATATATGAATGGATTTGGATTTTCTTTGACAGTCACTTCAACTCCATTGTGTGGAAACTTGATACACTGATGATATGTAGATGGGACTGCACTCATCTCATGAATCCAAGGACGTCCCAAGAGTATGTTGTATGTGAGATCTAGATCTAGGACTTGACAAACCACATCCTTTGTAACTGGACCAACTCTGAGAGGCAAGGTGACTGTGCCCTTGGATGAACGTTCTTCATCATCATATGCCTTGATGGTGATTTGATTTGTAGAATTCACAGCTTTATCAGAATATCCCATTTGTTTAATTGTGCTCAATGTACAAATGTGTAGACCAACTCCTCCATCTACCAGGACTCGCTTTATTCTATGTTTGTGTATGAAGGCTTCAACATGTAGTGGTGCATTATGTGGCTGACTTACGAAGGTGTCATCGGCTTCTGTGAATGTAAGGGAATGTGGAACAGATAGGTATCCCACCATGGCTTGAAACTGGTCCATGTTCAGATCAGTAGGAACGACGGTGTCTCTCAAGATTTTGTCAAGAATAGCTTTATGAGCGGGGGATATGCGTAAGAGCTCAAGTATGGAGATGAGTGCGGGTGTCTTCCCTAACTGTTCTACAAGGTCATACTCAGGTTTGGTTGATGAAGAAGTGATGTTTTTAGTTGAAGCACGTGGCAAAGTAATTTTACCTTGATGGGTTGTAACATGACATTCAAAAGTAGGTTCGGAAGAAGATCCAACACCTTTTAGGACAATCTTGGGTCTTTGAGTAGGATTCTTAGGGTTTTTGTCCTTGATGATAATAGTAGAGACATAATTGTCCATTGAGATGTGATTGATGGTTGAATCATAGTTGTAAGGTGCTCTGGTATAGTTGGTTTGATCATCTATGGCTTTAGCTTTTCCCTTGTCATGTTTTGGGAATGGTTCCTTAAACATCTCATGTTCTTGATTGGATGAGTGTCCCTCAATCTCAATGTCACCTCTATCAATGAGATCTTGTATGATGTTCTTCAGTCGATGACAATTTCCTGTCTTGTGACCCTTGCTCTTATGAAATTCACAATACTCATCATCATTCCACCAATTTGGTTTAACCTTTGGTTCATATGGAGGAAAATCTGGAACTGTGATTACCTTGTTTGCCACTACCTTCTTGAAGACTGACTCAAGTGGTTCTCCCAATGGAGTGTACTTCCTTCATGATCTAGAAGTTATTTGAGTATTCACTTGATTGTTTGTAGAACTTGATCCTGAAAAGATGAATTTGGGTCGCACTGTATTAGCATCAACAACACCATCATTGACTGTGTTCTTGTTTTTATTCCAAAATCTTGGCTTGTCTTTTCCTTTAAAGTCATCTTTGTTCTCCTTAAATATCTTAATGACTCCTTGTTCAATTAGGACCTTTTCTGTTGCTAAGCCTTTTTCAATAACGTCCCTGAAGGTGGACAAACAAGCTTTCCTTAGATCATAGCCAATTTCTTTGTTAATGTTTTTATGTGAACATCTCTACCATTTGTTTTTGTGGAATTTCACAAGAGCATCTGCTAGCTAGATTCCTCCATCTTTGTAAAAATGATGCAAAAGACTCTCCCTCTTTTTGCTTGGTGTTGCCTAAAGTAGTGATTGATATGTTTGTCTCTATATTGTAGGAGAAATGTTGAATAAATGCCTCTGCTAAGTCACCCCATGACTTAATACCAGGTGGGAGTTGGGAGAACCATTCCATAGCTTGATCACCTAAGCTTTGTGGGAATAATCTCATCAAATATGTCTCTTCTGAAGCTACTTCAATGCAAGCTGTGAAAAACTGTCTTATGTGTGCCTTAGGATCCCCTTTTCCTCTATACTTATCAAATTTAGGCGTCACAAAGTGTGTAGGAAATGGAGGCATTGGAATGCTCTTGTCAAATGGATAAGGACATATGTCTCTCATTGTGTATGTTGGCTTCGATGTATTTATGTCCTCCATTTTCTTTTGTAAGTCCCTGATTTGTTGCTCCAAATTGTTCTTAGGTGGAGATCAACTTCTTGAACCATACCCCATGTTTGAGGCACCAATTGGAGGAGGAGCTTGTTGCATATATGGATGATATTGATCATATACATGTTCATATGGAGGAAGTCTATAATGATGCTGCATATATGGACCACTTGGTATAGATTCATGTTGAGGAACACCATATCTATTTTGTGCATGTATACCATACTCTACAAGCATTGCATGTTCTAATGTGTTGCCCCCAAATTTGACATGGGGTTTCCTTGTGTCCAAATTTTGAGCATGCCTTTGAATATCCAATTGCTTTGGTGGTTGATCCTTAGCATTTGTATGTGATTGAGCATATCTTTCTGCATAAGACTTCCATAATGGTCTACAAAGGTGAGTATCATATGCTTGACCATGTGTATGTGGGACCTCTGGTTTTTGAAACAAAGATGATGGTGATTCAGGCACAAGATGTGGTCCTCTATTTCCTCCACTATTAGGCCTCCTTTGATCCATGTTGGAGTGAGTTTGTTGCAAAGGTCGATTTTCCATTATTTGAGACATGTCAAAATCATGAGGTATCTTGGCTCCACTTTGTGCCATCATTTGTAAGAAGTATTGTCTATTTCTCCTCATTATTTCCTCAATCAGTCGATTGAAGTGGGGGTCCATAATGGATTCTTCCACATCTGCTGAATGTACTGAAAAGTTGTCCATATTGTCATTGTGTGTATCATTGTTGTTTGTAGTGTCCATGCTCTCAACATTTGGAATGTTTCTATAGGCATCCATGTCAAGTAATGTGTTATGATCAGTATTGAAAAAGACATCATTGTCATACTCATAAGAACTCATGTTTGCGGACTCTTGAGCCTCTTTAGTTTCTCTCCTAGATTTTTGAAGACGAGTTTCAACCATGAACTAGGTATTGACCAAGATGTGTGAGACTAGATGAAAATGGAAAAAGTATGGAAGACCAAGAGTTTGATGGAGTGTAAATGAATCTGAGGTGTACTTGCAATGTCCAAAGTGTAAGACCAAATATGTATGTAGTAGAGTAGGTGTGACTTCCAAAGAGAGGATAGTTTCTCTTGATGAGGTAAGTTGACCTTAACTCTAAGTAAGTCCAAATGAGACCCAAAGGTAAGAGACCTTGATGAGGGACCACTTAGCAAAGTGTTGTTGTATGTAGTGTGTTGACAAAGTATGATGAGGACAAGCAAGTGACCTTTTGACTCAAGTTTAGACAAGTGTGAATGTAAAGCAATGATGGACTTTGTGAGACCCAAAGACAAGTTGAATGCTAGATGAAAACCTGGAGAAATAACCTAGGAAGCTCAAGAATTCCGAAACTGATTGCTCTTGTTTGCTGGATTGTAAAATTTTTCCAATTTGTGAAGTTGTTGGTTGTGACCAAATCTGAATGTTTGACTATTTTTCGTGACAAGAGGACACAATGTTGATGAAGACCCAATGTTTGTAAGTGTCTAGACTCAAAATGACTCCAAGAAAAGTGTGTTGTTTGATGTAAAAATGTTTTGCATACACTTGAAGACACAAAAGACACAATGTTTTTCTGTTTGGTCTTGAATGTTTGAATGTTTAAAATAAGTCAAGCACAATTCTTATGGCTGGCCAAGACAATAGTTGTTGATCTCACATGGGGTTTTACCCCCAAGGCTACGCTATTCAGAGTGGATACTTAGATGCTTGACCTCACTGGCTCCGCCCTCAGCACTCACTTCTCGGGTCAGCCAAGCATCAGTCCCCACGAAAACTCCTCGTGGCGAACTTTGTATCTCTACTAAGAACCGTATGTGTGTGGGCCGCTACCAGAGGTCTGACCTCCTGCCCCAACAACTAGAAGGATTTGGGCTTCTAAAACAAAAAGGTGCTAGTAAGGGCATCCGCTCGTGTGGCCATACATGCAGCACTTTCAACACTGTAAATACAGAAGACTCCCAGCTGGTAGGGGTTACGCCCTACAATTGATCAAATAAATTTGATCAAACAGGTTTATGGGGAGACATAGTGTCGGTATGAACTAATCAGCACACGTTATTCATAGTTTTCACTATGAATACATTTGTTTATAGTAGTTCAGAAGAGGTGGGTTTTCCTCACTACCACTTGGGTCATTCTCTTCTCACTAGTAGTCCTAATGACCACATGGGAAGATAGGCCCTCTAAAGATTAAACAAAAAGAGCCTATTGCTCAAGACACAAAAGACAATGATTCAATTTTAGTGCACCAATGGAAGTGTTTGCTAGTCTATGAAAATAAGACACACAATAAAAATCCAAAAACCCTTGCCAAGGACCTACAACAAAGACTTATTAGTAGTTTGGATTGTTTCAAATGATCACCCCTTCCTGCAAGCACACAAGTTAGGTAAATTTTAGATCCAAAAGACTTTGTGAAATAGGGGCCTTCAACAATGCGTTTTGCTGACCAATTCAAAGATCTAATTCATCATAAAAAAAGACCACCTATTAAATTTCAAGAGATTTCCAGAAATATAAGAAAATCCAAAAAATTTGCTAATTTGCTCCAAAAATTAATTTTTTATGAAAAATCATAAAAAATTCATATAAAATGCAAAATCAATCCAAAAAATCTGAAATTTTTATTGGAGAGTTTTGATGGTCTTCCAAACCTGCATAAAAAAATTTCTGCAACAATTCCAAGTAGTTTGTGAGATATGAGTAAATAATGCAAAACCCTAATTTTCAAAGATCTGATTTTTGAGGAATTATTTTGTATCAAATTTAAAATCACAAAGACTAGATCCTATGTATAATTATGAGATATTTCCAAAAATGTAAGAAAATCCAAAAAATTTGCTAATTTTCTCTCAAAATTAATTTTTTATGAAAAATCATTAAAAATTCATATAAATTTAAAAATCAATCCAAAAAATCTGAAATTTGTATAGATTCTTCTGATACTTTTCCTGACTTGCACAAAAAATTTTATGCCAAAATTCAAAGCCGTTTGTGAGATATGATCAAAATAAGGAAAAACCCTAATTTTTAAAGATCCGATTTTTAGGGAAACATTTTGCATCAAAATTAAAATCACAAAGAAGAGATCCTTTGTATAATTATGAGAGATTTCCAAAAATGTAAGAAAATCCAAAAAATTCTCTCATTTTCTCTCAAAATTAATTTTTTATGAAAAATCATAAAAAATTCATAGAAAATGAAAATGTGCTCCAAAAATTCTGAATTTTGCATTGAGAGCTTCTGATACTTTGTTCAACCTGTGAAAAAAATTTGGTGCAAAATTTCCTAGACATTTGTGAGATATGATCAAATCTCTCCAAGATCTTGATTTTTGGTCCAAAACCCTAGCTGCACAAGGTTATTCTCCAAATTGTTTTACAAAACAACAATATAGGGTTAGAAAAATCTGCAAAAAACACAGATCTAAGAAAAATCCATGTCCCACGGGGTGTGCCAAAATGTTTATGGTGAAAATGGATAACAATAATAACAAAATTGAAAGGCTAAATGAATTCAACCACCAAACCCTAGCCTAACAACAACAAAGATCCACCATAACATATGAAGATTACCTAAGACAATGCAAATCAAATGAAATCACAAAGATTATACCATCACATGTCCAATAGGGTTTGGATCTCCATTCTTCCTATCTCCATTGATCTTGCTTGATATATTTGCTCTCAGATTTTATGTGCACAAGAGCTCAACAAAGAATAGAATGTGGTTGCAAGTAGGATCGTAGTATAGTCAAATGATCAAAAATAGTTCATTAGGTCATTAGAATGATTGATTAGGGTTTGATAATGAAGGAAGCATCTCCTTAAATAGAAGACACTATAAGAAATGGAGGGATAAGATTGAGAGGTGTAAAAAGGAGGTCGGCTAGGATTAGAGGGTAGGTAGAGGAAATAATAAAATAATGAAAGAGGTAGGTAGTGTAGGAATTAAGAGATGAATGACATGTGTCATGTGTAGAAAAAGGCTAATGAATTAATTAAATAAATAAAGATTTATTTAATTAATAGAAGAAATGAGATAATTAAATAAATAAATTTATTTAATTTAGGAAAATGATAATTTAAATAAATAAATGTATTTATTTAAATGAGAAATAAGGCTAGAAGAGGATAAATGAATTAATTAAATAAATAAAGATTTATTTAATTAATAGAAGAATTAAGCTTAGATTAGTAAATAAATAAAATATTTATTTAATTAGACATGACAATTTTGGGTGTCTACAATAACCACCTCAATGTAATTGGACAATAATCTAGAAGAATAAACTGCCAAAGATATCATCTACCATGCCTGATTACACTCCCAGTTAAGCTCAATACTGAAGGCCTTTGACCTCTTACATAAACCCAATTCAATCACCTATGATTGACCAAATCTCCTTCGCATATGATATTTCATTCCATGACCATGACCATGATCTACTATGAGATCTTACATCAATTTATACAAACCCTAAGGCCTAAACCAATTAGGTCGGTCACCTAAAAGATATTACAATAATACCATTACGTACATCCACATTACAATGATATGCCATGTTGACTTTAGACCAAAACAACATTAACCGATCCATAAATCATCTCAATAACATGTAGAGAACACGTTACATGATACCGGTCCATAACCTAGATAGGTATCAGACCTAATCTGGGTCCACCACACCAAAGCAATGTATCTAATCAATCAAGGTATGAGCAAAGATCATCTTCAACATCCTGAATTCCATCTAGAAGCCGCACCAACACCACTTATGCATCGTGTCAAAGATTCTTAGTAAAAGCTCTGCTGGTAAAACCTTAAACCCTTACCAGTATAGGATTACTAGAGTGTACGATAGCATCCGATCACTAAGTCAATACCAATTGACCAAAACATATTCCAAAAACATGTAACACATCAAACCAATCATATTCCATTGATCCAAACATGTCGGTAGTGTCCAACTGATAGTCCCTTCTGGTGGTAACACTAGATCTTTTGCCGGTAACCAAACATAATAGCTACTGTTGACATCAATGACAAAACATCAATGCAACACATAATCAATTCCTTCATATTGCCAACACAATCCACACCTTACATAAAGTCAGTCCATAACCTAGATCAACCGGGACGTGATATAGGTCCACATGCTTAAGCAATGATCTCCATCCACCAAGTCTTGAACATGATCACCAATAGCATCTTGAAACTCCACAAGAAACTATACCAACATCACTTATGCATATCATGAAAGATCTTCATCGAGAGCTCTGCCACTGAAACCCTTGCCAAAACAAGAAACCAAGCTTCCTAAGAAAAAGTATCTGATCACCATACCAAAACCAATTGACTGAATATGAACATGAGTATCATGAATAAGCCAATCCCATAACCAAACCACACCAGAGCCTACCAGATCATGTTGGATCCAAATCAACCAAAAACCACTCATCCTATCGGGACCAGAAGGGTGTCGGTAAAGCATCCAAACAACTAATGTTGGCATCAATGACAAAACATCAATGCAACACATAATCAATTCCAGCGAATAGCCAACAATATCCCCCTTTGGCATTGATGGCAACACTAGATTTGAAAAAGATCAAATTACCAAGAAATGCCAAACAAGTCTCCCATTCAAAGATATAGAAATGAGGTTTTGAAACAAGGACCAAACTCCCCCTGTGAATGATATCTCTGTAAAGCTTTGAAATATACATATATCTCTCCCTTTCTTTTTCTCATCAATATCTCTCCCCCTATACATATATCCTTCCCTTTCTTTTTCACATCAATATCTCTCCCCCTTTGACATCAATGCCAAAAATCTGACAAAAATATCAAAGAAAAAGCATAAACCATTGAATCTCAAAGCTAACTACTCCCCCTTGTTGGGAAAAATGGTGTCTCAACCTTGCATTTATGTGAGGTTACTATTTATAGTAAGTTTTCATTTGAGCACGAAATGGTGCGAAACTCTCCCTAAAGCTTCTGGTTGGCTAGATAAGCATTCCAGTAAAGTTTCGTCGCAAGGTCACAGCTAGTTTTGAAGATATTAAAGTTTTCGTCTTGGAGGGGTGCAATAAAATATTTAAACTTAATTTTGGGGACTTTAGAGGCTCCGAAACGCCCTGAAAAGTGGCCGTAACTGGCGAAGCGGGTTACGAGGTGATAGAGCACTTCGCGAGCTTTCCGGCGCTTCAAACGGTTCGTCAATCGGACACCCGGTTCTCAAGTTATGGCCTCCGGAAGTTTGTACTCCTGAAATAGGAAAAATAATTTGTATCGAATACATAAATGAGTTGTAAAAGGGAGCGACACGTGTTGATGTGTGCTTTAACATGTCATAGGGCATCTAGAAGGGAGATAAGGTCGGCTACACCTTATTGGTGGTTTTAGCCCATGGTTTTGTAATACCGTTTGACGGTTTCTTGTATTGTATCTCCTATTTATGAGGTGTGTGAGATAGAGGTTGTGTGTAAGAGTCTTATGGCTATTGAGTTGCCTCTGAATCTCTGATTAGTGATACTCCTGCGAAGAGCTTGCTCTGCAAGTATTTTGTAATCTGTTTTTTGATTGCTGAATAAAATATTGAGCTGCTTTTGGAGGGTGGGGTTTTTCTCCCGAAAGGGTTTTCCCCACGTAAATCATTGTGTTGTGGTATGAATGCTATTATGTCTATTTCTATTTTCTGTAACTGTTGTAACAATCTGAAAAAGTTTTGCATTACCCTCCTCTCAAGGTTAGTGAAGGAAGTTGTTTCCGCTACTTAACTTCCTTACACCCCTAAGCAGTAGCATCCCCACATCAGTGTCAGAATGAATAAAATATTTGATAATTCATACTGGATTGATGCCAAACCACATCAATCAAGTCTTTGTCAGAGGGGCAGAAACCCCCAATCTATCTCTCAGCTACTCAAATGATTCTTTAGGCAAAGGTTTAGTAAAAATATCTGCAATCTTCTCTTTATTGTTCACATAAACCAATCTAACTTCATTTGCTTCCACATTTTCCTTTAAAAAGTTGTTACTTGATAGATATATGCTTTGTCTTAGAATGAAATATCGAATTCTTTGATATGTCAATAGCAGTAGAGTTATCACAGTTAATAACTACCAGTCCATCACAATCCATCTTTATATCCTTCAATATTTTCTTCATCCATAGAACATGTACAGTTGGTAGAAGCAGCAACATACTCAGCTTCAGTAGTAGATAAAAGAGTACATGATTTTTTCTTGTTGATCCATGAAACAAGTTTCTTTCCAAGAAAGAAAGCTCCATCGGAAGTACTTTTTTGGTCATCAACATCTCCAACCCAATCAACATCTGTATATGCACATGAAGTAAAGTTATCATCCTTAGGGCACCACAAACCATATTCTGATGTACCTTGCAAGTATCTAAAAATCTTTTTCACCACATTCTCATGATTTTCTCTAGTATCACTCTGAAATCTTGATACAATACAAACAACATTCATTATGTCAGGCCTAGTCTGAGTCAAATAAAGTAGACCTCCAATCATAGATTTGTATCTTGTAGGATTTACCAGTGCAGAAACATCTTTTCTTGTCAATTTCTCACTTGTAATCATAGGAGTACTTATCGGTTTAGAATCTCCCATACCAAATTTCTTTAACAATTCCTTAGCACACTTAGTTTGATAGATGAAAATACCTTTGTCAGTTTGAGTAATCTACAAACCTAAGAAAAATGTCATCTCTCCAATCATAGACATTTCAAATTATTTCTCCGTATTCTTAGAAAATTTTATGCATAACTTATCTTCACCTTCAAAAATAAAGTCATTAACAAATACTTCAATAATTAGTATTGTTGGTTCCCAAAATAAACGGGCTTACACTGCCACAGGGTAGAGGCCAAGTTGATTCTTCCAAGATACCTATGGAAAGCCACTTCCAGCTATCAATATCCTTTAGGCTTGGACCAACTTCAACAAGAATACAATATCCTTCTACACTTCGGGCTCTGTAAAACCTGAGAGGGTAATCACTTCAGTGAACTTCCTGATCTCTACACCACACTCAAGAATTTACTGAAAACAAAGCAAATTATCTCATAAAAAGGCTCAACAGAAAGAGAGAATGATCAAGGATGGCAAATCCTTCAGTGATCCTCAACCTTAAGCTAGAGCATGATACGGGCGGGATAACTTCAGAAAATACATGAAAACCTAACGAAGATATTCTGATTTTTTTAAATAAAAGATTTATAGAGATTCATCAGTAAAACTAAAACAAGGCTAATTAATAAAGCTGGTTACAAGAAGTGATTAGTGCCTTACTCCATTGAGAACCTGAAAGATATAAAAATTAAATTGAAAATGTGACAAAATTTCATCTAATAGTATAAGATCTAAGAATATACTACCTTACAGTATATCTCATTTGCAATCTCAACCTAAACTAGTTATCTAAACTCCCTGCACAAGCCCTATCATTCTGCAACTCTATTTAAGAAGTTTAATTGACCCCTTGGGCCAAAGCATAAACATAAAGCTACATACATCACAACAATGCATTGAATAAAATACACCCTTGGTTGATTTCATTAAAAAATTGATAGAATCATGCAAATGGAGAGATAAGAGTCAGAATTCTATTTAATTTGAATAAACATACTATTTCTATCACAGTATGAGATTTACATATAACTCCTTCAAGAACCTGTACAAAGCTTGATACTAAAACATTTCTTTATTTACTCTGTAAAAGACTTTACAGCTTGCTCACTTCACCTAGGCTCACTACTAGAAATAGAAAAGGAAAAACCCAAGGAACAAGAAAGTTGAACCTACAAGAGACTCCCCAATAATCTGAACCCTTTTTTCTGGCCATGATTTCCTTTTTTATATAAGAAAGGGAGCAACAAGCTTTTGGCTAGAAGACACATGTCAACAGTAGATTCATTTTTGACAATTAGGCCTAAAAGTCCATATGCATTTCTGTTATAGATATATTTTCATATCCATGTGCTGGCACTTGTGAATCAACATTCTTAACTAAAAATTGGTAGAAGCAAAACCACTTGAGCCATTTTGTTATCGCCCCGATACCTTCAGATTGAGTGTGAGATATTACACTTTTGTCCTACATAGCATTTCCCTTCTAGGAAAGGAAACTGGGTCTTGGCAATAAGAAAAGTCACCTCAAAAATAGAAGAGGAGCTCCAAGCCTTCATGCCCAGGATCAGAGAAAGTGGAAGGAGGAGCTACAAGAAAAACATAACATGTTGGGGAGGGGTCGCAACTTACATGTAGCTACATGGATGATTTTCTACCACTCCCTTCCCAAATATATTCCTTTTTCATTCCTCTGCAGGCTCTTTCTCAGAACCCCCTGCCATCTAGTGACAAAGTAGAAGTAGAGGTTGTGCCATGCGTGGTCTTTCTTCATAAGAAAAGCCTTTTGCACCGCCTCTTACAATCCTCCCCACTTTCACAACCCATCTAACAATAAACATACTCACACATCAAAGAAAACATCCATTTGGTATCACAGATAATATAGCAACTCCATTTACGACCTTGCTCAAACACCATTCTCCTTGCAGAAGAAAGAACTACACTTAGAAAATAGAAAGGCTTCATTTTCTCCTACTATTTTAGTGACCAGCTTACTGTATTTACAATTAAAACACTTCAACTAGTAGTGCTTATTCATATGAAAAATCATCACCTTGGTGCTTTCAATCAACCTGCCAACTATGGACACTAGAAATCATCCCTATCACATCCACTATATTTTCCTGCCAAGGTTCATCTTATGCGAAGTATTTTATCCTGATTATATTCTTCCATGGGTGTACATTTTCTGCTTCACGATCCCTATCAACAGTCAATCTCTGAATTCATTAGAGAACTCATGATCCATCATGTCTAAACGTGAAGCTTATCCCAATCCTTTAACATCTCTAAGATATTGTCCTTTCCCTATCGAGTCACTTTCAACTCAATAGAAAAATTGAAAATAATCCTCCTGAAATGAACCGGCACCTAAATCTCTCAACTTGTCACTATCCACTCTGAGTCGACAAGTTTTCATTTTGTTCAGCCTATCTTTCTTGCATGGGCTATGACCAATATCTTTAATGATCCCTTTTAATTTCAAATTTGAAATTCAGCCATAGATTGTACCCAAATTGACAAATCAAACAATCATTATTGATCGATGTGTAAATTTACCTTCCATCTGTGCTTGTGAAAACACAAAATCATGACACATCAACACCATATCATCTTTTGACCCAACTTTGTCAGCAGCCTCACCATAGGTTTTCCTGGTCATTCGAGGACACGTAGCATAATCTCGTGATGTTGGTCCATAACCTTCTAGAAACTTCTATCATGGAGATACAAAGGCCATCAGATATGTTCGTTCTTTATCACTTCAACACAGTGCTCGTTACCCTTTTCAAAATTAAAAGTTGGGCACCTTTTATCCTTGAACAAAACATCAACATTCATCTTGAACACATGCCAATTGATAGGACTATTAGTAAAATGGTCTTTTCCGTTGAAGACACATGACATCATCTTGTGATGTCGCGGTCTTTATCTTCACTGCACTTTCAACCATGGGGATGTGCAAATCGTTATATTTGTTCTTCTTTTATCAACTAGCTGAAACAATTAGGTATTTTGGATTAAGGAAAATTTGAGGCACGGGCACAAATATTAAATGAGACCGACTATGAGGAAAATTTCATACAACATAGGAAAATCATTTCTAAAACCAATCTAACACAACTTAACATTTAGGAAATGAAATGGCCCTGCCCATGGTAAACAACCCTTGGTCTGTAAGTGGGAAAAAGTAACGATGATATATAACAAGGGTAGGGTTTTTCCTTCACAAGACATAGGAAAATCTGATAAATCCTAAACCCTAGACATTGAACCTTGACAAAGGATACAAATAAAACCAGAAAGATCAATATTTAATCTCAAAATTGAAAATTCTTATGCCATCAATTTTGAAGGCTATCAAGTATATCATCATCAGTGATTTTATAATATAAATTACTGTAAGCATTACCCTTAGCAAAACCAAGCTTCAAAAGATATTTATCCAACCTTGCATACCAAGCTCTAGGTGCTTGTTTCAATCCATATAAAGCTTTCCTTAACCTGCAAACCATGTTTGTATCATCTGATAGTGAAAAATTGTTAAGTTGTTCAATATAAACTTCCTCATCAAGATCCCCATTCAAAAATGCAAACTTAACATCTATCTGATAAACCTTGTAGTTTTTGTGAGCAACATAGGCAAGAAATAATCTTACAACTTCAATCTAGCTACAGGTGCAAAAGTCTCTCCATAATCAATTCCTTCCTTCTGAGAATGTCTTTTACAAACCAATCTAGCCTTATTTCTTATAGCTTGACCATCCTCATTCAATTTATTCCTAAAAACCCATTTAATTCCAATAACATTTTTATTTATAGGTCAGGGAACCAAAGTCCATGTATTATTTTTCTCAATCTGATCTAATTCTTCTTCCATATCTTTCAACCAATATTCATTTTTACATGCCTCAATTACTGATACTGGTTCAAGTTGTGAAATTAAACATACCTCATTAGTTGTTAGTCTTCTTCTTGTCATCTCTCCATTGCTCTTATCCCCAATGATCTGATCTTCTAAATGATTCAATCTCACATACCTAGGAGTCTTTTGACTCTTTGTTCCTCTTCTCGGTTCTTCAATTACTATAGAATTTTTCAGATACTATTGGAGTAGTTGGTTCGACATTTTGTTCCGATAAAGGTGCTACCAGTTAAGATTTAATCATTTCCATTGTCAGTTTCTTCTCATAAACTTTGATTTGACCTCTATTTAGCCCATCCACTTTGACATTAGCATTCTCCACAATTCTCTGCAATCTCTTGTTATAACATCTATATGCCTTTCTTTCATTATAATAACCAAGAAATATGCCTTCATCACATCTAGGATCAAATTTTCCAATGGTATCATCTCTTTTGATATAACATTTACTATCAAAAATTTTGAAATACTTAACTGTATGTGTATTGCCAAACCATAATTCATAAGGTGTCTTACTGGTTTCTCCTTTGATATGTACTATGTTGAATGTATACACCATTGTGCTCACTGCTTCTCTCTAGTAGATATGAGGTAGACTAGCTTCCATGATCATTGTTCTAGCAGCATCCAAGATAGTTTTGTTCTTCCTTTCCACAACTCCATTCCACTAAGGTATCTGGGGAGTAGAAAATTGTCTTCTTATACCATGTTTCTCACAAAAGTTATTAGACTCATCGGATGTGAATTCTCCATCATGATCTGATCTTAAACATTTAATCTTCAATCTTGTCTCAGTTTCCACTTTAGCCTTAAATATTTTAAACTTTTTTAAATGCCTCATATTTTTCTTTTAGAAAGGTAACCCACATCATTCTAGAATAATCATCAATGATTAGCATGAAATATCTATCACCTTGATAAACTTTTAACTCTAGTAGGGCCACACAAATCAGTATGAATAAGATCAATAACATCATTAGATTTATCTTGTATACTCCTAAAAGAGGTTTTCACCTGTTTACCTATTTGACATTCTTTACATACTAGATTATAGGGCTTCATAATCTTAGGTATATCTCTAACTGCCTTAGTTGAACTGATCTTCAAAACGTAATCAAAATTCACATGACACAACCTTTTATGCCATAGCCAACTCTCATCAATTTGTGTAATCATGCATGTCTTCGCACTAGAATTTAAATGAAATATATTACCTTTTGTCTATGTACTGGTTGCAATCTCCAAACCAGATCTATTAATGATTTTGCATTTTCCATTCTTGAACTGTAATTGAAATCCCTTATCCAATAGGTGTCCTACACTCAAAAGATTATGCCTTAAACCTTCAACATAATAAACATTGTCAGTATTGTTCTTAGCATCCAATGATATAGTTCATTTTACTGTGATCATACATGCTTTGTCATCTCCAAATCTAACTAGACCGCCATGAAATTCTTGCAAAGATAGAAAATTTCCTTTATCTCCTGTCATATCATGTGAACAACTGCTCTCAATTATGATAACTCAATGATGAACCACTAGTACCAAACAGGTACTGAGAGGGGGGGTTGAATCAGTACAGACACAAATACAGTCCAAAACTGGTTTGACAACAAACACTCACAATGACTGATAAACAAAGATACTGGTAAAACAGAGTGCAACCGGTAGCATCCAGTATAGCTCAATCAGTCATGAACCGGTCACTCACTAAGCTTTTCTCTTAGCTCAATACCACATTATCATAATATTCACATGCATGAACTAGTAGACTTTAACTATCAAATCTTCACAATAGTGAGTTCATTATGTTTTATAGACAGGCATAAAACATAGAACCTTCATGTGCATAACAAATAAAACAATGCATCACAAGACAAAAAGCATTTCACATGACACACATATTTTTCACGTGGAAACCCAACTGGGAAAAACCACGGTGGGGATGAATACCCACAAGATGCTTTTTGAACTCTTTAGAAGTCTGCTCTTTTAGGAGCCTTGTCTAGTTAAGAACATTATAATAGGTTCTGGTAGGAACCGATCCTGTTAGGGATCACCCAGTTAAGGGATACCCGGTTAAGGGTTAAACCTGGTAGGGTCACCTTGTTAGAGGATTTTAAGAACTCAATAGCTAAAAGGATCTCCTAAGCTTTTCTAGCTTCTCAGAACTCATTAGCTTCAAGTTACCCAGTTAAGGGATTTACAACAAGCCGGTTAAGGCCACTCGATTTAAGGGATTTTGAATCAAGCCAGTTAAGGCTACCCTATTAGGGGATTTTACAACTGTTGAAGTGGTTAGAGATCAACAGGTATTACAATGATCTGTTAATAGCACTTAATACTAATACAGATCCGTTTAGGCTCCTATTTTCCTTCTGCACATACACTTTGTAGGTATCTCTTCATTCCTATGGTCTGGCAAGAATCTTGTATCACTTTCATTGGATACACACTCACAACTTTTGCCAACAACAACAGATAGAAACCTAACATCGACCTTATAGGGAACATACAAGTCAGTAGCAAAAACCTTAAACCCTATACCTGTTAGGTTGAGAAATTCAAACGTTTCGATCCTAACCGTTGAAACATATTGTATTAAATGCACCAGTCTTGAGTCGATCTCAAGACATTCTCCATCATCCATTATCCACCATTTTCATGGCAGCTAATAACCCATCACGCGTTATCACCATTTGACAGACTTTGCACATTCTCAAGGTAGATAGGAATAGTCTTCTTCATGCAAGATCCTTCACGCGCACAGAGCTTACGTGGCAACATGATCTGTCCTCCATCATACTGCTAACTCATCACACAAAGATCATTGATTGAGTCACTCAAACTTGAGATACTCCAACCGGAAACCCTGAAGTGGAAGCTACCTTACCAACTGGTAGTCATATAGTGCTTCCATGTGCCAGTTCCCATAACTGCATGCCAGTTCACTTTGAACAAATGTGTCACTTCACTTTGGCATATACAGGTTCACACATATGCCGGTACCTCTTTCTTCACTTATCTCATGTGCCAGTTCACACTATGTCTCATAGTGACATCAATGACAACATGCAATATCATTATGTCTTTATGCTAGTTTACATAAGGCTCATGCCGGTTCACATAATGCCAACAATCTCCCCCTTTGGCATTGATGGCAATATACAAAAGATATCTTCTCTGCTTCACATCTTCTCCCCATTTGCTACAGATATCTTTTCGCTTCACTTCTTCTCCCCCTTTGACAACAATGTCAAAGTGGAGGTACAATCATCACTGTTTCCTCATGTTGCTCCCCCTGAGGAGTAGCATCCTTAAACACACCAATCAACCAAAGATTTGTCTATCCAATACCTGACTGATGTGGAACAACCACTTTTAGTTCACCTCTCAAATGCACAAATGTTGTCTTTGGGAGAGGCTTGGTGAATTTGTCTGCTAGCTGCTCCTTACTGGACACATGCTTCAGTGCAATCTCTTTATTCTGAACCTTTTCCCTCAAGAAATGATACTTAAGCTCAAAATGCTTGGTTCTAGAATGTAAAACTGGATTCTTTGATATATTGATAGAACTTGTGTTATCACATAATATACTTACTAGTTTAGATACAGGGATCTTGAAGCCTTCCAGTACATGCTTCATCCAGATTGTCTGAGTGCAGTTCATGAAAGCTGCAACATACTCCGCTTCCGCTATAGACTGAGAGATGCAACTCTATTTTTTACTCATCCATGAGACTAGTCTACCACCAAGAAAGAATGCACCATTGGTTGTGCTCTTCCAGTCATCCATATTACCAACCCAATCAGCATCTGTGAATACTTTCAGATTGAAATTATTTCTATATGGGTACCACAATCCATAGTCAATTGTTCCCTACAGATACCTAAGAATCTGCTTGACCGCACTCAAGTGAGATTCTCTTGGGCTCTTCTAGAACCTTGCAGTGATGCCAACTGCATGTGCAATATCTGGTCTGCTATGCACTACATAATGCAACTTATCAGTCATTGATCGGTATTCCTTCTCATCAACCAGTGCGGAATCATCTTCCTTTGTCAATTTGCAACCGGTCACCATCAGTGTACCAACCGGTTTGCTATCTTCCATGCCAAAAGTCTTCAACACCTCTTTGACATATTTGGACTGAGTGATGAAGATTCCATCTTTCATCTGTTGGATCTCCAATCCAATGAAGAACTTAATCTCCCCTATGAGTGACATTTCAAACTCTTTCTTCATCTCATCAACAAAGTCATGACTCATCTTGTCATCTCCGCCAAAGATGATGTCATCAACAAAAAATTCATAGATCAGGATCTGATCTTCTTCAGACTTCAAGTAGATGTTGCTATATTCACTTATTCTCTCAAATCCAATCTTCACAAGATGGGAATTTAGGTGCTCATACCATGCCCTAGGTGCTTGCTTTAGACCATATAATGCTTTGTGTAGCCTACATACCATGTCACTATCTTCAGATAGGGTAAACCCATCTGGTTGCTCAATATATACCTCCTCTTCAAGTACACCATGATGTAGAGGTAAGTGTGGTGGACTAAGAGATTCAAACCAATCAGGTATATAAGGGAAATACAAGGTTTCAAAGCCCTTACCCAAACAAGATCAAATGGCATAAAAGACACAAAATGGATTTCAAACACCCTGGGTCACTCACCTATGGTTAAGGCACTTCATGACACCTTACACAAAACAATTGAATAGGTCTTGGTGGACTTTTAGACCTAAAACCCAAAGGAGCACTCAAACACCAAGAATTGCCAAAGAGGCCTAATTGCCCCTCTTGTAGCCCTGTAGCGACCTTCTAGAGCAACTAACTCTAAACTTTTCCAAAGCACTGGACAAAGTGTTTGGCTTTTCAAATACCCTTTTTTAATTTCTTCAACATATGTGAAACTTGATAGGGGTTGTTTTGGACCATGTCTCTACTACTACAACTTTTGGACTGCAAACTAGCATAAAAGTGGGTCATTTAACAAAGGAACACCCCTCAAATATTAACCCCTAAACACCATCTCTTGGAAAGTGGCAATATATGTTATAAAATGCTTAAATATGAGAGGAATTAGACTCAAACCATGTACAACATAGAAAGCCCCAAATTTGAGCATGTAGACCCTAGGAAACTAGGGCTTGGTCAATGTCTAACCTCCAAGAACCTTACCATCAAATTGATGGACCCTACACCATCCCTAGGACCTTCCTAGATGGTTTCCTTCATAAAAAGGTACCCTCCTTAAGGTAGATTGGTCAAACCAATACCCTACCAAGCATCTTCATCATGCTTAACCCTACAAATCTGCAACTTTCAAGGATGTCAACCCTGAAAAACCTCAAACCAATGGTTTGAAAAGGTAATATACATCTCCCCTTGCCAAGTTTGGGGTCAAGACATGCAATTAAATGAAAGAAATTACATTTACAAGCCTGCTGCTTACTCTAAATCTGGGTTTTAACTGATTATAGAAAAATGCTTATAACTTATTCAAATGGACACCAAATCAATCAATCTTGGTATCAAAATGAAGATAAGACATCATATATCAACCTTAAATCAAGTTTGAACAAGAATAAATTCATAAATGCATGGAAAATTAAAGAGTTTCAGACTGCCACGTGATAAAATGCAGAAAAATATGGTTATTTCACCTTTATTGAAGCATCAAAACTTGTATTTCGGTCTCCAATCCCCTCTATCCCCAGTTTTAGGGATTTATTACAAGTTTTATATAGTTTTTGGATCATCCCAAACCAAATCCAAATGGATAACTACCCTCTAACCACCAAAAATGCAATTTTGCAACTTTTGACAACAACAAAAAATGCACAAAAAGTTGTCATGTTGTCACACAAGGTTGTCAACTTGCTCAAATGGCTTATCCAATGCATGGAATCAGTCCCTATGGTCATTATATGACCCTCCAAACCTATTTTACTCATAAAATTCATCTCCTACCCAAAAACCAGTTCTAGGCCAAAATTGTCAATTTTGCACATATTGGCAATTTTCAACTTTTGGGTTTCCTATTACATTTTTACAATTTGGTTGGCTCTAATGGCCATTATTACATCATGTGAGTACCTTATAGGTCTCCTTGCTTCATTGGATGACTTGTTACCATTCTTCACCTTGGTACCCTGAATGCCTTGAATGGATGCTCCTGCATCATACACCCCAACACAAAAAGAACTCTTGTCCCAAGAGTCAGATCTCCAAGATGGATTTGTCTTCCTCTTCCTGGGTGGTGTACTATATGAAACTCCTCTCTGAACCTAGATTAATGTGCCCTTTGTCCCTACAACAAACATGTTAGACAACAAAGGCAAAAACACATCATTTTGTCTTTTTAGGACTGCACTTTTGGGAGAGTCATGAATTTGCTGCACTATGGGCTCTGAAAGCTGGTTCAAATGGTCAAAGGTGACTGAATTCCTACCATCCAAGGATAGACCTTCCATTTCTTCCCTTGGTGGCACCCAAGGACACCAAACTTGCCCAATCATTACCCCATTTCTCTTCTCATCAACCCGGTTATGTGTACTTTTGACATGCTTGCCAAAACACTCTGATTTCTGCACCAACAAGGACTGATCCACCTTAGGCATGGTGTTGAAGACCTCATCCTTCTATTGGACCTACAAATCAATACTCTCTTTCCTACCAAAATAGATGACTCTTTGCTCCTTGAATCCATCACTTGGTAGAGGTGCAACTATGAATCGCCTTCCATCCTTGTGAACAGCATAGGTGTTATTGTACCCATCATGTAAAGTCCTCCTCAACACTTGCCATGGTCTCCCCAAAAGGATATGACAACATGTCATAGGCACAATGTCACATAGCACCTTATCATGGTAGTTTCCAACTGAAAACTCTACAAATGCTTGTTCATACACAACTACATTTTGTTCATCAGTAATCCAAGAAATCTTATAAGGACTAGGATGTGGAATCTTTTGCAAATGAAGTTTATTAACCATCTCATATGACACTAGATTGTCAAAGGAATTAGAATCTATTATCACCTTACAAACTTTTCCATAACATTTGCAATTAGTCCTAAAGATTGATACCTTGGGTGTATGCTGACTTGAAGATCTTCCCACCATAAGACATTCTCCAACTTCTGGATGTGCATAATGATGGTGTCCTTCCCCTTCATCTTCATCTTGCTACTTCTCATCTTGAGCCAAAGCAACTCTTTTCTCATTCTTCCTTTCTTCTCTTAGAGGACACTTGTACAATGGGTGCCCATCTTCTCCACACTTGTAGCACTTGCCAGAGAAGCTCTTCTTCCCATTCTTCTGGTCTCCTCTAGGATCAGTCACTTTGTCCTTGCCTTTTTCAGTTTGTTCATGGCTTGAACTGCCACTCTTGCCCTTGTTTTGGACTCCTCTTGAAGCACTTGTCTTCTCTTGCCTCCTCTTCAACTTTTCTTCAGCCTTCATGGCCAAACGGAAGCATTCTTCAAGAGTCTTGGGCATAGCCATGCTCATCTCATCTTGAATATTGTACCTTAATCCTCCAAGGTACCTTGTCACTTTCTCTTCCACATCTTCATCATGAGAAACTTTGATGTCAATTTTTTGGAACTCCTCAGTATACCTAGAGACATCCATCTTTGTTTGCCTTAGTCCATGCATTCTCTTGAACAACTGAACTTTGTAATCTTCATGAAGGAACTTTTCCTTCATCCTCTCCATCATCATTGTCCATGATGAGATCTTAGGCCAACCCTTCTTCACCCTATCAACCTGCCCCTTCAACCTGGACTTGGTAATCTTAACTTTGTGTTTGTCAGCAATATCATCACATTCAAAGTAGTTTTCTATAGCACTGAACCAATCCAACAAGACTTCATCATTCATGTTTCGATCATAAAAAGGAAGTTCAACTTTTACCTTAGAGTCTCCAAGTCTTACTGCCTTCAGGATCCTCTCTAATCTTGCATCTTCTGGATCAATTGGCTCTGTCCTTGCTGCTGCAATTTCTTCATTGTCACTTTCTTCCTCATGAATCATGCTCTGTCTGACTATCTTGTCATTCATCTTTGCCATATCTTCTTTGACCTTCTTGTTTTCTACCATGAGTTCTTGCACCATCTTAGAAAGTTCTACATTGGTGACCCTCTGAGGTAGTGTATCATCCTCTCCTTCTGACATCTTTGCTGCTCCAAAGGAATGAACACTTCAAGGGTTGATTTCTGGTTTTGTGAAACCAATCCACTCAAGGATCTTCTCAACTCCTTCCTCCTAGGTCATTCCTAGGCTCTGATACCACTTGATGCAAAGGTAAGTGTGGTGGACTGAGAGATTCAAACCAATTAGGCATATAAGGGAAATACAAGGTTTCAAAGCCCTTCCCAAAACAAGATCAAATGGCATAAAAGACACAAAATGGATTTCAAACACCCCGAGGCACTCACCTATGGTTAAGACACTTCATGACACCTTACGCAAAACAATTGAACAAGTCTTGGTGGGCTTTGAGACCTAAAACCCAAAGGAGCACTCAAACACCAAGAATTGCCAAAGAGGCCTAATTGCCCCTCTTGTAGCCCTATAGCGACCTTCTAGAGCAACTAACTCTAAACTTTTCCAAAGCACTGGACAAAGTGTTTATCTTTTCAGATACCCTTTTTTAATTTCTTCAACATATGTGAAACTTGATAGGGGTTGTTTTGGACCATGTCTCTGCTGCTACAACTTTTGGAGTGCAAAATGGCATAAAAGTGGGTCATTTAACAAAGGAACACCCCTCAAATCTTAACCCCTGAACTCCATCTCTTGGAAAGTGGCAATATATGTTATAAAATGCTTAAATATGAGAGGAATTAGACTCAAACCACCTGCAACATAGAAAGCCCCAAATTTGAGCATGTAGACCCTAGGAAACTAGGGCTTGGTCAATGTCTGACATCCAGGAACCTTACCATCAAATTGATGGACCCTACACCATCCCTAGGACCTGCCTAGATGGTTTCCTTCATAAAAAGGTACCCTCCTTAAGGTAGATTGGTCAAACCAATACCCTACCAAGCATCTTCATCATGCTTAACCCTGCAAATCTGCAACTTTCAAGGATGTCAACCCTGCAAAACCTCAAACCAATGGTTTGACAAGGTAATATACATCTCCCCAAATCCCCTTGCCAAGTTTGGGGTCAAGAAATGCAATGAAATGAAAGAAATTACATTTACAAGCCTGTTGCTTACCCTAAATCTGGGTTTTAACCGGTTATAGAAAAATGCTTATAACTTATTCAAATGGACACCAAATCAATCAATATTGGTATCAAAATAAAGATAAGACATCATAGATCAACCTCCAATAAAGTTTTAACAAGAATCAATTCATAAATGCATGGAAAATTAAAGAGTTTCAGACTACCACGTGATAAAATGCAGAAGAACAGGGTTATTTCACCTTTATTGAAGCATCAAAACTTGTATTTCGGTCTCCAATCCCCTCTCTCCCCCATTTTAGGGATTTATTAAAAGTTTTATATAGTTTTTGGATCATCCCAAACCAAATCCAAATGGATAACTACCCTCTAACCACCAAAAATGCAATTTTGCAACTTTTGACAACAAAAAAAATGCACAAAAAGTTGTCAAGTTGTCACACAAAGTTGTCAACTTGCTCAAATGGATTATCCAATGCATGGAATCAGTCCCTATGGTCATTATATGACCCTCCAAACCTATTTTACTCATAAAATGCATCTCCTACCCAAAAACCAGTTCTAGGCCAAAATTGTCAATTTTGCACATATTGGCAATTTTCAACTTTTGGGTTTCCTATTACATTTTTCCAATTTGGTTGGCTCTAATGGCCATTATTACATCATGTGAGGACCTTATAGGTCTCCTTTCTTCATTGGATTACTTTGTACCATTCTTCACCTTGGTACCCTGAATGCCTTGAATGGATGCTCCTGCATCACACCATTTAGGAATGTTGATTTTACATCCATTTGATATACCTTAAATCTCTTAAAAGCTGAATATGCAAGAAGCATATGAACTCCTTCCAATTTGGCTATAGGAGCAAAGGTTTCCCCATAGTCTTCACCTTCTTCTTGAGCATATCCTTTGCATACCAGTCTAGCTTTGTTCATAATCATTGTGCCATCCTCATTCAACTTATTTCTGAACACCCATTTGGTGCCAATGACATTTTTATGCTCTGGTCTAGGTACCAAGGACCATGTACCATTTTTCTCTATCTGGTCAAGTTCTTCTCCCATTGCCTTGATCCAGTCTTCATCATTATGAGCCTCTTTGAATGATTTAGGCTCAAATTCAGAGATCATACATAAGTTTTCTCTGATCTTTCTTCTGGTAAGGATTCCTGCATCCTTATCACCTATGATCTGCTTGGGATCATGATTCAACTTGACATACTGAGGAATGGTCTTAATTGGTTCTTCTTGCTTTTCTTCTTCATCAGTATCAACATTTACCGGTTCAAGAACACTGTTACTGGTGCTTGGTTGACTGACAACCGGTTCCTAGAAGGTTGCAACTGGTTCATTTACAACTTGCTCACTGTCGGTTTTCTTAGTCTTCTCAGAGGATTCATCAACTCTTACATTGATGCTTTCCATAGTTCTCCGAGTCCTATTGTTGTAGCACTTGAAAGCTTTACTCTTGGTGGAATATCCTAGAAATATTCCTTCATCACATTTAGCTTCAAATTTGGCCTGATGTTCACTCCTCTTGATGTAACATTTTCTACCAAAGACCTTAAAATAGTTTACCATAGGGGTCTTACCGGTCCAATACTCATAAGGAGTTTTGTCCTTGCCCTTTTTAATGAGTACCCGGTTCATAGTGTAAACTATAGTGCTCACTGCTTCTCTTCAAAAGGTGTGAGCAACCTTTCCTTGGATCAACATAGTTCTAGCTGCTTCAACCACAGTCTGATTATTCCTCTCTGCTAGGCCATTCTGCTGTGGAGTCCAGGGGGCAGACAGTTGTCTCTTGATGCTAAATTCTTCACAGTACTTGTTGAATTCACTAGAAGTGAATTCCCCTCCTTGATCAATTCTGAGACACTTGATCCTTTTACCATTTTCCTTTTCCACTAATGCTTTGAAAGCTTTGAATTTCCCAAAAGCTTCAGACTTGTCTTTCAAGAATGTGACCCACATCATTCTTGAGCAGTCATCAGTGAGAATCATGAAGTACCTATCACCCTACACACTTCTAGTTTTCATTGGACCACATAAATCAGTATGCACAAGATCAAGCAAGTTGTCAGAAGTGAAAGATTTACCTTTAAAAGTTGAGGAAGACATTTTCCCCAATTGACATTCTCTACACAAGGTATTATCCGGTTTTCTCAGCACTGGAAACCCTCTAACTGCCTTGATCTTACTAGCCTTCATAATGTTGTCAAAGTTCACATGGCAGAATCTCCTATGCCATATCCAGCTATCATCAAGTTTAGCCATAAGACATGTACTTATATTAGCATTTAGATGAAATAGGTTACCTTTAGTCTGCATGCCAGTGGCTACCAATTTTCCATCTTTACCTTTGATTTTGCAAACTCCATTCTTGAATTGCAGAGTAAGTCCACTGTCATTTAACTAGGCAACACTTAGAAGGTTGTGTCTAAGACCATCAACCCAATACACATTGTCAACACTACTCTTTCCATTCAAGGAGATGGACCCTCTACCTTTGACCATGCATGGTGCATCATTGCCAAAGTGAACCACACCACCATCATACTCTTCTAATGATAGAAACTTACTTCAGTCACCAGTCATATGGTGAGAGCAGCCACTATCAATGATCCACTCATTGAAATCATCAAACCGGGAGACAAGAGCCTTCTTGGCTGTCACATCTTCCTTTATAGAAATGAACACAATGTCTTCATTCTCTTCATCTTCTGATTCCTCATCTGTGACACCTTCATCAACTGCCACAAAACAATTTCTCCGATTTCCTCCTTTGAATTTCTTGAACCCTTCTGGTTTGTCCTTGTTGTCACTATTAGGACAGTTCATAGCAATATGTCCTATCCAGTTGTAGGAGAAACATTTCAAAGGTAGCTTACCTTTGTATTTACTAGTTCCTTTTGGGAATCTCTTGGCTAGAAGAGCTCCAAATTCCATCAAAAACTCTTCATCCTTCATCTCTCTATTCTAACTAGGTTTCCCACTAGTGCTAGCCTCTTTTCCTTTTCTGGATGGTATAGTAGAAGCTTTAAAAGATGATTCTAACTTTTGAACACTACCATCAAAGCTATTTAGCTCATAGGCTATCAACTTGGCTATGATGGAGTCCAAGGATGCCTTAGACTTGTCTATTGATCTCAGCTCCTGAATAGCAGCAACCCTTATTGCATAAACTGGCAACAAGGATCTCAAGACTTTACTTACCACAGTGGAATCTTCTATTTTGCCACCTGCACTCTTTATTTCTCCAACAACTATTTTGATTCTTATTCCATACTGTTGAACGGTCTCTCCTTCAGCCATTCTCATGTCTTCAAACTTTCCTCTCAAGCTCTCTTCCTTAGCCTATTTTACATGCTCATCACCACCATAGATATTTTCAACAGCATCCCATACTTCTTTGGGATTTGCCTTGTCCTGAACATCAATAAAATCAATGTCAGATAGACTATTGATGAGGGCTTCCATGACTTGCCCATTTTCTTGTATCTCTCTCTTTTGGTCATCGATGAGAGTACTGGTAGTAACAACATATACATTTTCAACATAACTCCAATGTTGAACACCCATGCTTTTGATGAATATCTTCATCCTGTCTTTCCATATACCAAACTTTTCCCTATTGAACTTTGGACCTTCCCTCTTCATCATTTGGCTAGGATCTTTTCCTCAAGCGGTTAAGCTTACAACACAGAGGACCTGGAGTGCTTTGATACCAATTGATAACTCAATGATGAACCACTAGTACCAAACAGGTACTGAGAGGGGGGCTGTGAATCAGTACAGACACAAATATAGTCCAAAACCGGTTTGACAGCGAACACTCACAATGACTGATAAACAAAGATACTGGTAAAACAAAGTGCAACCAGTATCATCCAGTATAGCTCAATCAGTCATGAACCGGTCACTCACTAAGCTTTTCTCTTAGCTCAATACTACATTATCATAATATTCACATGCATGAACTAGTAGACTTTAACTATCAAATCTTCACAATAGTGAGTTCAATATGTTTTATAGACAGGCATAAAACATAGAACCTTCATGTGCATAACAAATAAAACAATGCATCACAAGACAAAAAGCATTTCACATGACACACATATTTTTCACGTGGAAACCCAACTGGGAAAAACCACGGTGGGGATGAATACCCACAAGATGCTTTTTGAACTCTTTAGAAGTCCGCTCTTTTAGGAGCCTTGTCTGGTTAAGAACATTATAATAGGTTCTGGTAGGAACCGATCCTGTTAGGGATTACCCAGTTAAGGGATACCCGGTTAAGGGTTAAACCTGGTAGGGTCACCTTGTTAGAGGATTTTAAGAACTCAATAGCTGAAAGGATCTCCTAAGCTTTTCTAGCTTCTCAGAACTCATTAGCTTCAAGTTACCCAGTTAAGGGATTTACAACAAGCCGGTTAAGGCCACTCGATTTAAGGGATTTTGAATCAAGCCAGTTAAGGCTACCCTATTAGGGGATTTTACAACTGTTGAAGTGGTTAGAGATCAACAGGTATTACAATGATCTGTTAATAGCACTTAATACTAATACAGATCCGTTTAGGCTCCTATTTTCCTTCTGCACATACACTTTGTAGGTATCTCTTCATTCCTATGGTCTGGCAAGAATCTTGTATCACTTTCATTGGATACACACTCACAACTTTTGCCAACAACAACAGATAGAAACCTAACATCGACCTTATAGGGAACATACAAGTCAGTAGCAAAAACCTTAAACCCTATACCTGTTAGGTTGAGAAATTCAAACGATTCGATCCTGACTATTGAAACATACTGCATTAAATGCACTAGTCTTGAGTCGATCTCAAGAAATTCTCCATCATCCATTATCCACCATACTCTTCTTCATGCAAGATCCTTCATGCACATAGAGCTTACATGGCAACACGATCTATCCTCCATCATACTGCTAACTAATCACACAAAGATGACTGATTGAGTCACTCAGACTTGAGATACTCCAACTGGAAACCCCGAAGTGGAAGCTGCCTTACCAACCGGTAGTCATATAGTGCTTCCATGTGCCGATTCCCATAACTGCATGCCGGTTCACTTTGAACAAATGTGTCGGTTCACTTTGGCATATATCGGTTCACACATATGTCGATACCTCTTTCTTCACTTATCTCATGTGCCAGTTCACACTATGTCTCATATTGACATCAATGACAACATACAATATCATTATGTCTTCATGCCAGTTTACATAAGGCTCATGCCGGTTCACATAATGCCATCAAATTACCCATTCATCCTTATCCTCAGTTTTAGTAGCAAATACCTTCTCTTCAGGTACATTCTCTTGCAATGCTAGAACATCTTCCTTGATAGCCAAGAAGACCCATTCCTTCCCATATACGGAACCACTAGCAGAGTTTTATGTCGGCTCATCATCAGAATTAGTAATGCCTTCCTCATCCGCTATGTAGCATAACTTGTCTTTGTTTTTCTTGTACTTATACTTTTTCCTGATATCTAGGGTTAGGATTAAAAGATATTCTAACTGTTTCTTCAAATCTTGAATTCCTTTCGAGACATCTAGATGCAAAATGACCAATCTTATTACATGCAAAACATCTAAAAGGTGTTTTTCCTTCATGCTTACTTCCTACCAGTCCTTTAGGTACTCTTCTAGCAAATAGTGCTTCAATTTGTTCAAATTATTCATCTTCTCTCTTCATATCATCAAATTCTTTTTCATATAAAGCTCTCCAATCTTGCTTACAAATTGATGATGCAGATGCATGAAAAGCAGGTTCAAACTTCACAGCTCCTGAAGGTCGAAATTCTTCAATCTCAAAAGCAAATAATTCCCCAACCAAGGTATCTCTATTCACATATGTATTAGCCATTGTTCTCAATTCATTAATAGTAGTAGCCTTCATTTTATAAGCCGGTTCTAGGGCTCTCAAGACTTTAGAAACAATTTCATCTTCGCTCAGAGTTCCACCACAACATTGAATTCCCATAACAGTCTCATCTACCCTTTCCATGAATGCAGTGATCCTTTCATCTTCTTCCATCTTCAAGTTTTCATATCTCACCTAGTAACCATAAAGTTTGGCAATCTTTACTATAGGGTCACCTTCATTAAGAGTCTCCAACTTATCCCATATAGCCTTTCCAGATGATTTTTCAGTCAATCCCATTATTTGTTGATCAAAAAGTGTGCACAAGAGGACTTTTCTTTCTCTACAATCATTCTCAAGCTCCTTATCCATGTTTGCCAGAGGAGGATTGCCAGATGTCAGATTATAAGGTATGACACCATTCTATGTGATCTCCCAAATATCCTTGCGAAGACATCTCAGATGAGTCTCCATCCAAATCTTTTTTCCATACTATGTAATTTGTTCCATCAAGTCTAGGAAAATCTCTCGAAAAGATAGCTCCAGATGAACTCAATGAACTTGAGCTGTTAGTCACCATAGTATTTTCCTCACATGGTTAAGCTTTTTGTAGAGAGGACCAGAGCTTTGATACCAATTTTTAGACTGTTTAAAGAATCGGAAGACAACTAAGAGGGGGGGTGAATCCGTTGTCATGGATTACCAGAACCATTAGCAATTAAAAATTTAATATCAGAACCCAAAAAATTAATACTAGAATAGCATTTAAACCAATTAAGAATAAATAGTAATCACAGAATAAACACTATTCACATGACACCAAGATTTATATGTGGAAAATCCGGTAAAAGGAAAAACCACAGTGGGAAGCCTACCCACAATCAGATAATACTTTTGCACTAAGTATGTGAATTATAATTAAGGGGTCTACACATGTAGGAAGGCCAACAGCCTAGAGCACACTTCTCATCACAAAAGGAGTCTCACTGACTACATAGAAATCCAGACTACAATCCAGGAAGTGTTTGAACTGCAAGAATAGCATCTCTTATGCTTGAGTATAGTTTCAGTTAAGCTCAATATCGGATGACTAAATCCTCTTACATAAACCCAATTTGATCTCCAATGTTTGACCAAATCATCTTCCTGAATCATATTACATTATTCGCACATTACATCTTTTGACCATAACATGATCCTATATCATGATGATCTACAACGAGATCTTACATCATATATATATACAAACCCTCGACCATAAAAAATCAGGTCGACCACCAAATAATAAACCAATTACATAATTACAAAATATATTGGCCTTAGACCAAACAAATAATATCAAACACATAAGACATCTGAGAAGCACATCGAGAGGTCCAATCCACACATTACATTAAGTCGGTCCATAACCTAGATCAATCGGGACCCAATATAGGTCCATGCGCTAAAGCAATGATCTCCATCCACCAAGTCTTGAACATGATCACCAACAACATCCTAAAACTCCACAAGAAACTGTACCAACATCACTTATGCATATCATCAAAAATATTCATCGAGAGCTCTATCGGTGAAACCCTTGCCGGAACCAGAAGCCAAGCTTCCTAAGCAAATAGGATGGTATCCGATCACCAGACCAAAACCAACTGACTGAATATGAACATGAGTATCATGAATAAGCCAATTCCATAACCAAACCATACCGGAGCCTACCAGATCATGTCGGATCCAAACCAACCAGAAACCACTGATCCTACTGGGACCAAAAGGGTGTCAATAAAGCATCCAAACAGCTAGTGTTGGCATCAATAACAAAACATCAATGTAACACATAATCAATTCCACCAAATGGCTAACAATTTAATAGGTAGAAAAGGCTAATGAATTAATTAAATAAATAAAGATTCATTTAATTAATAGAGGAAGTGGGATCAATTAAATAAATAAATATTTATTTAATTCAAGAAAAAGTACAATTTAAATAAATAAAAGTATTTATTTAAATGAGGAAAGGTTTAGAAAAAGATAAATGAATTAATTAAATAATAAATATTTATTTAATTAATAGAAGAATTAGGATAAAATAATTAAATAAATAAAAATATGTATTTTATTAGACAAGACAATTTTAGGTGTCTACACTTATCTCCTATGCCCAACCACATTTCTCTAGATTTCTACCTCCAAAAAACCTATTCCTTGGCCAGAATGTCCTCATACTCCCATAAAAGCCTTTTTTATTCCATAAATCACTCATTGCTCATCCCTATTTTCAAAAATTCCTCACTGAGGACTGATAGAGCGTGCTTAACTTTGTCCTTTGACTCAAAGATGTTTCGGAAGTAAACCCTGTTCCATTCTAGAAGCCTCTTTTTCACATACTTTTGTTTCGTCATGAAATAGAACAGGTTTGCCACCTATGAAATTCTCCTCTTTCCACCATGTTTCCACTAGCTCAAGTAAACCCTCATCCTTAAACCACATACTTCCAAACTTAAAAGGGGACCTAACTGGTCTGGTATCCATTGTCATGATGAGGCCAATAGGATAGTGATCGAAACCTAAATAGGGAATAATGATTCCCTCAAGATCAATAGGGAAGGAAGAAAGATATCCATTAAAGAATAATCTATCAATCTTATCTGCTATGTTAATAAAACCCAATATTATGTTGATCCAAGTGAAGTTGTCGATTTTTAGTTAATTTCCAACAACTAATTTCTAGAGAGCCACTCCTCAAAATCTTTTTGATATTAGCTTGGCCTAGATATGCCACCATGTTTGTCATGTGTATGAATTATTGCATTAAAGTGTTTGGCCAGTATGATATGTTCCTCTAACATGGAGCCAAAGAAATTCTCTAATTCATTCCATAAAATTATTTTCCGAATACATGACACTAGACCATATACATTAATAACTACATACTGAAGACCAGACAACAAGGACTTAACTTTACCTTCCATCCATGACTTGCCACTTGATAGGGGCTCAAAACCAATTTTGGCCATATTCCAGCAAATTGAAAGTCCTCCAGAGGCTCCTTCAACCTGAACTACATTTACCCTCCATTGCTTGAGATTTCTGAACACTAACTCAACCTCCTCTTGTGATTTCTTAGTCTCTTGAATCAACACTAACTTTTCTCTAGTCAAACAAATTATTTTCTTGACTAGATGCCTCTTGTTAGGGGTGTTTAATCCCCTAACATTCTATGATATAAGCTTCATGGCCTCTAGGGAAGGGGAGTCCCCTTCCCTACATCCAGTACAAAAGTTATTTTAATTTGGCCTATTCTGCTCCGTCTCTAGATCTTAATTTTTCCAAATATTTCCTTCCCATACCTTTCTTGCTAGGTTCCTATCCACAATCCACTTAAGGTTTATTAGAGGGAGTCTAGTGAATATCGAGGTTGTCCAAGGTCAATGTTGTGTCTGCCATGGATTCCAAATTATTAGGACCATCATTCATATTTTCCAAGGCTTACAATTCCAAACTTTTTTGAATAAGTTTCTTTTTCTCTCTCAACATATTTCTCCAAAACGGGAGGAGAAGAAATTCACATCATCTCATTCACTCCTTCTGATTCCAAATTGACATCCTTGTCTACAAGAATCTCTTTATCTTCTAAATCATCAAAGGGGACCAATTTATCCCCATACTTGACCTTTCTAGGATTGTTGAGGGGATTAATTGCAGTAATCTAAGTATTAGGACCATGACCTAGAACTTATCTTGAGGGGACCTTATATCCATTGGATGTTGACATAAGTTGCTCTTGAATATCCTTACATAGAGCATATGTTTTCTCTACAATAATCGAAATAGCTTCCGGATTTTCTTCAATTCCAAATTTTTTTTGATCCAACATCGATTTATCCAACAAATCTCCAACCTAAAATAGGACAAATCTAGATATATTTGAGACCTCAACACCTTTCTCCACAGATCAATTTTTTAGCCTCAACGATAGGGTATTATCAGAAGTACTATTGATTACTTGCACCTCTGATGTCCTATAAGGCATTGCCTTATGAAATCTTAACTTCCCAGATTCTATTGAGAGATAAATGGCTTTCCTAGCTGCCATTGAGAAACTTGCAATGAATCCTTTACTCAAAATGCATCTACCCCTTATTATCTACTTCTATCTTCTGAAGCCATCTACCTTTCTCTATGAGAATTTTTGGATTGTCGAGAAATCTGAATGTATTTACATCTACCAGAATCTTAGCCATTTATGATTTTCCCAAAAATAAATCTTCCTCAATCCTATAAAAGAACCTAGCTTTCCTCCTACCTTCTCCAAAATTTCTTCATTCCAATATTCCCATGGTAAGTTTTCCATCTTGATCCAATGGGGATATGATTTTGGTTTATGAAATTTAGGGTTAAAATTTGATACCCAATCCAATTTATAGAAACAAAATCCTTGAAAAAAAGGGGGCTCTCCATATAGAATTATTTTCTCAATAGTCTTATCGACACATTCAAACAGGAAAAAATTCTTTGACAAGGATTTTTTTGCTTACCTGGCCCTCAAAGGAACATGCAAACCAATCCTCAATCCTTAGCTTCAGAGCATCACCACTAGTCCACTTGACAAATAAGCCACAATCTTGCTGATTCTCCCAATGCAACCTCATCAAGGAAGACAAGATTGCCACTATCCTGCTTCTTCTATCTAGCAGAGAGTATGGAGTTCTCTACTTAGGACGAGATCTATGGATCCCAGTTTTTCTAGTCGGATGTTTAGTGTTCGATCTTCCATTGGAAGGATTGCATCTTCCTCCATTCCAATCGAAGCTTTTGTTTGTTATGATTGGCTAGGAGCCATATTCTTCCCAAACCCTCCATTCCAATTGATGTTCCCAAAAGCTCTTTGCAGCCATCTATTGAAACCACCATCTCCCACAAGGATAGCATTCACACCAGTAGGGAAATTTAGGTTATATCTTCCACCCTTTGCCCCATTAGAACCGACTGGAATTCTTCACCATACCTAATTTTTTGTGTGAATCTTCTCTGCATTATTTCAGCTAATTTAGTTAAAATAACATTAAGGTTGAAGTTTACAAAAGAAAAAGGATTATATATTATATAATATAAAATTTAAATAATATCGGATATTTGATATTATCGAATGTCTTATATGCTTTGGCTTTTTCCATGGCTAGATGTACTGACATCCAAGCCAAGCAAAAAGTCAACATGGATTATTTCGCATGTTTGGGTGAGTGGAGAAGGCAATTTTTTTCCTATCATTACTTTTTGGCCCCTCACGATCTTGCACATACTCATCTATGTAACCAACAAAGGCAAGTCTTGTGACTGCTACATAGTGAATCCCATAGTGATGTGTACCTTGGATGTAGTGCAATATGCATTTGGCAACTTTCCAATGTAGTTCATGTGGTTCCTACATAAATTATGAAACCATGCCAACTACAAATGAAATATTAGGGCATGTTTGACTCAATTAGATGAGACTCCCAACAAGTGGAGTGGAATACTTAGCCTCAAGCTTGACTCCGAAAAGAAAGGGAGTGAAAGCTTACAATCATCCATGTGGAACCATGCAAGAAGATCATGAACATACTTGGGCTATGCAAGAGTAATTTAAAAAGGTAACTATGATATCTATATCTCAAGAAAGTAGTGCAAAGAGCCCAAGTCAGCAATAGCAAATCTCTCATGCAAAGAAGATTTGATACTACCAATAATGGATGAGGTGCTCCCCATAATGATCAAGTCATCAACATAGAGTACAAGTATCAAGTGAGAGTTATACTATTGCAAAATATATACATTTGGATTGAAATGACACATGGTGAATCCTTCGTAGAGAAGAAAGGAATCCATATTGGCATACCAAGCCCTAGGAGCTTTCTTCAGACCATAAATAGACTGCCTCAATCTTCAAACCAGTGAAAGATCCTAAATGAATCCCTATGACTGTTCGATGTAAATATCCTCTTCGAGATCCCCATGATGTAAGGAATTCTTCACATCCATTTGATGTACAACCCAATAATGAGTTGCAACAATAGCAAGTGCTAAGAAAATGGAGTTCATTTTAACTTCAGGTGCAAAGGTCTCAGTATAGACAACACCAGGAACCTGTGAGAAACCTTTCGCAACAAGTCATGCCTTGTACTTATCCACACTACCATCTACTACAAACTTGTTCCAATAGATCCACTTACATCAAAACATCTTTCTCCCCTTAGGGAGGGGGACTAACTTCCAAGTTTTTTTCCTCATCAAGGAAATATACTCTTCCTCCATGGTTGAGTTCCACTCGGGAACTCCTAAAGCTTCCTAAAAGGTTTGTGGATTAGAATTCATAGCAATGTAAGAATGTGGAAGCTCCTAATGTTGTGACCAATTCCTTCAAGTGTCTGAAGGATCCTCAACAAGAGAACCCATTGACTCAAGAGTTTGTCAAGCCCAACGAGGTTTAGGAGAGGATGTAGGATGAGCTTCATCAACTAAAAGTGGACCCTACAGAGGTGTGAACCTATGAGTCAGAGTTGAGGGAGACTCATCATCTTAGTCACTATCATCACTATCCACAATGGAGGAAGAAGGAGGAAAAAGTGAGGCCAAGCTAGGAGAGATTTCCTCAAAGTGAACACTCATCTTAATGAATACCTCATGTGTCTCATGATCCATAAATTGATATTCCTTAATATCCTTGGGATATCCAACAAGTATGCAAGGCCTACTTTGAGGTACCAATGCCCTGCATTTTTGCAAAGGAATGTGATCCCATGTTGGACACCCAAAGACTCTAAAATGTCTCGCAACAAGTTTTCTACCACACCAAGCCTCAAAAGGATTTATACCCTTCAAAGCCTTGTGGGGACACTGATTTTAGATGTGTGTGGCACAACTAATAACTTTTTCCCAAAAATTTGGTCCAAGAGAACAAGCATGAATCATCTAGCTAGCCATCTCTATATGGGTTCTATTCATCCTTTCTGCAACACCATTCTTTTGTGGAGTGTATGCAACTGAGTGTTGAAGATCAATCCCCTCAAGAGTAAAATATTCCTCGAGTCTATTGTTCACATAATCCATTCCATTGTCTATGTGAAGGGTGTTGACTAATTTCCCTACTTGTTTCTCAACATGAGCCTTGAAGGCTACAAATTTGTCAAACACTTCACTCTTGTGAACAAGAAAGTAGACCCAAGTGAAGTGGGAGTAGTCATCAATGAAGGTGGGGACATAACGGGCCTTGTTAAATGAAGCTGATAGAAATGGGCCTTCTCCATTATTGTGAACATGTTGAAGAACTTCCAAAGCTCTCCAAGATTTACCCTTATCAAAATTCTCTTTGGGACACTTGCCCATGGAACACCCTGAACATACACCCTCTAAAAAAATAATTTAAGGTAGACCCGTGACCATGTCCTTAGAGCTAAGTTGTTGAAGATAGTGGTAGTTGAGGTGACCAAACCACTCATTCCATAACTTACTTTTTGAATTTGAATGAGTGAGAAAGGCTATAGAAGGAGATTGAGGCACAAAGTGGGAGAATGAATAAAGTTGTGAATTGTGATTGGCTTGTCTCATTTCTACCAAGGCATCATTCTCAAGTTCTCTTACCACAATTGAATCAAGTGTAAACTCAACTTTCTTTCTGTTTTCATAGTGAGAGATTTGGTAGATAAAAAGGAGGTTGGTGGTCAAGTTAGGAACATAGAGAGCATTCTCAAAAGCTCCATCATCAATTGCAACCAAACCCTTCCCTTCAACTTCCACCAATGTGAGTTACCTTTGATGGCTCCAATGAATAAAAATACTCCTTTGCAGAACCCATATGATAAGAGGCGCCTGAGTCAAGTATCCACCATTGTGAAGAAATTGTTTTAGCCAAAAATTCTTTCCCTTCTCCTTTTGACTACGAGGAAGTGGAAGGGGATGATTCCTTCTTCTTGTAGGTGGATGGAAAATTGATGTTGTGCTTCTTAATAATGTTTGTTAACTAATCAATCTTATTTGTGTGGCAATTATACTCATCATGACCATTTTTATTGCAATATGAATAGGGTGGTTGCTTCTTCTTAGGTGTATATCCCCTCTTGGAAGAGGATAAATAATCATGGAGATCAAGATTGTGCTATATCTTATTGTGGTTTTGGCTTAGACTAGTTCTTATTCTTGCTTTTCCCTTGATTCCCTTGATTAGCCACCAAAGCCTTGGACTTTGAAGACTTGAGATTCCCCATCCTTATCAACTTTGATTGCTCAAGTATCAACATCTTTGTGAATGCATCAAATGATGGTGGAGTTAATGAGGTACCTGAAGTCAACCGATCGATAGGTGTGAAAGCTAGAAACAAAGCCTGCATACTCTAATGGAATCTTGTCCAACAAGTTGTAAACCAATTGAGCATCCTTTTTGTCAAATCCGTAATCCTTAATCTTTTCTCTTAGCTCAGTTGCTTTCATGACATAATCTTGGATTGTATCAAAATATAAATGGGATCCAACTTTGTGAGTTCATTATCAAACTTTTATCCCCTAATCTCATCAACTTGACCATACAATTTCGCATAGATATCTAAGGTATCTTTGATTGTAGTACATTTCTCAATGTGAAAAAAAGAGGTCATCTAATACATACTTTCTCAAAGTTCAAAGAGCCATAGAATTTTTAATGAGTCATTCCAATTGAGCATTAGGATCAGCTTCAGGATATGCTAGTGTTGACGCAGGGGCATCTACACATCAACCACCAAGTGATCTTGAGGAGAAAACATAGGTGAAGGAGTTTAGTAGGGTTTATGTCTTATTTGCATATTTGATGTTTTTCTTTATTGTAATAATCATACCCTACCTTGTAAGCCAATACCTTAGGTAGGTGTGTTATAAACCACCTTGGGTATATGGAATTTGGGGTTATTCATGCCTTGAAGGAATTTTTAGTGAATTTGAAGAGTTTTAAGTGTCTTAGGGGTCAATTAGTGTCTTGGTGTGTTTAGGAGGACAAAATGTCAAAAATTGTCAAAAGTTGTCAAGCAACTATGACAACTTTTAACCCAAATTTGTAACTTCCTCCAAACCACCATGTTGGTTTCCAAAATTAGTTGGTAACTATTGTAAGAATCATAAAAGGTCGAAATACAAACTTTGGTAGGTTTGTTGAAGGTGGAAGGTAAAAGTTGATATTCAAAAACTCAATAAAACTGTGATTTTTCCTGCAATTTGCTGCTATTTTCCATTTTTCATTCAGTACAGATTTCTTGGGGGCATAAAACCAGTGGGATGTTATAGATAATTGAATCACCTTTCAAATGAGTCTAATCTAAGGTCTTGATTCATTTTGGAAGTGGAGATATCTGCATTTTACTGGAAGTAACCCGGATTTGACAGTTTTGCCTAGGTTTTGAAGGAAAAAATGAAGTTTTCTTGCTGATACCTCATTGGTTTTGAATGGCCTTTGGGGTGAATCAAGGTAAGACCATGTAAATTAATATTTTCATGGCCTTTTTCAGGAAAGAAGTAGGTAAAGGTGAGGGTTTTCTGTGTTAGGGTGGACATCTCTATGTGGCCACCTAGTCTCATTGTGCAACCGATTCCATGAATGAAGTTAGAAGTGTAACCAGGGTCTGAAAATTGGTGATTTATGTTATTTACATGCCCTATACATGTTCCAAGTATTAATTTATTGGGGCAGCACTTTTATATCACACTTCCTTTGTTAGGGTGGCCTAATTAGAGCTATTTGGCCTAGGAGTGAAATTGGGTTTATAACCCTTAGACATTGGATCTGCCCAAACCCTTTTGGAATCCTTTGGAACTCACTTGAATTAAAAAAAATAAGCTCTTAGTTGTAGAGGTCATTTGGGAAATTAGGAAGAAATCTTAATTTTTCAGTCTGGCTGGGCTACTAGGCATGACAGTCCCATTTATAGCAGCAGTACTAAACTTTGTTAGTGACTCAATTCCAATGATTGGATAGTGGTTTGTTGGCTTAGGGGATGGTAGAAAAAAACCCTAGAAGTCATATTTACCTTGGGAAGAGTCTCAACCCTTTTTGGGTGGTGTGGCCCTAAAGAGTCTTGGATGATCATTGGAGAAGGGTGTGGGGTTTGAGTATTGTCAAAGATGATTAAGAGAAGAAATGGTATGTAACCAAAGAAACCTAGTCTAAACCACACCTTATATTATTGGTATGATTACTGGAGTCCTTGTTTGTATCCCAAGTTGAAGGGATTATCTCAGTGGTCACAAGGGCTCTGCATCAAGTGTTATCATTGCTTCATTTATGTAATGAATGAGTCCCTTTTCCAAAAACTGACCCCATGTTTTAATTTTCCATTATACATAATTATGTGGGGTTAAAAGTGGAAATTTAGGTGAACCCATATCAATAGAATGAAAGAGCACAACATAGAGAGAGGCACAATCACACAAGACACCCCCCCCAAAATGATGGTTTGGCACTTTATACTTAGTGTGTGTACAATAGGCCACTTGCAAACAAAGGAAAAGTGGACTTTTGATTTCATGATTATAAATGCCTCAAATAGGCTATACAATACTCAAACCATTAAAGCACAAAATCTAAGCTAAGATCCAAGCAAATTACAAGTACCAAATAGGCCAAAAAAGATCTAATTTTGAAAGTACAATTTCTACTCAAAATGGCAAAAAATGATAGCACTAGACATGAAAGTAGACAAAAAATTATGCACTTTCAAAAAAATGACACCTAAAAAGGTGGTCATATGAGCCTGAACGAAGCCCAAGAAGTTGCAAAATCAAGGATTGGACAAGTACAATTGTGAAAAAGTAAAAATTATGAAAAATTTGTTCACCAAAATGAGAAAGTAACCACACCACTACGGAGAACACAAAAAATTATCCCAAATCAAAAAAATATTGCATTGAAGAAGGCCTCAAAATGACCAAGATATAAGCCTCCAAAGTTGGACTACAACATAAAAAAGCTCAGTAGTGAGGGGTCAAAATTTTTCAAAAAGTGTTGATGTGGTGCTGACATCAATAATTTTCTATGTTAAATTTGATGTTCATATGGTTGTCAAAGAAAAAATATCAGTGCCTACATGGCTGTACAAATGATGATGTCAATCATATGAATGATAAGATCAACAACTGATTGGACCATATAAAAATCTAACGCGTCGGGATGACTATGCATTGACATGTCCATACAGATGGATGTCATGTTAGGTACGGCTAATAATGTGTCGCTCTCATGATAGTACAGACTGTGAGACATGGCAGTCAGTGTGGTCATACGAATTGTTGACTTGGAAAGTGGTGTGTTACTATAGGATGTATAGTTGATGATGACGCTTGATGATGCAGAAAATCTAGATGTTGAGCAGTTTCATGTGTGGCACTATACGAACTAATAAGAACCTTTCACATGTCTCTTATGTGGCTATTGAATTGGCACCAACTAGGCATGTGGCCAATGATTAATTGCCACGTGTCCCTGTGTGGCAAAAAAATGGCATGTGTGACAAACTGACATGGGCCCTGTGCTAGCAGAGCCTATTAGCTTGGCATAGTTGGGGTAAATCCCATTAGAGGAGTGCAGCTGGTGAGTGTGGTAGGCATCAGAGAAGAGGGGTCTTTAGAGAAAAGAAGAAGAGACGCAATTGGAAATGGGTTGGCGGATGTAGGGAGGCTTGCGAAAGGTAGTGCAAGGTAGCTGGGAAGCTGGCCTAGATAGTGGTTGGAAAGATAGAGGGATTGTCGAAGGCTATAGCAGGCGACATAGACAAGGGAGCCTAGGGAGATCATGGAGGATGGGGGAAGTATGATTGTGGATGATGGTCAAGCAGGGCAGTTGGGAAAGAAGGTATAGTGGTCAGAAACATGTTAGGGGTAGGACCCTACAATGCACAAAGTATGATGTTTGCCACAAACCTCAGACGATACATGAGGTGTGGTTTAAAACCCCCCATAAAACATGATATTTTTTTCCTTTTTAATAAATATAAATAATAATGCACTGCGAATTTAAAAAATATGAAAATTGAAAAATATTCACAGAAAATACCCAAAAATAAATATTTTTTTAAAAAAAACTCAAACCCCTTATCCTTTTCCAAACTGTTATCATTACCTTTTAATTTTCTTGTTATCCATTTTATATCTCCTTATTTTTCCTCTTTACTTTTCGTATTGCGCCTTCTTAGGTTTTTACCATTTTATCCATCATAGTCGCCATATCATTTTTCCATAAATATGATTAAATTTTCATATATTGTATTATTATATGTTTTGTTGGAATTTACAAAAGGGGGTTGACTAAAGAAATATCCTTTCTAACATTTCATTTTTAGTGATGTCTTCATGAAAGTTTTATTGCAAGTTAATTATAGAAGAATCAATGTATTTTTTATAGGTGGATCAAAGGACAAAAGTACTCAAAATTTCAATATGAGCTTTTGCATAAATTTTAATTCATTATAAATATTGGTAAAATAATCAGGCATTAGCTAAACCTACTTACTTGATACCATCTTCTTTGATGCTATCATATTTTACTATGTCAAACATATTAGTACTAATGCCTCTTTTCACTGAACAAATATAGATCCCAAATAAAGTGTGTGGTGATTGTTATGAAGTTGGTTTCTTGAAAAAAATATGCAAGGACAACCTCATACTTGGAGATTGTTGGAGGCAATGTTGCTAAATGCCTATTCATTTTCAATTCATATATTCATGCACCTTGCTTGGACATGTTGGTAATTGGAGCAATTGATTATGTGTTGCATTGATCTTTTGTCATTGATGGCAACACCGGCTATTTTGGTTGTTTACCAGTTTTTGGTAGCTTCCAGTAGTGTTGTTGGTCTATGATATTGATCTGGTATGCTTCGGTTTGTGGAATTTGTTTGGATCCATCATTCATGCTATTCAGATATGTATCATGATCAGTTGGTTTAGAATTTGATGACTCTGGAGCTATCATTTGTTTTAGTAATCCTTTTGGTAATCGGTAAGGGTTTTACCAACAAATCTTTGTTGAAGATCTTTTAATGCACTTGATAAGTGGTTTTTGTGTGGCTTCTAGATGGCTTGCAAGATTTTTTTGGTTATCTTGTTCATGTTCATTTTGATAGGTGGTGTTGCATTTAGGACCAGACCTAATGCTATCTTATTCTACTAGTTTATGGACCGGTTTATGTAACGTATTGGTGGATGATCCCGATATGTTTTTGGTTGGATCTATTGATTGGAGTATGTTGTTTCAGTCTTAGGCTAATGTGTTTGATCATTGGATTGCAGGCTTATGTTATATATTTATTGTATTATCTTTTAGGTGGTAGACCTTATTGTTTAAGTCCCAGGTTGGTATAAATATGTTGTAAGATCTCTTTGTAGAACATGGGTTTTTGGGATATAGGATTATTTGTGTGTGAATAAGGTTGTAATCATATATAGAGGTTTTGATCGATCATAGGTGATCATATTGGGTTGGTGAAAGAGGCTTAAGACCTCTGGTACTGAGCTTAACTGGAATTGTATTCAGGAATAGGAGATGTTACTCTTGCAGTTCACTCTTCTTTCCGGATTGTATTCTAGATTTATTTTGTAGTCGGTGAGGCTCCTTTTGTGATGAGAAATACACTCTAGATAATTGGCCTTCCTGAATGTGCATGCCCCTCTTTTTATAATCACATACTTACTGTTGAATTATTATTTGACTATGGGTAGGCTTACCAGCGTGGTTTTTCCCTTTACCAAGTTTTCCACATAAAAATCTTGGTGTTATCTTTTGTGGATGGTTGGTAAATTATATGTGGTTTATATTTGTGCTTAACTATTATTTTTGTTATTCTGGTATTTGGTTTATGTATTTTGGTAATAAGGTTTTAATGCTTAAAGTTCTATTATCTATTGACAACCGATTCACCCCCCTCAATTGTCCACTGGTTATTTGAGTTAGCTAACAATTGGTATCTAAGCTTGGTCCTTTCTTCAAAAGCTTAACCACTTGAGGAAGATCCTATGGCATCTAGTAGTCCAAGTTCATCAAGTTCATCTACAGCTATTTTCTAGAGAGAAATTCCTAGGGTTGATGGAACAAATTATAGAGTATGGAAGATTCACATGGAGACTCATCTGAGATGTCTTGGTAAGGATATTTGGGAGATCACGGAGAAAGGATATATACCTCATAATCTAGCATCTGGAAATATTCCTCTAGCAGGGTTGGATAAGGACATTGAAAATGATTGTAGAGCTAGAGAAGCCCATTTGTGTGCACTTTCTGATCAACAAGTTATGGGACTAACCGACAAATCAACTTCAAAGGCTATATGGGATAAATTGGAGACTATGAATGAAGGTGACCCTACTATTACAATTGCTAAGCTTGATGGTTACCGGGTGAGATATGAGAACCTAAAGATGGAAGAAGATGAAAGGATTACTGCTTTTATGGAGAGAGTTAATGAAATTGTTCTGGGAATTCAGTGTTGTGGTGGATCTCTGAGTGAAGATGACATAGTTTTTAAAGTATTGAGATATTTTCCACTAACTTATAAGATGAAGGGTACTACAATTAATGAGTTGAGAATAATGGAAAACACCTTTGTTAATAAGGATACCTTGGTTGGGAAGTTATCTGCTTTTGAGCTTGAGGAATTTGGTCCTTCTGGAGTTGCAAAATTTGAACCTACTTTTCATGCATCTACATCATCTACGGGAAAGAGTGATTGGAAATCCTTATATGCCAAGCAACTAGAGGAAATGAAGAAAGAAGATGAAGAATTTGAGCAACTTGAAGCCCTATTTTCTAGAAAAGTACCTAAAGGTTCGACAGGAACTAAGTATGAAGGAAAATCACCTTCTAAATGTTTTGCATGTAATAAGATAGGTTATTTTGCATATAGATGTCCTTAAAGGAATTCAAGATTTGAGGAAAGAGATATAAGATCTTTTAGGCCTAACCATGATTATCAGAAAAAGAATAAGTTCAAGAGGAACAAAGACAAATCATGCTACCATGCAGATGAGGAAGGTGTGACTGATTCTGATGATGAACCGGCACAAGATTCAGCTAGTGGATCTGGAAATGGAAAGGAATGGGTATTATTGGCTATCAAGGAAGATAATCTTATACTTGAAGAAAAGGCCCTTGCTACTAAGGTTGAAGAAAAGGATGAATGGGTGATAGACAGTGGATGTTCACATGATATGACTAGAGATAAAAAAAAGTTTCTATCTTTGCAAGAATTTTATGGCAAACTAGTTAGATTTGGAGATGACAAAGCATGCATGATCAAGGGAAGAGGAACTACATCATTGGATGGTAAGTATGATACCAATAATGTTTATTATTTTGAAGGTTTAAGGTATAATATTTTGAGTGTAGGACAATTGGTGGATAAGGAATTTTGGTTACAATTCAAGGATGGAAAATGCAAGATTATCAACAAATCTGGATTTGAGATTTCAACCGATACTTAGACTAAAAGTAACATCTTTCATTTGAACTCTGGTGAGAAGACATGTTTGATTGCACAAATTGATGAGAGTTGCTTATGGAATAAGAGGTTGGGTCATGTGAATTTTGATTGCATTGTAAAGATCAATTATACTAATGTAGTTAGAGATATACCTAAGATTGTGAAGCCCTATAATCTGGTATGTAAGGAATGTCAAATGGGAAAGCAAGTCAGAACTTTTAAGAGTATACATGACAAATCTAATAATTTTCTTGATATTATTCATATTGATTTGTGTGGTCCTGCTAGAATGAAAAGTTTTCAAGGTGATAGATATTTTATGCTAATAATTGATGACTATTCTAGAATGATGTGGGTTACTTTTCTAAGAGATAAATCTAAAGCATTTTAAAATATTTAAAGCAAAAGTTGAAACAAAGACAAGATTGAAGATTAAGTGCTTAAGGTTTGATCATGGTGGGGAATTCACATCCGGTGAATTTAATAGTTATTGTAAAAAGAATTGGATAAGGAGACAAATATCTACACCCTGGACACCTCAGCAAAATGGAGTTGTGGAAAGGAATAACAAAACTATCCTGGATGCAACTAGAACTATGATGATGGAAGCTAATTTGTCTCATATCTACTGGAGAGAAGCTGTAAGCATGGCTATATACACATTCAACAGAGTTCATATCAAAGTAGATTGGTAAGACACCTTATGAGTTAAGGTTTGGTCATACACCTACAGGCAAGTATTTCAGAATCTTTGGTAGTAAATGCTATATTAAAAAAATGATTCCATTGGAACATTTGATCCTAGATTTGATGAAGGGATATTTCTTGGTTATTCTAATGAAAGAAAAACATATAGATGTTATAACAAAATATTGCAAAGAATTGTGGAGAGCACTAATGTCAAGGTGGATGAGCTGAACAGAAGTCAAATCAGAACTTATGAGAGAGAACCGGCAGTGAAAATGATCATAACTGAACTAGTAGCACCTACACCGAAATAGAAAGTTGAACCAGTTACTCCAATGATATCATAAAATTCAATAGTAACTGAAGATCAGAGCAGAGGAACAGAAAATCAGAAGACTCCTAAGTATGTTAGGTTAAATCATTCAGAAGATCAGATCATTGGAGACAAGAATAAAGGAGTGATGACAAGAAGAAGGTTGGCAGCTGATGAGGTATGTTTAATTTCTCAAATTAAACCAGCATGAGTAATTGAAGCCTATAAAGATGAATGTTGGTTTAAAGCTATGGAAGAGGAATTAGATCAGATAGAAAAGAATAATACATGGACTTTAGTTCCTTAGCCTAAAAATAAGAATGTTATTGGGACTAAATGGGTTTTTAGGAATAAATTGAATGAAGATGGACAAGTTGTGAGGAATAAGGCTAGATTGGTTGGTAAAGGATATTCCTAGAAGGAAGGAATTGATTACGATGAGACTTTTGCTCTGGTAGCTAGGATTGAAGTTGTGAGATTATTTCTTTCTTATGCTTCCCATAAGAACTACAAGATTTATTAGATGGATGTTAAGTGTGCATTTCTGAATGGGAATTTTGAAGAGGAATTTTACATTGAGTAGCCTGATGGATTTTCACTTTTAGATGACAAAAACATGGTTTGTAGGTTAAGGAAAGCTTTATATGGATTGAAACAAGCCCCTAGAGCTTGGTATGCAAGACTAGATAAATATCTTTTGAAGCTTGGTTTCACTAAGGGTAATGCTACCAGTAATTTATATTATAAGCATTGATGATGACATATTGATTGTTGAAGTCTTTGTTGATGATATCATTTTTGGAGGTGAGGATAAGTTATGTATGAAATTCTCTGACGATATGAAGAATGAATTTGAGATGTCTATGATTGGGGAGATGAAGTTTTTCTTAGGTTTGCGGATTACTTTGACTAATAAAGGTATTTTCATATGTCAAACTAAGTATGCTAGGGAGTTGTTGAAGAAATTTGGTATGGAAAATTCTAAACCGGTTGGTACTCCTATGGTTACAAGTGAGAAATTGACTAAGATAGATGCATCAACACTGCTAAATCCTACAAGATACAAGTCTATGATTGGAGGTTTGTTATATTTGACTCAGACTAGACTGGATATAATGAATGGAGTTTGTATTGTATCAATATATCAGAGTGATCCTAGAGAGAATCACGAGAGTGTGGTGAAAAGGATTTTCCAGGTATTTGCAAGGAACAACTGAATATGGTTTGTGATATCATAAAAATGATGATTTTACACTATGTGTATATATAAATGCAGATTGGGTTAGAGATGTTGATGATCAAAAGAGCACATCCAGTGGAGCTTTCTTTCTTGGTAAGAAACTTGTTTCATGGATCAACAAGAAGCAGTCATGTACCTCTTTATCTACTACTAAAGATGAGTATGTTGCTACTGCTACTAACTGTACACAAGTTCTATGGATGAAGCAAATGTTGAAGGATATAAGTGTGGATTGTAATGAACTGGTTTTTATTCATTATGATAACTCTGTTGCTATTGATATATCAAAGAATCTCGTATTTCATTCTAAGACAAAGAACATATCTATCAAGTAAAAAATTTTGAAGGAGAAGGTGGAAGCAAAGGAAAGTTAGATTGGTTTATGTGAACACTAAAGAGCATATTGCAAATATCTTCACTAAACCTTTACCTAAGGAATCACTTGAGTAGTTCAGAGATAGATTGGGGGTTTCTGCCCCTCTGGTAGAGACCTTAGTGATGTTGATTGGCATCAGTCTAATATGCATTTGAAGAGCTACTATTCATTCTGGATTGATGTGTTGGTCCTACTACTCAGGGGGAGTGGTCAGCTATGTGGTTCAATGGATTTATGATTTTTCTTTGATGTTTATGTCAGATTTTTGGCATTGATGTCAAAGGGGGAGAGATATATGTGAAAAATAGAGCTTAACAGAGTATCAATAAAAGGGAGATCATAGCTTAACAGGGATATCATTCACAAGGGGAGTTTGTTAACTTCATTGTAATATCACTCTATGGGAGATTATTGGTTGTCTTCCTTTGGGGGAGACTTGTCTAGTATTTCTTGGCACTTGGATGTCTTTCACATCTAGTATTGCCATCAATGCCAAAGGGGGAGATTTTTGGAAATTGGAGTAATCGATTATATGTTACATTGATGTTTTATCATTGATGGCAACACTGATTGTTTTGGTTGTTTACTGGTTTTCGGTACATTCCAATAGAGCAGTTTGTGTATGATATTGACATAGTATGCTTTGGTTTGTGGAATTGGTTTGGATCCATCATTCATGCTATTCACATGTGTATCACGATCAGTTGCTTTGGGATTTGATGACTCTAGAGCTATCATTTTTTCTAGTAAGCCTTTTGGTCACTGGTAAGGGTTTTACCAACAAAGCTTTGTTGAAGATATTTTGATACACTTGATAAGTGGTGTTAGTGTAGCTTCTAGATGGCTTTCAGGATGTTGTTGGTTATCTTATTTGTGTTCTTGTTGATCGATGGTGTTTCATTTAGTACCAAACCTAATGCTAGGTTATGGACCGGTTTATGTAACATGTTGGTGGATGATCCTGATGCATTTTCGGTTGGATCTATTGATTGGATTATGTTGTTTTGGTCTTAGGCCAACTTCATTGATCATTGGATTGTGGTTTTATGCTATGAATCTATTGTATTATCTATTAGGTGGCTGACCTAATTGTTTATGTCCCAGGTTGGTATAAATATGATGTAAGATCTCTTGGTAGATCATGGGTTTTGAGGATATAGGATTATTTGTGTGCGAATAAGGTTGTAATCATATGCAGAGGTTTTGGTCGATGATAGGTGATCGCATTGGGTTGGTGAAAGAGGTTTAAGACCTCTAGTAGTGAGCTTAACCGAAACTGTATTCAAGCATAGGAGATGTTATTCTTGTAGCTCACTCTTCTTTCCGAATTGTAGTCTCGATTTATTTTGTAGTCACTGAGAATCCTTTTGTGATGAGAAACGTGCTCTAGGTTGTTGGCCTTCTTGCATGTGCATGCCCCTCTTTTTGTAATCACATACTTACTACAAAAGTATTATCTAACTGTGGGTAGGCTTCCCACTGTGGTTGTTCCCTTTACTGGGTTTTCCACATATAAATCTTGGTGTTATCTTTTGTGGATGGTTGGTAAATGCTTTGTGGTTTATATTTGTGCTTAACTATTATATCTACTATTCCAGTATTTTGTTTATGTATTCTGGTAATAAGGTTTTAATTCTTAAAGTTCTATAATCTATTGATAACTGATTCACCCCACCCCTCTCAGTTGTCCACTACTTATCTGAGCTGTCTAACATGACATAGTGCCTCTTATCTACATTTTTTGCATCTTGCCTTGATGCAGTGCATCTCAACCTGCAAATCCTTTTTACCATGCCCTAGGATGGTGCATCTCATCCTGGAAGTCCTTTAGGGATAAATTCACTTCCTTACTAGTGAGCCTAAAACAATATTGTAATATTTTCATATATTGTGAGTTAACTCTCACCATGGTTTTTCCCTATTTGGGTTTTCCACATAAATATAGTGTTCTCTTGTGCACAGTGATTCATTCTTTAATAATTCATTTCTATTGATAGGAATACTATTAAATTGATTGTGGATTATAAAATAATGTTTAAGTATTTAGTCAAAACTGATTTCCCCCCACTCTCAGTCCTAAAGTGTGTTCATTATCAACTAGTATGTGTGCAAAGGTAGTATGAAAATAATCTAAGAATCCTTGTCAAATCCCAAAAATTTACCTAAGGAATTTTTAATGGCTTCAAAACATGAATCGAACCAAAATTGAAGAGGTAGATTTGATAGTCTTACCCAAATTGGAGTTGTAGATCAGTAGTTTGGTCAAAGGAGGGGTGCCAATGTTTCAATATGAGAAAATGTTCATTGCAGTCCCAATGGTAATCAACAAGATAGTGTGGTGATCCTTGACATTGTAAAAAGCTACAATAAAAAACCCTTGTGTGTGGGAATGTATTTGTAAATCACCCACAAGATTGGGGAAATAGGTCTTAGAGATCAATTTGTGTAGGTTTGCCAACCTTGGCTAGAGCCCTCTAAATATTCTTATCAATCCATACTTAACAAAGAAGTCAATATTGTTTGTTATCTCTTGCAAAATATTTCCTCCAACAACACTTTTTGAGAACCATTTGTTGGAAGCATGAGTTTATATGGTTGTCATTGATGTCAAATCTGGTTATCTAGATGGATGTTGGTTTGAATATGCTCTTGGTTGTTGTAGTTGTGTTTTGTGTTGCAGATTGAGTTCAATTATTTTGGTGTTGGTTGTTGTATTTTGTTTTGGATAGTTATATATGTTCTCTAGTAGGAAGTGTGTCTATCAGAATGATCTGGGAAGCTTTTAGTGCCTTCTGGATATGTTTTTGATTGTGTTGTGGTTTAGTAGACGCAGTTTCATGGCATGTGATGTATTCTCAATATGTTTCTCAAATGGTTTCTTTGTTGTGCAAGAGAGCTTTGTTGATTTAAGTTTGGGATATTCAGTTATGTTATGACTCACTGTGTCCAATTAAGTTATCTTAATTGGATGATATTATTTTCATTTGGATATAAGTTGTAAGATGTATTGAGATATTGTTATGGGTCTCACCATGACATGTCAAAATTTGCATACAACATTTTGTATCAAAAGATGTTTTGTGGCCGACTGGTTGCAAAATATTCACGTTACATTTGGTAATGGATTTGGATAGTGTATTAGTGTGTGAAAATAATTGGATTAATCTTGGAAGGATGTATTGTAATATTTTTTGGTTCTCTCTTTCTCTTGGAGTGTACCACTTTGAGTATTTTTGGTATGGGTGACTTATTTTGTGTAGTATTTCTTATTCTATTTTGCTCGACCCCAAATTAAGTTTTTTAATGTTTATCTTATATTTAAGAAGTGTGGATCAATGATTTTGGTGTGTGGAGTGTGTGTGAATTGATGAGAATTGTATGCAAATAATATGAAAGCATATTTGAGATTGAAAAAGCAAGAAATCCAAAGCTTTGAAGGTGGTATATTTAGCAAGATATTGTGTTGTGATAGTAGAGGTTATCAAAGATGTTTCCATGATGTTGGTCACTTGATCTAGTTGTTCAAGGATAATTTCATGTTCTGGAGAATCCACCTCAATTTTAATTCATCTATTTCCTTCATAGTTGATTGATAGTGAGTCCTTCGCAAACAATGTGTATCTTGCCCTGAAGCAGTGAGCCTTAATTGTGCAAGTCCTTATATCTTTCCCTAAGGTAGTGTGTCTTAGCCACACGAGCTTCACTAGCTAGGAAATATTATATCACGTGCATTAATATTGGCGGGTTTAATATCTTGAAAATTTGAAAATAATGTATTGCCTATCTTGTGAAAATAGGGGGGTTTTTAATTCAAGCTATAAAAAATACAATATCTGGTGGGGTTTTAATTTGGTATGTGCATTGGGAAGGGGTGAGAAAAAAGGAGTTTAGGGAAATATTTTTTTAAAGTAGGGGGACTATTTAGTATTCCATGAATGCATGTGGTATAACTTAGGTTCAATAAATGAAGCCCCCATGGCCTTAGCCTTGCAATTATTTTAGGTGTTGTTTCTCCTTGGTGATGTGCCTAAAATTTTGTAATCATTCGTATTCATGTTGTGAGTTAGATTCTCATCGGTTTTTTTTCCTATTTAGGTTTCCCATGTAAATCTAATATTTATGTGTTGATGATTAATGTGTTGTTGCTAAGTTAGTTGATGATGTTTATAATTAATCTATTTTGAATTTCAAGACTGATTCACCCCCTCTCAGTCTTGTCGTGTGTTCAACACCATTAGTAGGACAATTCATTTGAGAAGAATGAGGGAACTTGGAGCCTAAACCGACAGGGCTACCCATACTTTCCTTGTGTGTCAAAAAACTAGACCCATGCACCCCTACAGGGGGATGATCTCTTATAGAGAAAGGAAAAACTAATCTGCAAGATTATGCTTATCATCTTTTCCACAAGAAGGGTAAAAACCAAGATCCTCTTTTCAAACCCTATTTTCAACACCAGTTTGTGAGTTCACCACATAGGAACCACCCATACTTTGGTTTGGGAAGTGTTACTCCCTAGAAGTAAATGCCCAAGCATCTAGGTGTTGTCACGATGAGGATTGAGACTAGGAACTATATCCACAAAATGTAGTAGATGCCCTAGTTTCCGGCAAATTTGGAAAAATCGACATTCTCTAAAAATTTTCAACCAATTCAATAGCTACACTAACATATAGATGTAATATTTAAATATGACATGATATTGTCCAATAGGTAGCTTGACAAATTATTTAACATGAAATATTTAAAATATGTATATATTTGTTAAAATTATTGGTATTTGGGGAATTAAATTTAATAAAGGTTATTATTATTGGCTATATGATGGAATTGATTATGCATTGCATTGATGTTTTGTCATTAATGTCAACACTAGCTATTATGGTTGTTTACCGGCTTCCGATAGAAGGATTGGATTGGGAAGATTATCAGTTGATTGTCACCGGTATGATTTGGATGATGGAATAATTTAGTATGGATGGTTCATATGCTTTTGAAGTATGTTTCAGTTAGTTGGTATTGACTTGATGATCGGATTTTATCTTATGTTCTAGTAAGCCTTCTTTATTGGTCCGGTAAGGGTTTCACCGACAAATCCTTATTGAAGATCTTTGATGTAATGCATAAGTGGTGTTGGTGCAGCTTCTAAAAGGGATTCAGGATGTTGATGGTGATTGTGTTTGTGCCTCGACTAATTGGTGTCATTTATTTGGCATGTTTGGATCTAATTTAGGTCTGGTGCTATCTCTAGGTTATGGACTGGTTTTCATGTAACGTGTTGGTGGATCCTCTGATGTGCTTCTGAGATGATTTATTGATTGGATGATGTTTGTTTCTCCTTGGGTTGACATGCTTTATGTTTTCATTTCAAGATTATGTAATGGATCTATTGAATTATCATTTCGGTGGCTAACCTAATTGGTTAGGTCCCAAGTTGGTATAAATATATGTAAGATCTCATTGTAAATCATGTATGTATGGGAAAGGAGTGAATAATGTAATAATCATTTGTAATGTGGATTTGGTTGATCATAGGTGATTGAGTTGGGTTTATGTAAGAGGTTTTAGACCTCGGGTATTGAGCTTAACTGAAATTGTAATCTGGCATGTTTGATGCTATCACCAATAGTTCTTCTCTCTGGATTGTTGTCCAAATATTTTGAGGTGGTTGACATCTCTTTAATCAGTGAGAATCCATTTTAATGAGTAGTGTGCCTTCCTGCATGTGCAAGCCCCTATTGTAATCATATACTTCTTGCAGAAGTGTCATCTAACTATAGGTAGGGTTTTCCACCATGGTTTTTCCCTTTACCAGGTTTTCCACATATAAATCATGGTGTTATGTGTTATGGTTGCATGGTATTGATTCTCTAGTTTTCCATTATGCTTTAATGTTTTATTAGTTATTCCAGTAAAAGGTTTTAAGTACTTTAATTCTAATAATCTGTTAACAACCGATTCACCCCCCCCCCCTCTCAGTTGTTCATCGATTATCCTAACAATTATCACTAAAAAAACAAAGGTGCAATCTATGTTATAGGTACTGAGCCAACTATGAGAATACTTTTTCAATTTTTTGAGAGTAGAAACATTAAATATTTCATTGTGATTTTTAAGTGTAATTTCCATTAGGAATTTGACTAAGTGGTCTTAAGGGTTATCAATAATATCATTGTAGTTTTGAGAATTATTTATATTAAGGATATCAGAGTTGTTATCAACTTCACTAATATGGTTAAATAATGAGAGTATGGAGAATATTAGGGAATGGGTGGAATATAGTTGATAGGGCTAAGCTTTAAATGATTTTGGTTGATATATTAGATGGATAAGACTAGCTAGGTTGAAAAATGAGATATTACATAAGAAAGATTTAATCGGTTAATATGGTAGACTAAGAATAAGTGAATGTTTGAGAAGATGATATAGGAATACATTAATATGATGAATTTTGCTAAGGTGATGATATTGTTGGCTTTTGACTGAACCAGTAAATGATTGATTGGTGGATGTGATGAAGAGATTGAGATTCATGTTTGATAACCAAGTCTTGTGTTGTCATTGATGGCAACAATTTTTTTGTAGTCATATAAGTCTTTCAAGCCAAACGATAGAGATGACAGTTTACTAGTAAACTAACAATTAGGTCCTCAACTAGTAAACAAGAACAAAGTTGCATTCATGCAACCTATATAGGAGATTGATGAAGAGTTGAATGATGTGGTTTTAAAAGAGTGACGGAGACAAGTATTTGAAGCTATGTTCATGACCGCATTGGCAAATTCAACCAAACCAATGAGATTTGATGTATAGAGAAGGTATTCTGATGAACACTTAACCAGTAGTGATACAGTCACTTAAATCGGTAAACTGACATAGGTTTTGTTTTATTTTTAGTTTTTTATGTCAGTGGCTGACATAAGTTCAACATGCAATGTTAGTTTTGTTGGTATTTTGGATATGTTGATATGGTTTTGTCATTGATGTCAACACTTGTCAAACTTGTCATCACTTGTCAATACTTATCAGCACTTGGAGACTTTGGTTATGTTCACTGGCAAGACAAAGAATTATGCAAGAAACTGGTATTATGGTTCATCAGCAGATTATGTTGTTCACCGGCACTTGGAATAACTTGGAAACTACTTGGTTATGTCAAAGATATTATTTGATCACTTTATTTTGGTGATTTGGTTATTTGTTTATTCGGGTTTGCATATTTGTTGTTACCGACAAATAGGTCCAGGATAAGCACCGTCAAACTTATCTATTCCAGATCAGCATGACATGTTATGGAGATTATTTATTATTATTGTAAATGTATTGAGTAGACATCATGCATCAGATATTAATTTTCTTGTAATATCTTTTATTGAACCGACATATTCATTGGTCTTAGGTTATGCTATATATGTAAGATCTTATTTGTAAGATCGATATGCGATTGGAAAAAGATTTGTAATAGAGTATATGTGAAAATAAGAAGAGTTATACACGCAGACATCATTTAGGTTGAAGGAGGGTTTTGTGAAGGCAATCAGAACTACACCAGTACTGAATCTAGCATATGAAGATGCTATTTTGTGCAGTACATTATCATTGGATTTAACCATCCAATTGTAGTCAGTGTGACTCTCATTTTGTGATTGAGTAGTGAGCTCTAGGCAGTTGGCCTTTCTGCATGTGCAGAATCCATATTGTATACACATACTATCTACAGTAGTATCATTTGATTGTGGGTAAGGCTTCCCACTGTAGTTTTTCCCCTTACAGGGTTTCCATGTACAAACATTGGTGTTATGTGTTGTGGATGTTGTTGTCTTTTTGTTTCATGCATTAATCTTTATCGGTATTGCAATTAACTGTTAAGACTGTCTACCACCATAAAGTTTAGTTTACCGGTATTAAGCATTAAGTTTTGGTTAAGTTAATTTTGGTTGAATTTATTGGACAACTAATTCACCCCCCCCCCCCTCTCAGTTGTCTCTGAGACCTAACAAGAGCTAGATTCCCTTTTTGCAAAAGTTTAACAACTTGAGGAGATCCAATGTCTACCAACTATTTTAGGAAGGACAGACTGAAACTTGATGGAACCAACTATGGCATATGGAAGATCAGGATGGAGACACACTTTAATTGCATTGGAAAGGATATATGACAGGTTACAAAGAATGGCTATACTGCTCCTACTCCCGGTCAGCCTCATCCACCAACCTTAGGAAAAGATGAGGAAAATGATTGCAAAGCAAGATAAGCACTTTCGAGCGCATTGTCAGATAGATCTACTACTAAAGCTATTTGTTACAAACTAGAAACACTGAATGAAGGAGATTCCATAGTCAAAATTGCAAAACTTGAATGCTTCTGGGTCAGGTATGAAAGTCTGAAAATGGAAGAAGAAGAAAGAATTTCTACTTTTATGGAAAGAGTAAATGAAATTGTTTTGGGTATATAATGTTGTAGAGGAACCTTAAGTGAAGATGAGACTGTTTCTAAATTTTTAAGAGCTTTGCCACCAACATATAAAATGAAAGTTACTGCTATAAATGAATTAAGAACAATGCCTAATGCATCAGTATCTAGAGACACTTTGGTTGGAAAACTTTCAGCTTTTGAGCTTAAGGAATTTGGTCCTGTTACTACTATCAAGACAGATCTAGCTTTTAAGGCATCATCATCAACTTCAACAGCATCATCATAATTTGACAAATCTTATTGGAAAGCCTTCTATACAAGAGAACTTGAAGAAAGAATGAGACAAAATGAAGAACTTGAAGAACTTGAAGCACTATTTGCAAGGAAAATGCCTAAAGGTCCAATTGGAAGTAAGTATGAAGGTAAAGCACCCTTTAAATGTTTCAACTGTAATAAGATTGGTCATATGGCATCTAGATGTCCTGATAGACATGCAAGATTAAGAGAAGAAGCTAAAAGAACATATAAGCCTAACCCTGACTATCAGAAATACAAGTTTAAGAAGAACAAAGACAAATCTTCTTATTATGTTGATGAAGGAGTTACTGATGATTCTGATGAAGATCCAACAGACAATGGATAGGCTTTTCTTGCTATAACAGAAGATCAACCAGTAGAGGAGGCCTTGGCAGCTAAATTTGAAGATAAGGATGAATGGATTATTGATTCAGGATGTTCACATCATATGATTGGTGATAAGAGTACATTCTTAACCTTTCAGGATTACAATGGAGGTCTAGTAAGGTTTGGAGATGATAAAGCTTGTTTGATCAAAGGAAAAGGCACTATATATTTTGATGGTAAGCACAATATTGATAATGTTTATTATGTTGAAGGTTTGAAGCATAATCTTTTGAGTGTTGGTCAATTAGTTGAGAAAGCATTTCAGTTACAATTCAAGAATGGTAAATGCAAAATCTTAAACAAAACTGGTTTGGAAATTGCAACCGATAATCAAACTAGAGGTAATATCTCTCATTTGAAAAACAATGAGAAATAATGTTTGATTGCACATATTGATGAAAGTTGGTTATGGCATAAAAGACTTTGTCATGTAAACTTTGATTGCATTGTGAAAATTAGTACTACTAAGGCAGTTAGAGATTTACCTAAGATTGTTAAACCTCACAATCTAGTATGTAAGGAATGTCAATTTGGAAAGCAAGTTAGAGCATCTTTCAAAAGTATTCCGGAGAAGTCTAACAATGTTCTTGATTTAATTCACATTGATTTATGTGGTACAACAAGAACTAGAAGTATACAAGGAGATAGATATTTTATATTAATCATTGATGACTATTCTATAACGTGTTGGGTTACTTTTCTCAGGGAAAAATTTGAAGCATTTGGGAAATTCAAACTATTCAAGGTGATGGTAGAAAATGAAACCGGTAAGAAAATCAAATGTTTGAGATCAGATCGGGGAGGTGAATTCACATCTAAGGAATTTAATGCATTTTGTGAAGTGAATGGGATCAGAAGACAATTGTTAGCACCTCGGACACCCTAGCAGAATAGAGTTGTGGAACAGAAAAATAGAACTATCTTGGATGCAGCTAGAAGTATGATATCAGAAGCAAATCTACTTCATATATACTAGAGAGAAGTGGTCAATACAACTATTTATACATTCAATAGAGTTCACATCAAAGGAGAAACCAGTAAGACCCCACATGAACTATGGTTTGGTAATACTCCTACTCTTAAATATTTCAAAATATTTGGAAGTAAGTGTTATATTAGAAGAGATGAGTATATTGGCAAATTTGATCATAGAAGTGATGAAGGAGTATTTCTTGGTTATTCATCTAAGAGCAAGGCATATAGATGTTTTAACAAGAGATTGCAGAAAATTGTTGAGAGTGCAAATGTAAAGATTGATGAACAATTTAGAGGAAATTCAAGGTACATAGACTCTGAACCGGCAATTGAGATAATCACAAATGAACTTATTATGAATACATCAATACAGAATGGTGATCCAATTACATTGACATCATCTGTAGATTCAACAATCACTGAAGAACAGTAGCAAACAAACACACCCCGATATGTAAGATTGAATCATTCTGAAGATCAGATAATTGGAAACAAATTTCAAGGAGTTATGACTAGAGGAAGATTGGCAAATGAAGAGGTATGCCTTATTTCTCAAATTGAACCTACATCAATAAATGAGGCATGTGAAGATAAATATTGGATTAAAGCAATGGAATAAGAATTGGAACAAATTGAAAGGAATAACACTTGGTCATTAGTTTTCCAGCCTAAAGAAAAAAATGTAATTGGAACTAAATGGGTTTTCAGAAATAAACTTAATGAAGATGGCATGGTAATCAGAAACAAAGAAATATTGGTGTGTAAGGGATATTCTCAGAAAGAAGGAATTGATTACAGTGAAAACTTTGCACCGGTAGCTAGAATTGAGGCAGTAAGACTGTTATTGGCTTTTGCAGCACACAAGAACTATAAAGTATATCAAATGGATGTTAAATGTGCATTTCTGAATGGAGATCTTGAAGAAGAAGTTTACATTGAGCAACCTGATGGATTTGTTTTGACAGATAACAAAGACATGGTTTGCAGGTTAAGGAAATCTTTATATGGATTGAAACAAGTTCCTAGAGCTTGGTATGCAAGATTGGACAAATATCTATTGAGACTTGGTTACACAAAAGGTAATGTTGATAGCAATCTATACTACAAAGTGACTAATGATGACATCTTGGTTATTGAAGTTTTTGTTGATAATATAATCTTTGGAGGAGAAGATGGTTTGTGTAAAGACTTTTCTAACAAAATGCAGCAAGAATTTGAAATGTCTATGATTGGAGAGATAAAATTCTTTTAAGGATTGCAGATTTCACAGATTGATAAAGGTATATTCCTATGTCAATCTAAGTACTTGAAGGAATTACTAAAGAAATTTGGCATGGAGAATTGTAAACCGGTAAGCACACCTATGACTACAAATGATAAATTATCTTTGAAGGATGAATCTACACCTATTAATCCAACTAGATACAAATCTATGATAGGAGGTTTAATATCTTTGACACAAAAAAGACTTGATATTATGAATGCAGTTGTATTGTTTCAATATTTTAGAGTAATCCTAAAGAAAATCATGAATTAGCAGTAAAAAGGATTTTTCGGTACCTACAAGGCACCACAAATCTTGGTTTATGGTATCCTAGAGATGAAAATTTTGACTTATATGCATACACAAATGCTAATTGGGTAGGAGATGTGGATGACAGAAAAAGCACCACCGACAGAGCATTTTTTCTTGGTAGTAAACTAATTTCATGGTTGAGCAAGAAAGAGAGTTGTACAAGTTTATCAACAACAGAATCAGAATATGTTGCAGTAGCAGCCAAGTGTACACAGGTATTATGGATCAAGCAAATGTTGAAGGACATAAAGGTGAATTGCAAAGAACCTATCACTATTTACTGTGACAATACAACATCAATTGATATATAAAATAACTCGGTACTTCACTCTAAAACTAAACATGTTTCTATCAAACTGAACTTTCTAAAGGAGAATGTTGAAGCAAAAGAAGTGAAATTGGTTTATGTGAATACTAAAGAGAAGATTGCAGATATTTTTACAAAGCCTTTGCCTAAGGAAACATTTGAGTATCTCAGAGAGCAACTTGGATTCCTACCCCCACCGGTAGAGACTTAGATAGTCAATGTTTGTCATCAACTGACATAATTAACAAAAGAATCTTTTATTTCAGCTTGGATGAGGAGAGCTACTTCTAAGGGGGAGTAGTTGGTATATTGAATGAATTGGTATTTTGTATTTGGTTTTGTATTTCTTTGGCATTTCATGTCAAAGGGGGAGAGATTGATATGGAAAAACACATGGATAACAAATATTATTCCTAGGGGTAGAGACTTTATCCTTTGGGAAGAGATATTATGTATTTTTTATTTCTGGTTAATGATCTCTTTGGGAGATTGTTGGTTTTTGGTTTTTGGCATTTCTGCTTTCGCACTTTGATGGTTTTTCCATCTTGTGTTGCCATCAATGTCAAAGGGGGAGATTGTTGGTATTTTGGATATGTAGATATGGTTTTGTCATTGATGTCAACACTTGTCAAACTTGTCATCACTTGTCAACACTTATTAGCACTTAGAGACTTTGGTTATGTTCACCGGCAAGACAGAGAATTATACAAGAAACTAGTATTTGGTTCAACAATAGATTATGTTGTTCATCGGCACTTGGAATGACTTGGAAACTACTTGGTTATGTCGAAGATATTATTCGATCACTTTGTTTTGGTGATTTGGTTATTTGTTTATTCGGGTTTGCATATTTGATGTTACTGGTAAATAGGTCCAGGATAAGCACCGGCAAACTTATCTATTCCAAATCAGCATGACATGTTATGGAGATGATTTATTATTATTGTAAATGCATTGAGCCAACATCATGCATCGGATATTGATTTGTTTGTTATTGATTTTATTGTAATATCTTTTATTGAGCCGACATATTCATTGGTCTTAGATTATGGTATATATGTAAGATCTTCTTTGTAAGATCAATATGTGATTGGAAAAAGATTTGTAATAGAGTATATGCGAAAATAAGAAGAGTTATACACGCATACATCATTTGGGTTAAAGGAGGGTTTTGTGAAGGCAATCAAAACTACACCAATACTAAATCCAACATATGAAGATGCTATTTTGTGCAGTACATTATCATTAAATTTAACCATCCAATTGTAGTCAGTGTGACTCATTTTGTGATTAGGCAGTGAGCTCTAGGCAGTTGGCCATTCTGCATGTACAGAATCCATATTGTAAACACATATTATCTGCAGTAGTATCATTTGATTGTGGGTAAGGCTTCCCACCATGGTTTTTCCCCTTATAGGGTTTCCACGTACAAACATTGGTGTTATGTGTTGTGGATGTTGTTGTCTTTATGTTTCATGCATTAATCCTTACCAGTATTGCAATTAACTGTTAAGATTGTCTACCGGCATAAAGTTTGATTTACCAGTATTAAGAATTAAGTTTTGATTAAGTTAATTTTGGTTGAATTTATTGGACAATTGATTCACCCCCCCCCCCCCCCCCTCAGTTATCTTCGAGACCTAACAATTGGTATCAGAGCTAGCTTCTCTTTTTGCAGAAGGTTAATAGCTTGAGGAGATCCAATGCCTACCAACTATTTCAGGAAGGATAGTTTGAAACTTGATGGAACCAACTATGGCATATGGAATATTAGGATGGAGACACACTTGAATTTAATTGGAAAGGATATAAGGGAGGTTACAAAGAATGGCTATATTGCTCCTACTTTTGGTCAGCCTAATCCACCAACCTTAGGAAAAGATGAGGAAAATGATTGCAAAGCAAGAGAAGCACTTTTGAGCATATTGTCAGATCAACAAGTCATGGGATTGTCAAACAAATCTACTACTCAAGCTATTTGGGACAAACTAGAAACACTGAATGAAGGAGATTCCATAGTCAAAATTGCAAAACTTGAATGCTTCTGGGTCAGGTATGAAAGTCTGAAAATGGAAGAAGAAGAAGAAAGAATTTCTACTTTCATTGAAAGAGTAAATGAAATTGTTCTAGATATACAATGTTGTGGAGGAACCTTAAGTGAAGATGAGATTGTTTCTAAAGTTTTAAGAGCTTTGCCACCGGCATATAAAATGAAAGTTAATGCTATAAATGAATTAAGAACAATGCCTAATGCATCAGTATCTAGAGACACTTTGGCTGGAAAACTTTTAGCTTTTGAGCTTGAGAAATTTGGTCCTGTTACTACTATCAAGATAGATCTAGATTTTAAGGCATCATCATCATTTGACAAATCTGATTGGAAAGCCTTCTATGCAAGAGAACTTAAAGAAAGAAGGAGAGAAAATGAAGAACTTGAAGCACTATTTGCAAGGAAAATGCCTAAAGGTCCAATTGGAAGTAAGTATGAAGCTAAAGCACCCTTTAAATGTTTCAATTGTAATAAGATTGGTCATATGGCATCTAGATGTCCTGATAAACATCCAAGATTAAGAGAAGAAGCTAAAAGAACATATAGGTCTAACCCTGACTATCAAAAATACAAGTTTAAGAGGAACAGTGACAAATCTTGTTATTATGCTGATGGAGGAGTTACTGATGATTCTGATGAAGATCCAGCAGACAATGGATGGGCTTTTGTTGCTATAACAGAAGATCAACTGGCACCTACTTTTCAACTGGTAGAGCAGGCCCTGGCAGCTAAAGTTGAAGATAAGGATGAATGGATTTTTGATTCAGGATGTTCACATCATATTACTGGTGATAAGAGTAAATTCTTAACCTTTCAGGATTGCAATGGAGGTCTAGTAAGGTTTGGAGATGATAAAGCTTGTTTGATGAAAGGAAAAGGCACTATATCTTTTGATGGTAAGCACAATACTGATAATTTACTATGTTGAAGGTTTGAAGCATAATCTTTTGAGTGTTGGTCAATTAGTTGAGAAAGTATTTCAGTTACAATTCAAGAATGGTAAATACAAAATCTTAAACAGAACTGGTTTGGAAATTCCATTCAGTAATTAGACCGGAGGTAATATCTTTCATTTGAACAAGAATGAGAAAGAATGTTTTATTGCACATATTGATGAAAGTTGGTTATGGCATAAAAGACTTTGTCATGTAAACTTTGATTGCATTGTGAAAATCAGTACTACAAAGGCAGTTAGAGATTTACCTAAGATTGTTAAACCTCACAATCTGGTATGTAAGGAATGTCAATTTGGAAAGCAAGTTAGAGAATCTTTCAAAAGTATTCTGGAGAAGTCTAACAATGTTCTTGATTTAATTCACACTAATTTATGTGGTCTAGCAAGAACTAGAAGTATACAAGGAGATAGATATTTATGCTAATCATTGATGATTATTCTAGAATGTGTTGGGTTACTTTTCTCAAAGAAAAATCTGAAGCATTTGGGAAATTTAAACTATTCAAGGTGATGGTAGAAAATGAAATTGGTAAGAAAATCAAATGTTTGAGATTAGATTAAGGAGGTGAATTCACATATAAGGAATTTAATGCATTTTGTGAAGTGAATGGGATCAGAAGACAATTGTCAGCACCCCGGACACCCCAGTAGAATGGAGTTGTGGAAAGGAAAAACAAAACTATCTTGGATGCAGCCAGAAGTATGATATCAGAAGCAAATATACCTCATATATACTAGAGAGAAGCAATCAATACAGTTGTTTATACATTCAATAGAGTTCACATCAGAGGAGAAACTGGTAAGACCTCACATGAACTATGGTTTGGTAATACTCCTACTCTTAAATATTTCAGAATATTTGGAAGTAAGCATTATATTATAAGAGATGAGTATATTGGAGAATTTGATCCTAGAAGTGATGAAGGAATATTTCTTGGTTATTCATCTAAGAGCAAGGCATATAGATGTTTTAACAAGAGATTGCAGAAAATTGTTGAGAGTGCAAATGTAAAGATTGATGAACAATTTAGAGGAAATTCAAGGTACACAGACTCTGATCTGGGAATTGAGATAATCACAAATGAACCTATTATGAATACATCAGTACAGAATAGTGATTCAGTTACACCGGCATCATCTAGAGATTCAACAGTCACTGAAGAACAACAGCAAGCAAAAACACCTTGGTATGTAAGATTGAATCATTCTGAAGATCAGATAATTGGAAACAAATTTCAAGGAGTTATGACTAGAGGAAGATCGAAAAATGAAGAGGTATGCCTTATTTATTAAATTGAACCTACATCAATAAATTAGGCATGTCAAGATAAATATTGGATTAAAGCAATGGAAGATGAATTGGAACAAATTGAAAGGAATAACACTTGGTCATTAGTTTCCTGGTCTAATCTCATTGGACCGACATGAAATTAGATTCTTATATAAGGACATCATGTCTAGGGTTTTGAAGTTGTTGTCGTGTGTGAAGCGTGTTGTAGAGAAGATTAAGTTTTTGTTGAAAGGTATCTCGTGAGAGAGATTGAATGTGCAAAGTATAGAAGACTGAAGTAATGTTGCAATGCATTAACAGAGAGCAGTCAAGGATCTAATCAAGCATTTTGTGCTACTTTCTATATCATTCACTTGTTGATTACTAATCTCTTAGACAAGTCTGAAACCCTTAACCGGACAGGCCCAGTCAAGCCTATTGTAAAACCTCTAACAAGGTGGTTCACAGTTGTGGATCTAAAATCCTTTAACATGGTAGTCTTTAACATGACTTATCTCCTAACAGAGATCTAGATTCCTAACAGGATCTATTCAAGTGAAGAACAATGTAAGGCCTTAACCGATCTAACCTTAACCGGTCTGGTTGCTATTCTGCAAATAGTAGACTTGTGAGTTTTACTCACCATGTTTTTTCCCATTTGGTTTTCCACGTCAAAACATCTTGTGTTATGGTGATTGTGCTATTATGGGTGAATGCTTTATTTTCTATTTGTCTTGTTTGTGTATTAATCAGTTTATTGCTTAAAAGGCTCTACTAGTCTGCAGTAAAACTACTTAATTGTTTGGTAAAGTTTTTGGGTTTACTAATTCACCCCCCCCTCTTATTATTCATCAATTGGTATCAGAGCCAACCTTTCTTTAAGTTTAACCACTTGGAAGGAGATATGGGGGAATACAGCATGAGGGAACTCACACACTGTCTAACTAAGTTTGAGAGAGCCTATGATGAATTTAAGGTCAAGTATAAATCCTCTTTAGCCAAAAGAAGAGAACTTGTTGAGCAATTGCTGGAAATTATTGAAAAACAACTCTTCCGATGAAGCAGACATGGATGACCTAGTCAGAGAAGTGGAGAAACTAAATGAATCAAAAACTAACCTAAGGAGGGAGATGGAAGGACTGACCATTAAGATGAGTCAGGAACTAGAAAAAAGAAGAAAATTTGAGGATCTAGTAAAGGACAAGGAGCATGAGATCTCTAAGTTGAAACAAGAAATTAGTACCATTACCACTTATCTGCAAGAGGGTAAAGAAGAGAAAGAAGAAGTGCAAGCAAAACTCAATGCATCCATTTCTCATAATGAAACCCTAATGGAGACCAGTGAAGCTCTTTCCAAAGAACTTGCTGAGATGAAGGAGATACTTGTAAAGTTCAACAAGAGTGCTGCAAAATTGGAACAAAAGTTGGAATTAGTGAAGCCATTAAAGGATACCACTAGACTTGGTTTCTTTGCATATGAGGAAGGTGAAACCTCTGGAACTAAGAGTGATGCACCAAAAGAGAAATCGATACCTAAGAACAACAACAAGAGAAAAGGTAAGCCAAAGTTTAAACCTGTATGCTTTAACTGTCATAAGGAAGGACATATTGCCAATGTGGCTAGAACTAGTAGATTTAATGGTCAGTGTTATGCATGCAACAAGTTTGGGCATAGATCTTTTGAGTGTAGGTCAGTTATGAACAACTCTGGAGGTTATGCACCAAGATCAAAAGGAGTTGTCCAAGAACCTCCTATGAACTGAAACCCAAACTGGTACAGAACCTATGAACACTGGTCAAATGGTTATGGAGTGGCAAATAGTTGGAGAGAAACCCATTTGATCTGTTGTGGTAGTGGTCACATTGCTGCAACATGCAGGAGGAAGAATGGAAAGGTGAACATCGGACCATGGAGAGAATCTGGTATGGTATGCTATCATTGTAACAAACCGGGACATATTGCCAGAGCATGCTGACTAAGAAAGAATCCATCGAGAGACATACCGGTCGACCCAAAGGGAAAGGTCGATGTTGAAACCATTGAGGTGGATATGTATAAAACTTGGAAAAATAAATCTGAAGAGAAGCCACAAGATGTACCAGTTTCCGCACCTAGTGTGGAGACCCTTGAACCGACAAACTAAGCTTCGAAAAGCTTAAGGGGGAACGTATCGGTAACAATGTTCTGAACCCCTAGACATATCGATAAAGTTCCTTTATCGGTATTGGTTACCTATCGATTGACAGAAGAAATGAAGTGGTAAAAGGTAAAGTTAGGGTTTGTGCCCTAACGGTGATGCATTTATTATGTTAGGTAGAAGCATGTATAAAGGCGACGCTTGTAGTCATTTTTACTTACCTATTTTCAAAGAAGAATTTTTCTAGCTTGAGCAGCGCAACAAGAGAGATACATCTTGCATTCGAAAGAATTCAGAAAGAAATCTTGCACAAGATTTTGTAACCATTTCAAGCTATCAGTGTGGAATTCAGATCAGTAAAGTAAGCTCTTGGAGAAGTGTGTTGTGCTCAATATTAGAGAACCCTAGTTCAAAGTGAAAAGGTATTTTTCATCAAAACATTCTTGTCATTCAAAATTATTTAGATATGGCTTCTACATCTACAATCCCTTCCAGTTCTACCGAACCTGAGGAGTCAACCGAGTTTCTTAGGAAGAAGGTGAAATATAATGCCCTATCTCAAATTCCTGTTGGAGTCATTGTTGAAGGGGATGTTTCAGGATACATTGATTGCAAACTAGAAGACCTAGGGTCTCTAGTGATTCACTCCCAGTTGAGTTTGTTCTGTGGAGATGATAAGAAGATTAAACCTGAGTACAACATGATCAAGAAGAAGAAATTCCACAATGCAGTATATTTTCTCGAGGAATTCACAGAAGATCATATAAGGATCATTCTAAGAAGGGTTCATGGTGAAAAGATGTATCTTGAGTGGACCCATGATATCACACTGAAGGCAATCCATGTCGTGACCTGTTTTTGCAATCTTGGAGAAATCCCTATTCTTCACAAGATCACTAAAGTCAAAGTGATAGAGATCACCAGTTCTGTGAGCGACCAATGAGAAATGACTGTAAACACCATAAGAGATGACTTGGTGAACTATGTGTGCATGGTGATCGGGTATAGAGTATTTTATGCTAGTAGAATGAATTTTATTCCTACAACTATGGTGTATGCTGCTTACCGAATGATGAAGGAAGATGAAGAGTATGACTTGTGTACCTGCATGCAAAAATAACTCATGGAGAACTTGAAATCCATCAAAGAGGACAAGGCACTAAGGTTTAAATTTGGTCAACTACTTATCGGGTTGTTTTTCTATTTTCAAGGGTATTTTTCAGGAGTTGGTGATATTCAATGGTCAAGTGACCTACCTGTAGCATAGAAATTAGGATTCATCAAAATAAGATATATCAATCAAAACGTTAAACATGATAGCTCAATCAAAGAAATACTCATTGCAATGAACCTAATTCTAAAGCACATTCAATGAAGGTATGAAAATGAAGCATTCAAAAGAAAACATTATGCAAACCAGATTAAAGATTGAATACTCCTTCCATGCGGCTCCATTGTTGTTCTTTCCTCTTCAATAATTTTGTGGATCTCACCTACAAGTGCCCTCACAATTGAAAGCAAAAAGCTCAAGAGTACTAGAACTAAAATTTGATAGTTTGACAGCAATTCGGATTTCAAGAAGTAATTGAAGGGGTTCGAAGAAGGATTCCAAGGGTCATTAGAAGGGGTTGATTGAAGAAAAATTATCAAATTTATAGAGAAATTGGAGAAGTCACAAAATTGGCATGATGCAATTCAAATGGAAATTGCAAATCAATATGACAAATTATGACAAATTATGCACTTTCCATGCACAATTTGATTGATTGACAATTTGATGACAAATTATGACACATTCTATGTCAAATTGATTGATTATCAATTATGACAATTTCATGACAAATTGAAATGCCACTCCCATAGAATTAGGAGATGAATTAGGAGGGAAAAGGAATTAGAAATTTGAAAATTAGGAAATTGAAATTGATGACAAATTAGGAAATTGGAATTAGAAATTGATGAAAAATAGGATTTAGGAATTAGTGAATTAATTAATAATTTTTCATTTATTAATCAATTCACAAAGAAGAATAATTAGCCAATTAAATAAAGATTTAATTGTAATGAGAAGACCTAGGATAAATAAGTAATTTATTTAATCCTAAAGGAAGAAATGACACATTAGGTTAAATGAATAAATCATAAAACCCTAGAAGATGAATTAGAAATGCGAGAATGACAATTAGGTCTTGATTGAAGATAATTAATGTCATGATTTGATTTGATAAATGACCAATGCGACAAAATGATTTGATTGATAAATGCGCCAATTGACGAGGAACAATGACAAATTGACATAATTGAGATAGACAATGATCGATAGTGAAATGATCGCAAAATGACAAGATTGAAGGATTGATGATAAATCGACAAGAGGACAAAACCCTAATTAGGATTGATGATGTCCGAAATGATAAGATTGATGATAAAATTGATAAGAGAACAATGATTGATGACAAATTGATCGCAAGATTGACAGGAGGACAAAACCCTAATTAGGATTGACGATGTCCAAAATGATGACAAATAAGCATGCTCATTGATGCAATAAGATAAAATCGATCAAAATCATGACTAGATAATGTTGTCAACAAGACCAAATTCGAGGATGAGATGATTGAAAAATGTAGAAGAATGACTCGATGTTCGCAAATGATAAAGACCAAGTGCGTGACATAGGAGAAATGTTAATGCGACGCAAAAACCTAAAATGAGGCAATGCGCAAATGTTAAAGTATGACCTCGCAAGCGTTGACCATTTTTGGGTGTCTACATTTTGCCCCTCTTTGAGACAATGCGATTCTGAGCGTTGTTTCAAAGAACAATAACTAAATGCCCCAGACAATAATAATGACATATGCATGCCCCCTCGAGGAATTGGCCGGAAACATGCGGAAAAGAGGCCAATTGATCGATAAAAAATGATAGGATCGAACGGACTGAAAATCGAAGATCGGATGCATGAAGGACAATCAATTTAAGGTGCACAAGACCGTGACCAACATAAGATGGAGAAGACGCACGTCCATCTATGCAATGACAAAGAGCTATAAATGGGACCAAGAGGGTGAAAATGACTCATTTGCACTAGCTAAAGAGGAGAATTTGTTGCTCTGGACAAGAACACTTGCAGATAGATGGCGAACATTCCAATGGCGGGTCACCTTGGAGAACGTGTACGCACATTCAGATGACCGGAGGACGCAGGAGCAGCGGTATGTATCACGAAAACCCATGTGTTTGATTTCATGAATTTTGATGGCTTACGGGACATTGCGGGACCCACAGGGGACACCAAAATGGACATCTGCGCTTGTGTCATCTAAACCTGCGCTTGTGTACGATGTTCTGCGCTTGTGTAGGAAGACACAAGCGCAATTCACCTGACACAAGCGCAATTTAGCTTACACAAGCGCAAGAGTTGAAAAATGACTCACTTTTGATTGGAAATGGCATGCAAATGACCTGACAAGGGGGGGAATGGGTAGGATAGGCCAATGTAGATGAAAAACACCCCAATTTGGACATGAAAATGAGGAAATGCAACCCGTAGGAGCAAACCCTAAAACTGACAAAATGATGCCCCGATTGTGATGCAGAGTCGACAATATCCATTGATCGCACGGGAGAATCGACCGGACTGTTTCATGCTACGACATAGACTCAGGAGCACAGAGAGAGACACATTAGCTGGACTGGGATTGTATTACATCACATATATGCCCGAGATTAGGGCAAACACAGGATTGCTTACCGCATTGGCAGAGCGATGGCATTCGGAGACTTCCTCATTCCATTTGGCGACTGGCGAGGCGACAGTGACTCTAGAGGATGTATGGCGCATCCTCCGCATTCCTATACATGGGAAGATGATAGAGTACGACCCAATGACAGGGAGAGACGCGTTATGCAGACTGTTTGAGTGTGACGCAGAGGATCTAGACATTGTCGAGAGGGAGATTCGGTGGGAGACTATGGCAGCCGAGTATGAGCAGCGATGTGTGGTGATAGCATGTCTTCTGGCAGGTGACAGACGAGGACATGGATTCCCTATTGGTTGGGGAAGAGTATTAGAGCAGATGGTGACAGAGGGGACAGTGTATGCATGGGGACCATGTGTACTTGCTATGTTATATTTCCAGCTGCATCAGATAGCATATCAGGGAGTGCAGACGCTGAGTTGTGGAGTGACATTGCTTCAGGTATGGGCATTTGAGCATATTGCCATATGTCGGCCGGTTACAGATAGACAGGTAGTACCACACCGACCATATGTGTACAGCTATGGTGGAGCACTGAGACAGGGTCCATTTGGATACATATTATACTGGCGACATGAGCTAGACAAACTGAGAGAGTTCATATGGAGGCCATATCGAGATTGCCCCGGATGGTCAGATGATCATGAGGAGTTACCATACTGCAGACAGGAGAGGTACTTGATTGGGTGACCAGTGAACCGCCAGAGAGTGATTGAGTTGTACCTTCCAGAGAGAGTTCGGCGACAGTTTGGAGAGACACAGGATGTTCCTTGGAGGACTGCATGCTTTGCTCGATCTCACCGAGAGACGAGTCAGTGGGGTAGTATGATTCAGCCACGTATAGCATATGCCGACTTTGCATAGTTACAGCAGAGACAGTGGGATTGGATGTCAGATGTGGTAGATGCTGGGACTACAGAGGAGTATGAGACATGGTTCGCACAGCAACGGCCAGTGCCTTTGACCGATTCGGATATTCCAGTACCGAGGAGACAGGAGGACTTCCCACTCACAGGAGAGGAGGGAGATGATGAGGACGAGGAGGATGACAAGGCTGATGAGGATGAGGGTGATGGAGAGGAGGATGGAGCTGATGGAGGTGATGGGGAGGATGAGGGAGATGATGGTGGGGAGGATGATGAGGAGCCAGACACAGCGGATCAGGAGACTTTGCAGAATATTCCCATAGAGCTAGAGATAGCTAGGACAGAGGAGATAGACATGTACCGGGCTACCATAGCGAGCCAGCAGGATTATATTGCAACATTGGAGAGACAGCATGAGCAGTTCAGAGCGGAGATAGCCAGACTCACAGCGGCTCGGGATACAGCCATAGCTCAGGCACAGCGAGAGGGACAGAGAGTCACTGAGTTCATTGGGTCGATCCAGGATGCCAGTGCACGGGAGATGGCACAGATGCTGGTAGAGACCGGCGAGGAGAGACTGTACTGGAGGACACTATATGAGGGTGCAGTTCCACCGGAGCGGAGAGCACCTTCATATCGGGCACGATCGAGGACAGAGAGCAGGTCACGCTCTCGGAGGTCATTGAGAAGCATAGGAGGGAGTGGACCGATGAGACCACCGCAGCCAGGACCAGGACCAGGTACATCATCTGTGAGACATAGCAGGGATGAGGAGGACAGAGGGAGCACCCAATGACAGAGGCACGTGCTCCATATGACAGACAGTGGACATTATGTAGTTTGACATTATGTAGTCAGCCTGCGGGCCATACTTAGGACAAACAGTCCGATTTTGTACTCCGACATTATTATGATATGATATGCATCGATATGATGGATGCAATATGTTATGACTGAGGTGTATTTGCATGTATGGATGACTTATGCACTTTGTATGAACATGTATGGATGCATTTTGATGTATTTTTGATTTATGTATGAAATGAAATGGATAAATGTTTGATGTGATGCTTGATGTAATGCAATTGTACTAACCAAATGGATGTAGGATGCAGCATATGTGCGTGGATATCGGAGCACTAGACCGAACTTGACTATCTGGACTGACGGAAGAAATGTTAGTAAGAAGAAATGAGATAGAAGACAGTTAGAGATGATGAAAATTTGCTTTCAGTAATGCACTTTGTAGGTGAGAACCTTTATTTTTATTTAGCAAAATGGATGTGTAGCATCATGGCATTGAAGGCCAGAGCTGAAATGCAACCCGATTTGCATAAGACAGACACAACATAGACAAACGAAAATCACAATCAAAGAAAGAGACCATGAGCCATCCCGGTCACTCTAAATCACTTAGTGACATCATCGAGCAACATAGGGACATGATCGAAGCCAAAGATAAATCAATAAGAAGATAAGACTCACAAATTCAAGCAAATCAAACAAACATCTTGATCTTCATTGTCAAAAGTTGAACGTGCTGATAGGACGATCATGCTATCTGGTTTCAGGATATGCGGTACCCCGTCTAAGACAGGACACAGTCTGGTTTCGAGTATACCACCCCTGTATAAGACCCATGATAATGTGACAAGGACAAATGATATCGATGCTGATATTCGATTGATATGACAATTTTGATCAGGTTGGAATGTCTAGTTTTGATTGAAAAAGTTCATCTGGTTAAAGCATGATTTCATTAAAGCACAATGTTGGAGGGATTGCGAGTCATTGGATGGATGCTCAGGGATCTGTCTTATTCACAAAAAGAGATCCTTTATTGACAAAATGCTTGTTTTTGGATTTTAATGTTTTTGCAATGTTTTTGTTCATTTTTTCAGGACTTTATTTGATTTTTAGAGATTTTTTCAGGACATTTTTCAATTTTTTGGATTATTTCAGGACATTATTTGATTTTTAGGAATTTTTTCAGGACATTATTTTATTTTTATGACTCTTTTTTCAGGACATTTTTTTGATTTTTTTGAATTTTTTCAGGACATTATTTGATTTTTTAGGAATTTTTTTCAGGACATTTTTCGATTTTTATGGATTTTTTTCAGGACATTTTTCAATTTTTAGGAATTTTTTTCAGGACATTATTTGATTTTTTTTTTGGAAATTTTTCAAATTTTTGCCCCCAGTGTCTAGCAAGGCAAGGAATATGACAGGTGAATAAATAGGCTTGCTGAAATGATGGTGGATAGAGGGAAGACAAAGGCCTTTTATTATGGAGACAATACGGATGCAATTTCCAAGAGCTATTGCATGATGGGACAAGAGACTGGATATGATAATGTAAAGCAATGACATGGCATGAGGGACATGTCAAGAGGTTTTTTGAAAAATATGTTTTGCATTTCGTGTCTTTATGTCAGATCGAGATCAAGGAATGAAAAAGAATGTATGGATAGTGACAAGAGATGGATAGGATAAGCAAGACCAAGAATGGATAAAGGACATGGACTGAAGGTCGGGATAGGATACATGATGGTGGCAGAAAGTCGCAATAAGCTAGGGAATATGGATGAAAGGTTGTAATAAGCAAATGGATAAATGACCAAAAGCTATGATAGACTGAAAGCTGCAAACAAGATGCATGATGCTCATGATGATCGTCAGCCTTGTCAAGATCAAAGGTGGAAAGGGAAATTGGACATGAGGGACAATAAGATATGAAGGGTAATGACATGGTATGATAGGATAATGAAGGGCAATAGGATATGAAGGAAGAGATCTGCCCCCAAGTGTGGTGTGCAAGAAGTTCATAGATTACACATGACGCCTGTTTGCCAGGTTTTCATCATGGTACTTGCCCAAGGCGCCTGTTTGCCAGGTTTTCACCAATGGACGAATTATTTTTCTTTATTTTTTTTTTCTTTTGTCTTTTTTTTTTTTTTTCAATTTTTTTTTGTATTTTTTTGGATTTTGACTTTTTCAGAAGAAGACGGACACATGATAGGGAATGGAAGAAGGACTCAAGCGTCTTTTTGTTTGGATAGTAGCCTTGAAAAAAATAGACCATGACCTTTAAAAGTATGCTCAAAGATGTTGGTAGGATAAGGACATGGAAAATGAGATGAAACTAAGGCAATGATTTATGCAAAGGATTGGACGAGAGGGATGGAAGGATGGAAAATATGCATTGGATAATGGATAGGGTATTGGAAGAATTGGGCTTCAGTGGATGGAAATGAAGGCAAGATCGACATTGGTACACACCTTGAGAGGTGATGGACTGATGGAGGAAAGACATATTTTGGATATTGAGATTTTGACGAAGGAAATGCTATGGATTTTGGGACATAAGGGCCCAAAACAGATGAAGAAGGTGGTGGAGAAATAGACTTGGAAGGTTTGGATGGAGGAATAGCAATTTTGGATGCCAAGTTTGATGTTTCTCTCTGTGCTTCCAGGAGCTTTTTGGGAATCCACATGGTTTTCGATTTTTCATGCTTTTGTGGTTCCTTGGAGTGCATTGCTTGCACAAGGGATTTAGGAACCCATATATATTTTGACTTTGCTTTATTTTGCTCAGTGGGCCTTTGTGGCCTTTTGGATATTTCTTTTTCTTTATAGATCATATTGTTCTTTGTTTTGACATGTCGATTATATTGGACATGTTGATCCTTGAATACATGTGGATTGCTAGACTTATGATGCTTATACTTGGCATCCAAATTGCTTGGAAGGGGGAATGGATGTTGGTGTGGACGGGAATGATATGGAGGCATGTGGGATGGATGGAAGGTTCTCCAAGATGTGTGCCTTTGTTGATGTTGCATAGGAGATGGAGGGATATAGGGACCTAGAATGGATGGAAGCGATGATGGGGAAGGTGGACATTTGGATTTTGACTTTGAAGGGATACCAACGCCTTGAGTGTGAGCTTTGTAGCCATGACCATTAGTATTCTTTTTGATATGAAGGGATTCTTGCTTATGGAGATCTACCCCTTTGCCTTTATCAATATTTTGACTAATAGGATACTCTTTTCTTTGGGAAGAAGACGAGAGTCCATTATGAGGTGGATGTGATATGAGAGAAATAAGGAGATCTTGAAGTGGATCGGATTGCACCAAAGTGGAAGAACCCATTATGCATGTAGGGGGTTCATGAACATCTTGCACTAACACGTTAGAATCATGAGGGGTATCAGGATCATGAGGAGGACTAGGAGTGTGTAGTGGACATGGCTCAATGACAGGCTCTTCAAGAGATGGAATGGGAGAAATAATGGGATCCTCAAAAGAAATGGGATCTTGGGGTGGACATGGAGGATTAGGACATGGAGATGGAGGAACAAGTGGATCTTGTGGAGGATCTGAAGGAATAATTTGATAGGGTCTTGTGTTGGAAATGAATTTGGAAGGATACTTTGATCTTGACAAGGAGGAAGATCATTGGAATCTTCTTTAAAGATGCTTTGCTCTTGACTTTCAATGGGATCATCGGAAAGGATGGAAGGGATATCTTGATCCTTCTTAGGAAGTGGAATGTCAATGGGATTTGAAAGGACATCATGTTCATGAAATGGAAGGGCATCATTTGGGATTGGATGGACTGGGATATCTTGATCTTGCTCAGGGAATGGAGTGTCAATAGGACTTTGGATAGGATGGACAAGAATAGGGGAATCATTGTGAGTGTCTAGGAACATGGAGTCCTGGTCAACAATTGGATGGCATGATAAGGTTTCAGGATCTTGATCTTGATCTGTTCTAAGACATGTTTCTTCATGTTCTAAATTATCCTTTTGACATGGGGTTGGACTTTGAATATGCATGGGGGATTTTGGCAAGGGATTAATGCTTTGGCATGAAGGAAAGGCAATTTGAACATTTGTAAGATCAGACATTCCAATCGTAAAGCTTTCTTGCATCTTAGATTTGGATCCACTTTTTGGTATTCAAGGAATCACTTCTTGTTGAGGGACACCTATCATCAACATTTGTGTGGCCTTCATTTGATCTGGTGTTAAAGGTGTTGCATTAAACAATGGATTGTTTATTATTTTGAGTGTGGACTTTTGAGGAATAGTCACTGTCAATGCCTTTGAAGCACGTTTACTCATCAAGGTGGGTTGGAGTTCTTGTTGCACATTTTCATCATTTGGATGTAGAGAGAAACCTAACAACTCACCGCCTTGTTGTTTTTGCACATTAATTTGCTTACTTGAGGAGGTCACATTACTCATCATGTCAAGATATTTTTGTGGGAACCTCTTAAAGAGCTTATTCAAGAATTTATCCATCTTTTTTGTCAACTTTGGATCCTTAAGGTACATAACAACATCATCAGAGACATCGAAATCTGATGAAGAGTCTAGTTGGACATTTGGATTTGTTTCTTGGTGAATGCCTTGATTTAAATCACATCCTTGAGATAGAGTTGGTTCTTCATACAATGTTTGTATTTCCTGTTGCAAGCTGGACTGATTCCAATTGAAAGGTGCATTTCCTTGTGGAGTTGGTGGGACACTCCCTTGTCCTGGTTTCATCGGTACAAACAGTGGTCCATATAATGGTGGTGGTCCAAGTTGAACTGTTCCATATGGTGGTAGAGATGTGTTTGATGAACCTTCAACTTGCATTGTTTGACTAGTTTGAAACTACGAATTTACTATGTTATCCATGGATTGATACATTGGTTCACTCGTCTTAGATCTTGATCTTGTCTCAACAGGCATGTCACTTATGCAAATGCAGTTTTTTTTTTTTTTTTGAATTTTTGAATTTTTCAAAGACAATATATGATATGCAACTAAATGCAAACCAAATATATGAAAATGCAATCTATGTTTTTGGTTGTTTTTGAAGATCTTGATAAACTTTTTGGAATGCAAATCTAAAAGAGACCCTTAGGAAATTGAAATGACATCTAGACCTCAAAGGACAAAAGGACTTAATTGACAAAGGACAAGATGACAATGTCTCACCTATATGCTTGGATACTAAGCTAGGTTTGATGAAATGATATTGATGACAAAAAGGACAAAAGACTTGATAAGGTCTAGACTTCTTAACAATGACTTAGGGTTTATCAAAGATTTGGATTGCTCAAGTATGACAAGACCTAGGTTTGATACTATATGCAAAAGGATAATTAATATGCAAATGATCTTAATATGATATGATAATGACTGAGGTTTAATGAAGAGACTTGGGATATGCTAATGTATGACAATGTCAACCTAAGATGAAACCTAGGGTTTAATTATGAAATGATATTATTCTTATGCAAGAGGATATATACCAATGGATGACTCTTATTGGTATGCAAAAGAAGTATGACTTAGGTGAATCCTAACTTTGATACTTGATAATGACTTTGCTAAATGCAACCTAGGATGAACCTAAATGCAAGTGACATAAGAGTTGAGACAAGTTTTTGAACAATGTTGGATAACCATGCTTTAGGAATATGATCTTTGAATCTTGTTGAACTTTTGTTGGATGAATATCTTTGGTGTTTAAATCTTATGTTTGATCAATGTGTTTTGCTTTTTGAAATGGGATAACATTCAACTTTTGACAATCAAAGAATACAAGATGTTACAACTTAGACTCAAGACAATCATGCTCATTTCCACATTCCTTAGGGTAGGCAAAGACATTAGGTACTTGAGAGGTAGACTCATTATGAGATTCAAGGAGAATACATAGATGCTTGACCCCACGGGATCCCCTCCACGGCACTCACTTCTCAGGGAAGCCAAGCATCAGTTCCCATGGAATCTCCCCATGGCGAACTTAGTATCTCTTCCAAGTATCCGAATTTGTCCTTCTCAAGCAACTAGAAGGGTTTTTGGCTTCTAAAACAAGGTATGTAGTAAGGATTTCTGTTAAGCATTACTCCTTGATGTCATGCAAGCATGATTGAGACATTAAGCCCATCAAGATACCAAACAAATGTAGTCACACAAGCACGATTTAGACCAAGAGGCCCTACTTAGATGTTGATATGAGAAAGAGTTTCAAGGGGCATCACTTCCCAAGTAACTGCAATTCCCACGTAACGCTTCCTTCAAAGCTTTCGCCCATCAGGTATTTTTTTATAGTGAGTTAGAATGCCAAGGAATTCTAGCCGTACTCACTTTGGGTCGTTCCCTTCTCACGATTATCACTTGCTTGCAAAAGCAAAGTGGTCGGGAAGGCAGGCCCTCTAATGGAGACACTCAATCAACCACACAAGCATGGTATCGAAGATCTGGATTTCTGATCACCCTATGAAGGATGAGAGCATACTCTCCTACTCCAATGTCATACTTAACAAACAAAGCAAACAAGGGTTCATTTCCACCTACTTATAAATCACTAAGTGCCTAATTTGAAAACTCAAACACACAATTTGGTTGTTTCTCCAAGGCAACCTGCAAAACACATGTCAGAAGTTTGATTTGTAGTCTTTGACTATCGAATCTGCATAACACACGTTAGTAATTTGATTTTTAGTCTTTGTCATGCGTAAGCCAAGATCCTGCACAAATAATCAGTACCAAAATCCAAAACACAGAAAACAGAATGCAAAAACATCAAAAATTTCAAAGAAACTGCATTTTTTTACCCTCTGATCTGGACTTTACACAGGCGCAGAAGTCATGACACAGGCGCAAGTTGTCAAACACAAGCGCAGAATGTCTTGACACAGGCGCAAGACTCTTCAACACAGGCGCAAGATGCTTAACACAGGCGCAGAAGTGTCCAGAATACCCTGCACGGCCCTGTTTTTGAGTTTTTGACCTGCAAATCAGCTTAGAAGCACTCCAAAACACAGTAAGATGGTTAGAAGGTTAGTATTCACGTCGGGTTCACCAATTAATGTAGCATAGAAATTAGGATTCATCAAAATAAGATATATCAATCAAAACGTTAAACATGATAGCTCAATCAAAGAAATACTCATTGCAATGAACCTAATTCTAAAGCACATTCAATGAAGGTATGAAAATGAAGCATTCAAAAGAAAACATTATGCAAACCAGATTAAAGATTGAATACTCCTTCCATGCAGCTCCATTGTTGTTCTTTCCTCTTCAATAATTTTGTGGATCTCACCTACAAGTGCCCTCACAATTGAAAGCAAAAAGCTCAAGAGTACTAGAACTAAAATTTGATAGTTTGACAGCAATTCGGATTTCAAGAAGTAATTGAAGGGGTTCGAAGAAGGATTCCAAGGGTTATTAGAAGGGGTTGATTGAAGAAAAATTATCAAATTTATAGAGAAATTGGAGAAGTCACAAAATTGGCATGATGCAATTCAAATGGAAATTGCAAATCAATATGACAAATTATGACAAATTATGCACTTTCCATGCACAATTTGATTGATTGACAATTTGATGACAAATTATGACACATTCTATGTCAAATTGATTGATTATCAATTATGACAATTTCATGACAAATTGAAATGCCACTCCCATAGAATTAGGAGATGAATTAGGAGGGAAAAGGAATTAGAAATTTGAAAATTAGGAAATTGAAATTGATGACAAATTAGGAAATTGGAATTAGAAATTGATGAAAAATAGGATTTAGGAATTAGTGAATTAATTAATAATTTTTCATTTATTAATCAATTCACAAAGAAGAATAATTAGCCAATTAAATAAAGATTTAATTGTAATGAGAAGACCTAGGATAAATAAGTAATTTATTTAATCCTAAAGGAAGAAATGACACATTAGGTTAAATGAATAAATCATAAAACCCTAGAAGATGAATTAGAAATGCGAGAATGACAATTAGGTCTTGATTGAAGATAATTAATGTCATGATTTGATTTGATAAATGACCAATGTGACAAAATGATTTGATTGATAAATGCGCCAATTGACGAGGAACAATGACAAATTGACATAATTGAGATAGACAATGATCGATAGTGAAATGATCGCAAAATGACAAGATTGAAGGATTGATGATAAATCGACAAGAGGACAAAACCCTAATTAGGATTGACGATGTCCGAAATGATAAGATTGATGATAAAATTGATAAGAGAACAATGATTGATGACAAATTGATCGCAAGATTGACAGGAGGACAAAACCCTAATTAGGATTGACGATGTCCAAAATGATGACAAATAAGCATGCTCATTGATGCAATAAGATAAAATCGATCAAAATCATGACTAGATAATGTTGTCGACAAGACCAAATTCGAGGATGAGATGATTAAAAAATGTAGAAGAATGACTCGATGTTCGCAAATGATAAAGACCAAGTGCGTGACATAGGAGAAATGTTAATGCGACGCAAAAACCTAAAATGAGGCAATGCGCAAATGTTAAAGTATGACCTCGCAAGCGTTGACCATTTTTGGGTGTCTACACTACCAGTTACCAAAAAAATCAAGGAGAGTCTGCAAGCAGTGGGATCTGCTTATGCAGAGACTCTAAATAGGTATTTTGATGAGTTCAGATTGAAGATGAACCAGAGAATAAGAATATCAGGTGATCTAGTTAAAAATATGAAGATGATATCTATTTCACAATCAAAGTAGATCATTGCATCATGGAAGCGGTTGAGCCTAGACAAGATGAAGTTGATCCTATGGGCTATGAAGTGGTAAATAATATACTTACAGGGTATGCCTCTACCCTACTTGCTTCACCAATTGATCCAAAGAAGAAGAGGACTGATACATACTCAAAGAGGATCAAACCTATTGAAGTACCAAATCAGAAGAAGAGGAAAGTTGTGCCATCAACATCAACATCGGTTGCATCTACTACCAGTCTAGAAGCCATTCCACCAAAGGTATTTGAAAGGAAGAGAAAAACCAGGAATAACACACCAGATTTAGAATACATTGAACCGAGGTAGAAATGAAGAAGTCAAGAAAACCAAGTAAGAAGATTAAGACAACCGGTAATGTACCTGCAACCTCTGCACCAGTAAATATACATGTTGCTTCTTTCCAGCCTATGGCACACTTTCAAAGGATTATGAAGAATATTAGAAGGAAAGTTCTTGATGATCTAAAAGATTATTTTGATGATCTTAGCGATATTGAAAAGGAAGAGGTAGAGCTAGAGGTCATTAAATATTTGTGTATTAATGATGGGTCTTCAATTGATATTAAGTCTATTGTTCCTAATTCTTTATATGATTATTTGGATAATAAATGGTGCATTGTCATTGAAAAGAAGCAAGATATTAGGGAGCAAATATTTGCTCAATATTTTCCTGATGCTTCTAATTCAGAATTGTTTGAGATTCTTAATCGATACAAAGGCATCTTTTTCATGTGAAGAAGAAGACTTCAGTTACTCGGAGGCAAAACCTCTAAAGTAGAAAAAGACACCCATCTACAGGCTAAAGCAATTGTCGAGATGTAGAAGGTATCCAAAGAAAACCGACAGGTTGAGAAAGAGCCTAACCTCTCTTCATCTAAACCGGATGATACCTTCAACAATTAGGGTGAAAGAATAGTACAACAAAATAACCCTATAGATGTGGATGCATTAGATGCTAAAGGTTCTAAACTAGAGGAAGCCGATAAGGAGAAAGCTGATAAGAAGAAAGCTAAAGAGAAGAGAGTGGAAAAAGAAACAACAACAAAAATGAAGAAAGAGAGAGAGGAAAAAGAGAAAGATGACAAAGAGAAAGCAAAGAAAGAGAAAATGGAGAAAGAGAGAGCAGAGAAAGAAAAATAGGAAAAGGAGAAAGAAGAGAAGGAGAAATAGGAGAAAGAAGAGAAGGAGAAATAGGAGAAAGAAGAGAAGGAGAAATAACAAAAAGAGAAGAAGTAGAAACTAGAGAAGGAGAAGGAGGAGAAGGAGAAACACGAGAAGAGGAGACAAGAATATCTCAAGGAAAATGAAGGAGGTCTGACTCCCACAACAACCGGAGATCAAGTGCAGACAAAATAGGTTGAATCCACCAGTCACAGTGATCTGACTCTTGCCTATTTCACCAGGTCAGAAGATGAAAATGAGCTACTCTGAAGCATTCAACTGGCTCAAGAATGATTGGAGTAACTGAGGAAGAAGGAAGAAAAGGATGTTATGCATTTTTTTGTGGATACTCTCTCAATCTTAGTCCCTGATTCCACTCTTCCCAGTACCGATTCTTCAATGGCCCAGCTAAAACTCCTCTGCACTATAGTAGGTGATCAAGTGCAATCTTTAGAAGATGTTGCCCAAGTTTTTACAGAGAATAAGCATGAAAAATATCTAAAGGTTTCATTAGTAAAGAAAATGGATGAAGACAGAGAAAAACTGATTAAGCAAAAAGAAGATATAAATTTAGCTGTGGGTGAAGGTAACCTACTCTTGAGCAAAATCTACCAACCTCACCTATTTTGTGATGATGCTTTGAAAAAGAAAGGTTAACTTCAATTAGAACTGAATAAGTATTTGGATACTTTCAAAGTTCCTTATGATTCCTTCACCATGTATGGGAAGACAGTAAAGACTTTCAATCAACAGATAGCCAAGATTAACTCTGAGATCTTCAAGTGGAATCATGATCTGCAGGAGTTACAAATGTTGTTGCTACCGAAGTTGCAAATTCTTCAGAAGTGCTTTCTGAACATGGAAGCTATCATTGTTACTTAGGAGATGAGTACTATGGATGCCATGGAAGAGATAGCCTTTCAGATGAAGACTTAGAGTGAAATTGCGGCCTCACTCCTAGATACCTGGTCCATAGACATAAGGCATTCCTGACAGACTTTAAATTTCTTTTTGAGAAGTTTTATTCCTTATTGCCATAGACATATACTCTATTTTCATGATTATGTAATATTTTTTTGGTCAATTGCTAAGGCGTGTTTTACTTTATCATTGTTGGCAAAGATGGAGTAGTATCTATCATGAAAATTTTATGGGGAGTAGCATTTAATTTGCACATGCTTATAATTTTGGCAAAGGGAGTAGTGTATATGCCTAAGGGGAGTAATTTTGATTATGACATCTGTTTTTGTTTTGTAAGCACTTAGCTGTCAAAATTTTCCTAAGTGTTGCTATCAATGCCAAAGGGGGAGATTGTTGGTATTTTGATGATGTTTAAGTTGTGATTATCATTGATGGATACACACTTATTTTATGTATGAGTTATTCTCCACTGGTAATATGTGTTGTATTATTCACACCGGTATTACATGTCATTGTATGTATAGTTTTTGTTTGTAGAAGACTATCGGTGTTTTGCAGAAGAAGCTTAATAGTCAAAGCATGACTGAAGACCTCAACCAGTATGAAGACCTCAAGCAGAATGAGGACCCCTATCAGCAATTAATCTTTTTGATCAAAACACTATGTTCCAGTTTACCAGTCTTTGTTTGTAAACCGGTAATCGGTATACTATGTTTTGTTAACCGGCAAGCTTGTAAAGTGTGATGAGTTATCATCCACCAACACTTTGGCGGTGATTCTGTGTCGTGTTACAAATTATGTCTAGATGCATTGTACCTAGGAAATTGTAGTCTAATCTCATTGGACCGACATGAAATCAGATTCCTATATGAGGACATCATGCCTAGGGTTTTGAAGTTGTTGTCATGTGTGAAGCGTGTTGTAGAGAAGATTAGGTTTTTTCTTAAAGGTATCTCATGATGGAGATTGAACGTGCAAAGTATAGAAGACTGAAGTAATGCTGCAATGCATTAACAGAGAGAAGTCAAGGATATAATCAATAATTTTGTGCTACTTTCTAGATCATTCACTTGTTGATTACTAATCTCTTCAACAAGTCTAAAACCCTTAACCGGGTAGGCCCAATCAAGCCTATTGTAAAACCTCTAACAAGGTGGTTCATAGTTGTGGATCTAAAATCCTTTAACAGGGTAGTCTTTAATAGGACTTATCTCCTAACGGAGATCTGGATTCCTAACAAGATCTGTTCTGGTGAAGAACATTGTAAGGCCTTAACTAGTCTGGTTCCTATTCTGTAGATAGTAGACTTGTGAGTTTTACTCACTATGGTTTTTCCCATTTGGGTTTCCACATCAAAACATCTTGTGTTATGGTGATTGTTCTATTGTGGGTGAATGCTTTATTTTCTATTTGGCTTGTTTGTGTATTAACCGATTTATTGTTTAAAGGGCTATACCAGTCTGTAGTAAAACTGCTTAAGTGTTTGGTAAATTTTTTGGGTATACTAATTAACACCCCCCCCCCCCCCACCCTCTTAGTATTCATCAGAATGATGTGAAGACTTATTTGATGAGAGATCTATAAGCCCTAACTATCTAGATGAGTTAGGAACTTGAAGCAAGGAGGGCAGCAGAAGACAAGATCAAAGAGAAAGAACATGAGATCTTCAAGATAAATCAAAAAAATGGCACTCTATATGCACACTAGTGTGAGGAAAAAGAAGAAAAAGAAGAGATAAAGGAAGAACTATATATGGAAATGTCTCTTAGAGAGACTCTTATGAAAAGGAATGAAGACCTTACACAAGAAATTGTTGATGCTAATGAGAAGCTTGCAAAGTTTAACAAAAGTTCTACCATGCTTGATGAAAAGATCCAATCTCAAAGGATGAACGATGATACAACTGGATTGGGTTGCAATACATTTGAAAAAGGTGAGCCTTCTGGTACAATAAACAACATGCATTAAGGTAAATCTATGCCTAAGATTCAAAAACCCACCAGCAAGAAATCCTATAAGCATGTTTGTTTCAATTGTCATAAGCCAAGATATACTGCTAATGTTTGTAGAAGCAAATTTGATGTTGTTAATGGTTATAGATCCAATACTTATCAAGGATATAAGCCTAGAACCTTTAATGGTTATTGTTTCACTCACAAGATGCATGGAGATAGAGATATTGAGTGCAGGTATGGAGCAAATAATTCAGCACCTCACATGAGTCAGAGGTATGGTGGTGGTTGGTAAAGAACCTTTAATGACCAGAGAAGTCCTAACTGGCAAAGACCATATGCTAACCGGTCTAGTCCCTATTAGATGGAAAAGAGGATGAATGTGGTTTTCACAATGTGTCATAACTATGGTCATGTAGCTATGAACTGCAAAAGAAGGACTGGTAGAGGCAATGCTGGACCTTGGAGAGCATCTGGTATGGATTGTTATTGTATATGATGAAAACAGATAACAACAATATTGAAAGACTAAATGAATTCAACCACAAAACCCTAGCCTAACAACAACAAAGATCCACCATAACATATGAAGATTACCTAAGATAATGCAAATCAAATGAAATCACAAAGATTATACCATCACATGTTCAATAGGGTTTGGATCTCCATTCTTCCTATCTCCATTGATCTTGCTTGATATATTTGCTCTAAGATTTTATGTGTGCACAAGAGCTCAACAAAGAATGGAAATGTGGTTGCAAGTAGGATTGCATATAAAAGTTTGAATGTTAGGATACTTGATTAGAATGCATAGGGTTGATAATGAAGGAAGCATCTCCTTATATAGAAGACACTATAAGAAATGGAGGGATAAGATTAAGAGGTGTAAAAGATAAATGGTCGGCTATGATTAGTGGGTAGGTAGAGGAAATAAGAAAATAATGAGAGGGTAGGTAGTATAGGAATTAAGAGATGAATGACATGTGTCATGGGTAGAAAAGGCTAATGAATTAATTAAATAAATAAATATTTATTTAATTAATAGAGGAAGTGGGATCAATTAAATAAATAAGATATTTATTTAATTTAGGAAAAAGGATAATTTAAATAAATAAAAGTATTTATTTAAATGAGAAATAAGGCTAGAAGAGGATAAATGAATTAATTAAATAAATAAAGATTTATCTAATTAATAGAAGAATTAGGCTAAAATAATTAAATAAATAAAATATTTATTTAATTAGACATGACAAATTTAGGTGTCTACATTTTGCCCCTCTTTGAGACAATGCAGCTTGTCGTGTTGTTTCAAAGAAGATAATATGAACTGATACAAAGTTGCCCCAAGATGGGAATGATATGCCCCCTCGAGAGATTGGATGAAAATGTCAGAAAAGATCATGGACAATCTCTCAATAAGAAATAAATGGTAGAATGGGCTGACCAGATAGGATAGAGTGATAGAGTCACAAGATAACAAAGACTAACATAGGAGACTAGGGCTAGGGCTAGGGCTTGGGCATTCTATAAGATAGACCATGAGGGGAAAACATCCTCATTGTCATCCACACATCCAAGAGATCAGAGTGCAGAGAGAGCATAGAGCAGTAGTAGTCAACAACGATGGCATTGGTGCATAGATTCGACCGCGTTCGTCGATTTTAGAGGCCAACACATGTAGGAGAGTCGGTGAGTACCGCAAAACCTCCTTGTACTTTATCGCAATAAATATTGTCATAAATACATGCTAGGTAGGGTAATAAATGCACGTTTAGAAATGTCAAACAAGGTCAAAAAATGCTAAGGCGCGTCTATGCTGGTGCCAGGCACATCTGGGTAAGCTAGGCACATCTGCAAATGAAAAGGTGTTTGTGCCAAATGCAAGCACGTCTGTGTTGTGCAGGTGTGTTTGTGCTATATGGGCACGTCTATATAGAGAAAAGGCACATCTATGTACATCAGGTATGTCTGTGCAAAGAAGACGCGTTTATGCAGTATGTAAGCGTGTTTATGTCATAAATGTGCATTTATGTCTTCTAGGCCAAATTGGCAGTTCTGTGATGAACATACGTTGTCGATTCGATAAGTTGTTGAGAGGCTACACTCAAGCAGGTCCTCTAGGGAAGACTAGGATAGAAGATAGGGCTAGGATTGACAATTATGTGATAGAACATACGTTGCCAATTAGGAAACTACTCAAGAGGATACACTCGAGCAAAGGCCCTAGGATAGGATAGATCAAGGCACTTTGTGATGAACATAGAATGCCAAGACATAGTACTTTGTGATGAATAGGGAGTACTAATATGAGTAGCACTTTGTGATGAACAGGGAGTGTAGAAAATGTAGTACTTTGTGATGAATAGGGAGTACCACTATGATAAACAACAACACTTTGTGATGAACAGGGAGTGTCACTAGGGTAGAATACCATAAGCACTTAGAATAAAAAGCAACATTTTGTGATGAATAGGGAATGCCACTATGATTGACACAGTTGATTTTCTTGACCACAAAAGTACCTACCTATGCTAGAGTCACAAGAGAGATTCCCATTGACTCAAAATTTACAATCGGAGCTAACATTTGAGGATAGGGCAGTGATTGAGGTTATGGGCTTGTGACATATTTTGTATGTGCCTGAGTTTCAGGAAAACATGGGGTTGCTGACAGTGCTGGCTAAGAGATGGCACTCAAAGACTTGCAGTTTTCATTTGTCGATGGGTGAGATGACAGTCACCTTAGAGTATGTTTACAGGATTCTAAGGATACCGATTGATGGGGAGTTAGTACCTTATGATCAAGATGGAGATAGGGATGCATTGAGACGAGTGTTCCAGGATCCAGGATTGGAGATGAGGGCTAGACACATGGCATGGGACACGATGACATGGACTAGATTAGCATCACTAGTAGTGCTGGCAGGAGTGATTAGTGGGTTCCTATTTCTGGATAGGGCGACACGAGGATTGGTTGTGGGTCGAGGTGGTACACTGGAGATGCTAGTGACATAGCATACTAGATTTTCCTGGAAACTGTGTTTGCTGGCACATTTGTATTATGAGCTTCATCAGTTTGTATACCATGCATCAGTAGGATTAGGTTGTAGAGTGATATTGTTGTAGGTGTGGGCTTATGAGCATCTATCAGTTAACTAACTAATTCATTTCAGAGGCAGGGGCCATGGGCACAGTTTTGTGCATCTGTATGACATGATTACATTGCAGCCGTGGATTGGGAGACTGGAGTACTGGCATAGGGTCATTGATGAGATTGACACTATAGTATGGAGGCCATATTGAGAGTGCGAGGAGTAGGAGGATGATGAAGTGGAGCTTCCATATACATTTAGGAGAAAGTATCTAATTGGGCGGATGCCATATGTGCTGGAGAGGCAGTTGGTGGATAGGGTGGGTAGGCAGTTCAGTAGGATATAGCGGATGCCACAGGGTTCTGAGATGTATGCTAAGACAATGAGGGATCAGACGCACTTCAGGCCATTATTGTCATATGATTAGGTAGTGATGCAGTTGGTAGAGATGATTCCCTTACCTTGGGATATGTGGTCAAAGATAGAGGATGCAGGGATGGATGCAGAGTATACTGCATATTGGGCAGAGGATCCATTTCCATGGTTGACGGATCCAGGGGAGCTGATAGATGGAGATGGCAGAGGCAATGGAGATGATGATGGAGATGGTGGAGGTAGAGGTTGACGGAGGAGATGGGGTGTGGTAGGAGAGATGAGAGTGGCTCTGTAGAGGGAGGGTGGAGAGGAGAGGCAGGCTCGGCAAGGTCACATAGTGAGGGGCAGAGGTGGATTACCATTATAGGTGCCAACAACACAAGTTCCTAGATAGGGACAAGAACAAAGATGGGGGAATATGCAATTGTGAATGTATGAAATGCAAATGGATATGATAATGCAAATGACTATTACATGATGAGAATGTAGAATGTGCTAACATGTGTTGTATGTGGGATTTGATGTAATTGTGATATCTATATGTATGTATGAAATGCTAATATGTGATAATGCAAGTGCAGACTGCATGAAATACAAATATTCTTGACGTGTCACTATACTCAATCATGTGATAGAAGGCTACACAGACTCAAGAAGGATGATGGAGGTCAATCAAGAAAAGGGGATGGAAGATAGAAGATATGGAAGTGAACGAGCTTCTTGTGCGTTATCATCATTGAGCTTTATTGTGGAAAGTAGGTTAAAGCAATCGAGGCATATGTTTGACCCAGAAAGTCATTGTACCTGTTTGCATGGAGATCAGCTAGTTACAAACAAGGAATGCCCCAGTTCACACTAGACTCATAGTGTCCTCATATCCTTGAACAAGTCATAGCATTACTAAGAGACAATCCACAGACAACAAAATAAAAATAGGTGATGATACCCCATCCTCGCCTTTCTAGTCAAAGACATCCTGGAGATAAAATCTCTAGTTAGAGACATCCTCAAAAAGCTAAAAGACATGTCACTAAAAGATAAAATCAAAACAAAAACCAAGACTTGACACAAACATGCATTGTAGTCCTCAAGTTTAGTGTCTCTTGTCACTTGTATAAGTCTATTTCATTGTGGTCACAATGATTACTTTCCCAAAAAGTATAGATAGCACTAAACCATAATGTTGTTGAGTAAGTTGAAAGATTTGATTTGTTGAAGCCCATTGCTACTTGTCTCATTTGAAACTAACTGAATCCATGAAACTGATACTTTATTCCAGAGAAGACGAAAATTTTATTGTGGACTGGTGATGCAAGTGCTTCCTTATTGTAGATCGTGCGTGGATAGACTGAAGAAAATTGGAATAAATTGTACTCCTCGAAACATGTGATGCTCTCAGTTCCACACCCATCACTAGATGTAGGATTTGCCTTAGCCACAGATAGGATCTGATTTATTATGGATGGCAAGGGTGAAAAGGGGGTTATTATGAATGGCTAACCAATCTTAGGTAGATCAATAACAAGCCATGATAGGAATGGGTAAGTTTATTGTGGATGAAGAGGTTGTGAGTGTGTGCAAAGTGAAAGGATGAAATGAAATCCTGAAGGAGGGAGGAGCAATGTCTCTACACATGGCGTTGGTGACCCAGTTTTCACCATGGTACTTGCCCAGGGCGCCACCAAAGTGGTTTTCACCATTGGAGGAAATGTTTTTCTTTACTTTTTTTTTCTTTTTCTTTTTTTTTTATTGTGTCACAAGGTGCCTATTTGCCAGGTTTTCACCAAGTAACAATTTTTTATTTTATGATTCTTTTGGTTTTTGTTTTTTTTGTATTTTTTTTTTTGAATTTTTTTTTTTTTTTTGTGTTTTTGAATTGGGATATACTGAAGAGCTATGTGTAAAACCTGTGAAGGTGCATATTGTTGATAGGATCCTCCAAAGGTTTGCCATCTGGAGTTGAAAGTTGATATGCACTGGATCCATAGACTATTGTAATGACATAAGGACCAAGCCAATTTGATTTGAACTTTCCCTTCTTCTCTCTATCTTGTTGATTCTTAGGATTTTCCTTGAGAACTAAGTCACCCACCTCAAATGTATGAGGCTTAACCTTGTGATTGTAACTGCAACGTTCCTTGACTAAATGATGTGTATCTCGAGTGACTGTCTTCCTTGATGAAGGAACTGAGATAGAATTACTAATGTGTGGACTACACAGGCCCATATGCGTGTCACCTAAAGAAGTTTGGGCATCCTTGACAACAAAGTCCTTTGAGTAAGCTCCATTAAAGGTCCATGATGTATCACAAGAAGGGAAAGGATGTGTAGAACAAGTAGATGAGTGATGAATGCTTATGATTGTGAAAAGAAGTGAAAGTAGGATAGCATGATGGAGACTTAGGATCAGCAAGTATGCCTTTTGACTTAAAATTGTAGAACTTTTGCCCCCAGTTATTTTGATATTAGGGGAGATCAACTCTTATTCTTTTTTCTCCATAGGAGTTTTATCCTTGGCTTTGATTTTTGCAGAGTCCAATAGCTTTTGATTTTGATTTGGACTAAAGGACTTTTCTTTATTTTTGACTTTTAGATTTTTCTTTTCAAAGCTTGATTCTTGATCCCTAATTAGTAAGGGCTTTTTTACTTCTTGTTGATCCAAGTCTAGGATAGTGAAAATGGAATGAACGGATGAAATGGTAAAGCTATATGATTTATCAAGAGGGCTGGCAATACACTCAATAGATTCTTCCTTGGAACCACTCTTAGGATTATTGATATCAAGAGTTGCTTGCACCACTAGAGGAGATTTGCATTCAGACTTAGTAGCCACAACACTAGGTGGTTCACACCCAATTCCTTGAAAATTATTTATAGCTTGTTCCTGTCGAGTGAATACCTTAGGAGATAGTGGGAGTTGATCAACATGAAAGATATATTCACCACATCCCATGTCTTTAATCTTTAAATTTTCTTTGATCTCTGCTTGTGTTGACGTAGAAGATTTCAAGGATTCTGGATCCACATATGCTGAAGAAGGAACAACTTCTTGATTGACTAGGATTGTTATTTCTGATCTATGTCATAGGTTATTGCAATATATGAATGGATTAGGATCACCATTAACCATTGTTTCAACTCCATTATGAGGAAACTTAATGCATTGGTGGTATGTAGATGGGACTGCCCTCATCTCATGAATCTAAGGACGTCCTAGCAATATATTGTATGTGAGATCCAGGTCTAGGACTTGAAAAAACACATCCTTTGTAACTGGCCCAACTCTGAGAGGTAATGTGACTGTGCCTTTGGATGAACATTCTTTGTCATCATATTCCTTGATGGTAATTTTGTTTGTAGAATTCACAGCTTTGTTTGAATATCCCAATTATATTAATGTGTTCAAAGTACATATATTGAGACCAGCTCCTCCATCTATCAGGACTCATTTTATTTGATGTTTGTGTATGAAGGCTTCAATGTGTAAAGGTGCATTATGTGGTTGACTTACAGAAGGGTCATCGACTTTTGTGAATGTAAGGGAGTGTGGAATGGAAAGGTATCCCACCATGGCTTTAAACTGGTCCACGTTCAGATCAGTGGGGACAGTAGTGTCTCTCAAGATTTTGTCAAGAATAGCTTTATGTGTAGGGGATATGCGTAAGAGCTCAAGGATGTAGATAAGCGTGGGTGTCCTCCCTAACTGTTCAACATGGTCATACTCAAGTTTGGTTGATAAGGAAGTGGTGTTTTTAGCTGGAGCACCTTGCAAAGTGAATTTACCTCGATGATTTGTGACATTACATCTAGACGTAGGTTTTGAAGAAGATCCAATGCCTTTTAGGATAATCTTAGGTCTTTGGGTAGAATTCTCAAGTGTTTTGTCCTTGATGATAATGGTACAGGCATAATTATCCATTGAAATGTGAGTGATAGTTGAATCATAGTTATAGGATGGTCTGGTATAGTTGGTTTCGTCATTTGTGGCTTTAGCTTTTCCCTTGTCATGTTTAGGGAATGGTTCCTTAAACAATTCATGTTCTTGATTGGATGAGTGTCCTTCAATCTCAATGTCACCTTTATCAATGAGATCTTGTATAGTGTTCTTCAAATGATGACAATTTCCTGTCTTATGACCTTTTCTCTTATGAAATTCACAATACTTGTCATCATTCCACCAATTTGGTTTGACCTTTGGCTCATATGGAGGCAAATCTAGAATTGTTATTATCTTGTTTGCCACTAGCTTTTTAAAAACTGACTCTAGTGGTTCTCCCAATGGGGTGTACTTCCTTCGTGACTTTGAAGTTGTTTTAGTATTCACCTGATTGTTTATAGAGGTTGATCCAAAAATGATTTTGGGTCGTACTGTATTGGCATCAACAAAACCATCAATGACTGTGTTCTTGTTTTTATTCCAAAATCTTCGCTTGTCTTTTCCTTTAAAGTCCTCTTTTTTTTCTTTGAATATTTTGACTATGCCTTGCTCAATTAGGACCTTTTCTATTGCTAAGCCTTTTTCAATGATGTCCTTCAAGGTAGACAAAAAGGTTTTCTTAAGTCATAACCAATATCTTTGTTGACATTCTGGGTGAACATCTCTACCATTTATTTTTGTGGAATTTCACAAGAGCATTTGCTAGCTAGATTTCTCCATCTTTGTAAAAATATTTAAAAGATTCTCCATCCTTTTGTTTGGTGTTGCACAAAGTAGTGACTGATATGTCTGTCTCTATTTTGTATGAGAAATGTTGGACAAATGCCTCTGCTAAGTCACCTCAAGAATTAATTCCAGGTGGGAGTTGGGAAAACCATTCCATAGCTTGATCACCTAAGCTCCGTGCGAATAATCTCATCAAATATGTCTCTTCTGCTGCTACCTCAATGCAAGCTGTGAAAAACTATCTTATATGTGCCTTAGGATCTCCTTTGCCTTTGTACTTATCAAAATTAGGTATCACAAAGTATGTAGGAAATGAAGGCATTGGAATGCTTTTGTCAAATGGATAAGGACATATGTCTCTCATTGTGTTAGTTGGATTTGGTGTATTTATGTCCTCCATTTTCTTTTGTAAGTCCTTAATTTACTGTTCCAAATTGTTCTTTGGTGGAGACCAACTTCTTGGACCATACCCCATGCTTGAGGCGTCGGGTGGAGGAGAAGCATGTTGCATATATGGATGATATTGATCATACACATGTTCATATGGAGGAGGTCTATAAGATGATGGGTATAAGGACCACTTGGTATAGAGTCATGATGAGGAATGGAATATCTATTTTGTCCATGTATACCATACTCTACAGGTATGTCATGAGTTTGTTCTAGTGTGTTGCCCCCAAATTTGATGTGGGGTTTCCTTGTGTCCAAATTTTGATCATGCCTTTGGATATCCAATTGCTTTGGTGGTTGGTCCTTAGCATTGGCATGTGATTGAGTATATTTTTCTGCATAAGACTTCCATAATGGTCTGCGAAGGTAAGTATCATATGCTTGATCATGTGTATGTGGGACCTCTGGTTTTTTAAACAAAGATGGTGGTGATTTAGGCACCATATGTGGTCCTTTATTGCCTCCACTATTAGGCCTCCTTTGATCCATGTTAAGGTCAGGTTGTTGCAAAGGTCGATTTTCCATTATTTGAGACATGTCAAAATCATGAGGGATCTTGGCTCCACTTTGTTCCATCACTTGTAAGAAGTATTGTCTATCTCTCCTCATTATTTCCTCAACCAATCGATTGAAATGAGGATCCATAATGGAGTCTTCTAATTCTGTTGAATGTACTGAAATGTTGTCCATATTGTCATTGTGTGTATCCTTGTGGTTTGTAGTGTCCGTGTTCTCAACATTTGGAATGTTTCTATAGGCATCCATGTCAGGTAATGTGGTATGATTAGAATTGAAAAAGACATCATTGTCATAGTCATAGGCACTCATGTTTACGGACTCTTGAGCCTATTTAGCTTCTCTTCTATATTTTTGGGAACGGGTTTCAACCATGAACTAGGTCTTGACCAGGATGTTTGAGACTAGATGAAAATGGAAAAAGTATGGAAGAATGTAAATGAATCTGAGGTGTACTTGTAATGTCCAAAGTGTAAGACCAAGTATGTATGTAGTAGAGTAGGTGTGGCTTCCAAAGAGATGATAGTTTCTCTTGATAAGGTAAGTTGACTTTGACTCTAAGTAAGACCAAATGGGACCCAAAGGTGATAGACCTTGATGAGGGACCACTTAGAAAAATGTTGTTGTATGTAGTGTGTTGACAAAGTATGATGAGGACAAGCAAGTGACCTTTTGACTCAAGGTTAGACAAATGTGAATGTAATGCAAGGTGTAAAGAAATGATGGACTTTGTGAGACCCAAAGATAGGTTGAATGCTAGATGAAAACCTGGAGAAATAACCTAGGAAACTCAAGAATTTCGAAACGGATTGCTCTTGTTTGTTGGACTGTATAAGTTTTTCAATTCTGAACACAGACATGCCTGTATACTTCACAGACATGATTTAATGACACAGACGTGGTTCTGTCAAACATAGACACATTTATGAGATTTTGTAAATGCAACGTTGCTCAAGAGATCCCAGACATGTTTCTGCCCTTCACAGACGTGATTAGATGATGCAGACGCTATTCTGCCAGACACAAACACATTTCTGAGATTTTGTAAATGAATGTTGCTCAAAAGAACAAAGACGCGTTTCTGCCCTTCACAAACATGGTTAGGTGACACAAACGTGTTTCTAAAAACTTTGTGCAATTTTTCCAATGTGTGAAGTTGCTTGTTGTGACCCAATCTAAAATTTTTGACTGTTTTTCGTGACAAGAGGACTCAATGTGTGCAAGTGTTTAGACTCAAAAATGACTCAAAGAAAAGTGTGTTGTTTGATGTAAAATTGTTTTGTATTCACTTGAAGACACAAAAGACACAATGTTTTGATGTTTGGTCTTGAATGTTTGAATGTTCAAAATAAAACAAGCACAATTCTTATGGCTGGCTAGGACAATAGTTGTTGATCCCACATGGGGTTTCCCTTGAGGCTGCGCTATTCAGAGTGGATACTTAGATGCTTGACCCCACTGGCTCCACCCTCGACACTCACTTCTTGAGGCAGCCAAGCATCAGTCCCCATGAAACCTCCCCATGGCAAACTTTGTATCTCTACTAAGAACCATATGTGTGTGGGTCGCTCCAGAGGTCTGACCTCCTGACCCAACAACTAGAAGGATTTTGGCTTCTAAAACAAAAAGGTGCTAGTAAGGGCATCCACTCATGTGGCCATACATGCAGAACTTTCAACTTTGTAAATACAGAAGGCTCCCAGCCAGTAGGGGTTACGCCCTACAACTGATCAAATAAATTTGATCAAATGGGTTTATGGGGAGACATAGTGTCAGTATGAACTTTTCAGCACACGTTATCCATAGTTTTCACCATGGATACAGTTGTTTATAGTGGTTCGAAAGAGGTGGGTTTTCCTCGCTACCACATGGGTTGTTCTCTCCTCACTAGTAGTCCTAATGACCACACGGGGAGACAGGCCCTCTAAAGATGAAACAAGAAGAGCCTATTGCCCAAGACAAGACACAAAAGACACTGGTTCAATTTTAGTGCACCAATTGAAGTGTTTTATACTCTATAAAAACAAGGCACACAATAAAGATCAAAAGAAAAATCCTTGTCAAGGTTCTCCAACAAAGATTTGTTAGTAGTTTGGATTGTTTCAGATGATCACCCCCACAAGCAAATGAGTTAGGTAAATTTTAGATCCAAAAGACTTTGTGAAATAGGGCCCTTCGACAAAACGATTTTTCTTTCAAGACAAGTTGCACTAATTTTGTTAGCTAGATCGAAAGATGTTAGATCAAATAAACCAGATCTGAATCATTAAATGTAAGATAAAACTAGCGAAAATGAAAACCTTATATGAAGAAAAAAAATATTATTATTTTTTTTTTTTTTAAATACAGATGCTATTCTGCCCTACATAGACGTGATTCTACCCTACATAGACACGATTCTACCCTACATAGATGCGTTTCTGCAAAAAAATGCAAAACAAAAAATCCGACAGGACACATACGCAATTAAATTGATCACAAACACGACTAGATCTCACAAACGCGATTAAATCGCCCACAGAGGCACCTATAATGAAAGCCTACAATCTGGAAAATAAAAATACCACCAGAAACACAGACGTGGTTCAGAGGTTCACATACGTGATTCGGGAATGCAGACGTGATCCTACAATCTGCAAAAAAAAGTGAAATAATGTCAAAGACGAAGACACGATTCTAGATGTCACAGACGCAATAGAAAAGAAAAAATGTGAACTCAAAATGCGCAGACGCAAAAATGTCAAAATGTTTTTAGAAATGTCAGATCTGTAACTTCAAAAACACAAAATCTACAACAAAATATGTTAAATGCAAAAGGGACAAGAGTCCCACCAGACGTGCCAAAATGTATATGATGAAAATGGATAACAACAATATTGAAAGACTAAATGAATTCAACCACAAAACCCTAGCCTAACAACAACAAAGATCCACCATAACATATGAAGATTTACCTAAGACAATGCAAATCAAATAAAAACACAAAGATTATACCATCACATGTCCAATAGGGTTTGGATCTCCATTCTTCCTATCTCCATTGATCTAGCTTGATATATTTGCTCTAAGATTTTATGTGTGCATAAGAGCTCAACAAAGAACAGAAATGTGGTTGCAAGTAGGATCGCATATGAAAGTTCAAATGTTAGGATACTTGATTAGAATGCATAGGGTTGATAGTGAAGAAAGCATCTCCTTATATAGAAGACACTATAAGAAATGGAGGGATAAGATTAAGAGGCGTAAAAGATAAATGGTCGGCTATGATTAGAGGGTAGGTAGAGGAAATAAGAAAATAATGAGAGGGTAGGTAGTGTAGGAATTAAGAGATGAATGACATGTGTCACGGGTAGAAAAGGCTAATGAATTAATTAAATAAATAAAAATTAATTTAATTAATAGAGGAAGTGGGATCAATTAAATAAATAAGATATTTATTTAATTTAGGAAAAAGGATAATTTAAATAAATAAAGGTATTTATTTAAATGAGAAATAAGGCTAGAAGAGGATAAATGAATTAATTAAATAAATAAAGATTTATTTAATTAATAGAAGAATTAGGCTAAAATAATTAAATAAATAAAATATTTATTTAATTAGACATGACAGATTTAGGTGTCTACAATTATCATTGTCATAAATCGAGATATATTGTAAAGTTTTGCAGAGCTAAGGTGAACCAATTGGTAAATAAATTTACTAACCGAAAAGGGAAGATAAAAGTTGATGTGGAGGAGACCAAAGCTGAAATGAACAGAATCTGGAAAAATAAGGATGATGAGAAAACCAAAGACAGCCCATCTGAAGATCCTATTTCTTCACCTAGTGTGGAGAACCCTTCACCGACAAACTAAGTTGTTAAAAATCTTAGGGGAAGCTTAATGTTAGATTTATTTCTGAACCCCCTGAAGGACCATGATGTATGTTAAATTTGGATACTTTGATGCATTATGATATTAAGATGTGATTTTGTGATCAAACCAGTAGACTTGATGTGTTATGAGAACTGGTATTGTGTTGAAAGATATTTTAGGGTTTTGCCGATAATGACATTTAATGTGGTAGATAATGGGAAAATAAAAGGAACTTTTTGAATTGTTATTTGTCACATTTCATTCTTGTGGGCAATCAAAGAGTGAATAGAGAAGAGCAATGTTTGTGTTTGCAGCATTGACAAAGATTTGAAAGTGATCTGGTGTGATTTACGATCAGCAATTGGTGAGAAACCTTTGTTTGCGTTTGGAACCCTAGTGCAGAAGTGATAAAAGGTATTTATCTAGAAATCTTATTATTTGCTTATCTTTCTGAATCGTTGAAGATGGGAACCCCTCATCTAGTTGATGTTGCCGATAGACCCTGTCCTAAATTTAGGAGGCACCCATTTAAGTCTGAGGCAATTGATCTTGTGGGAGCCCTATCCGGAGTTCCTTATGGTGTCTTACAAGTTGAAGATGTTAGATCGTTTTATCATCACAAACTAGAGGATCTTGGCATTGTTGTTATTTTTTATCAGTATAAAACATTATGTGATAAGAACAGAGTAATAAAGGAACAGTTCAAAAGGGTTATCGAGAAAGGTTTTCACCATGCCCTAAATTTCATTAATAATTTTGATGATGAACTTGTGAGATATATGCTTAGTAGAATTCATGACCAGTTTATGTGGCTCAAGTGACCACATAAGATTTCTAAGGAAGCTATTCACTCAGTCACTAGACTTTGTGCCACTAGTGAGGTTCCAGTATAGAGATTCATTCCTAAGAATGATGTAGAAAATTTAACAAGATCTAAATAGGATGGTAGAGAAATGATGGTGAATAATATCAATGGTCCGACAGTTAAATATGCCTCAATGGTTATTAGTTACCAAATATATTACTCTAGTAGGATGAACAACATCCTTGTTGTTGTTATCCACACTGCCCACTGGATGATGAAAGAGGATGTTGATTATGACTTGTCAGAGGTGTTGAGAAGTCAACTGATGCTGAACCTAGAATCCATCAAGAAGGATAACAGGTTAAGGTTTAAGTTTGGACAACTATTTATTGGTCTATTCTTTTATTTTTAGAGATGTTTCTCTGGTATTAGTGATATCCAATAGATAGATGGCACTCCAGCATTGGTACAAATGAAGAATACCATAAGAATCCTTGGTAATGGTTTTGACAAGATTGCATGGGGATACTTTAAAGACTTTCAGAAGAAAATGCATGTAAGGGAAAGGATACTGGTAACAATGATTATGTTGATGCTACTAACAATGTAGATGTACAGGATGTTGATATGTCTGAGCAACATGAACAAGAATAGGGACAAGAAGAAAAGAAGGATGAGGAGCCACTAGTAGTAACTCAAATTGTTGATACACAACCCCCACCCATACAGGAAACTGAAAAGGACAAGGAAAGTGAAAAGAAAGAGGAAGTAACATAATATAAGCCTAAAGATGTAGAGAAGAAGACAGGAGAAAAATTAAGTGAAAAAGGAAGATGAGAAAACTGAAGACAAAGAGGAAACAGAGGAGAAGAAGTCAGAGAAGACTGAACCTAAAGTGACACCTTTGTCACTTGATTCTAAAAAGAAAATTGTTGATGAAGATAGTGATGATCCTATAAGCATCAAAGGACCCCTAGACATGGACAATTTGAGCTCAACTGAGTTGATGGAGATTGCAACTGCCATGCAATCTCGGGCCAAGAAGAAGATGATGAAAGAACAACAAAAGGAGGAAAAAATAATAAAGAATGTTGTTGAGATTTTGTCTAGTCCCCTATTGAAAACTGATACAGATAATTTTGTTAATCCTATTTGTTGGACACAATGGATCACTAAGAGGGAGGTGAATCAGTGATTAAAAAAAAAAATCTTAATCAAAGCAATATCGGTACAATATGAAATAAACAAAATGCAGACAGGTTACCAATAACAATGCAAAAGAGGTGTGTAAGAGAAATGTCTAAAAGATTAATACAACACACACATGAAGATGCAATGCATAACACCAGATGTATGAGAAAAACCCAATGTGGGAAAAACCTCAGTGAGAATAGTTGTTGGAAATCTTCTGCTTCAATCCAGCCTCACAATGAAAAGATCTGATTACAAATTTTTAGGGCACCAACCCAAGGAGCATTAACCCCTAATTTATGAGCACCAACTCAAAAGAGCACTAATTCCTACATAATTTATAGGCTACAAAATAAAGGAGCCACAACCCATGCACTAAGAACCTACTCAGTGAAAACAATATGAAAAATCTAGATACACATAAGAGATCCCTATTGCAAATGAAGTTTTGCAACCCTTCAATGCTCTGCTCTACTAGATTCAATCTTACTAGTTTGTGATCACTTCACACACACTACAACTAAACATATCTACTGATTCTAACTCTATTGAGTCTTCTCTCCCTCTTTATGTTGAGTTCAACTTACACTTGATCACACTTTATTAAGTTCTATCTCAGCCGATTTGTCACCTCTTCTTTCTACACCCTCTACCGGTTTGTCCCTTACACTGGTTTACCTTGCTTCTCCTTACCGGTACAATATTCACTCACAAACACTTCAAATTTTTATCTCTTCGGCTCTCAAACAATAATTTCTCTCTTTCCTTCACACTTCACCAACCCCTACTATTTGTCTTAGGTTTCCATATTTAAACTATATCTTTCTTGCCATAAACCAAATCAAACAGAGGGTGGCTAGGGTTTCCCTCCACCGATCAAACATTCATCAAATCTAATCTGATCTACCTTAGATCACTCACCTACTTTGGAAGGATAAATCATCACACATTTTTCATATATTCATTGTGTGTTTGCTAAAAATAGGAAACCTTACCCTTATTTTTGGCTTTTGAAACTAATCGACACATTCATGATCCATATGTCTCTTGTTCGAGTTCATCCCGCAATATGATTTTATGCTTTGATCATGATGCCAGCAACCATATAATCTTCCTCTGTCATCCATCCTTCATTGAGCCACAAATACCTACAATCAATCCATGATTTTTCCAATCAAATTAAATGTCGACCTGTCACACCTACCACACCTTAATGATGCACACACCGACCTCTACCTTTTTGACAACTAGCATCCACCTATCAAACACATCAGCATTTGACCCACCGATATTGAATCGGTTCACGCTTATTCATTCGACAAAACTACATACCGGTTCAAGCCCTTGCCAGTATAACCTTCTCCTTTTGCTATCTGACATCATACACTAGACTGGTAGCTCAACTTCTCCTTTGATGGTTTGTGATCTCTTTGACACTCTACCTCTTTATCACAACCATTATCACAAACAAAGTATCCAGCCTACATACCCATTACAAATTGTCATGCCAACACACAACTTCATATCAACTCTTACTGGTGATGTCACTGATAGTGTCAATACATGCTTGTCTTCCACCATACCGGCTGGCATGCCTTCATTTTAATATTCTTTATGTCGGGTACATCCTTTTGCATACCAATAGACACTTAGTTGAAATCAGTTGACCATGTCAACAAACTCCTACTCACCAGTTGACATCAATGACAACTCAATGCTAACACTATTGACAAGCTTGGTCAACTTGTTAATGATGTTGGAGAATAGATGAATCTTTTGAGGATGTATCTTTTATTAGTGTTGAGAAGAATTTCAAGAAGAAGAGAACTGAGCACTTAATGACTAAGATTGATAAAGGGAAATTTTCTCTTACTGTCAATAAGGGCTATTCGAAAGACAGACTTGAGACCGGAGGTAAAATCCTCTCAATTGTTTCTAATTTTTCATTATTTTGTGCCAATTTGAAGAAGGAGGAAGTTGAGAAAGAACTTGAATTTATTAGTAATTCATTAAAGCCCTTCAATGACTCTTCTATTAAATTTGGAAAATTGGTTGGTGAACTTCAGTATAAGCTGAAAGCTTATGAAGATGAATAGGTTAAGAGGATCAGATCAATGTAGGAATTGTACAGACACAACTGATACCGAAGGTGGAAATCTTATAGAGAGCTTATAAAGAAAGTGAAGCCATCCTTGCAACACTGGAGATGAGTACCATAGATGCCATGGAGGAGTTTGTTGGGCAAATAAAGACACATGTGAAGATAACCAACACTATTTTGGAGACCTGGCATAATGATCTAACGCAGTTGAAATCACATTTTAGTGATGCTTTTTCTAAAATTGCATTGTAAAAATATTTTGAACTCCTACATTTATATATATGCTATGCAATTTTTGATGCAATTTTTATGTAACATGTATTTATCTTTCATGTTTTTACTTCTTTTTTTGGCATTGTTGTCAAAGGGGGAGTAATAGTTGAAGAGTCAGTCAAAATTTTGTACGTAAAAGTAAAGGGAGAATTAGTAGAGAGTCAAAATTTTGTAGTAGCATGTAACTACTAAGGGGGAGTATATGTCATGTAGTCAATTTTTGTATTGCACACTTAGTTAACAATTTGTTTTCCTAAGTGTTGCCATCAATGCCAAAGAGGGAGAATTTTGGCAGTTGATTGAACTGGTAAATGATTGATTGGTGAATGTGATGAACAAGTTGAGATTCATGTTTGATGAATAAGTCTTGTGTTTTCATTCATGGAAACAATGTTTTTGTAGTCATCTAAGTCTTGTAAGCCAACCAATAAAGTTTAACCAACAGAGATGATAGTTTACCAGTGAACCAATAATTAGGTCCTCAACCGATAAACAGGAATAGAGTTGCATTCATGTAATTGGTACAGGCGATTGATGAAGAGTTGAATGATGCAGTTTTATAGGAGTGATATAGATGATGAACTTATAAGGCACTGAGAGGGGGGGGTGAATCAGTGATAGTAAAAACAATACAAAAGTGAATATCAATTTCACCAACTTAAAACTCAATAGACATGTAATAAATAACATCAAGTATGCAATCACCACACAAAGCATAAACCACATGACACAAGAGATTATACGTGGAAAATCCAAATAGTAAAAACCATGATGGGAGTTAGTACCCACAAGATCCACTATCTGCAATATAGAGATGTGATTGGTTAAGGTCTACAACACCCGGTTAGGGGTGCACCCTGTTAGAAGTGTCTATGTCGGTTAAGAGCTTTGCAAAAAAGGTATGCGAGGACCAACCTTGTTAGGAGCTACCCAAGTAACTGGGATTTTCAAACACAAGTTAATGTGTCACCTGGTTAGAGGATTTAATGATCAGAACTATTGGGATCTGACTACACCCTGTTAGGAGTGACCTTTCAATATGATTTTCTTGCTGCAATTGTTAGGAAGACAAAAAGTACAAATAATCTCAGTATAACACCTTCTGTGTCAGATAAGATCTGCTTCAGAACATTACAACATCACAAAGACTTCATCTCTCAACTCCTCTAATCTTCTCATTATTAGAAATATAAAATTTTCTCATCGCTTATCACACTATAAAGATTATATATATATCCTTCCATACCTCATCACATAATTAAAATTATCATAAGGTTGGCTAAAAACCGTAATACAATTCCCTAGATTCAATGCATCTAGACTATCTTGCATTGTACACTTTAGTTATGTCGGCGACTGACATAACAAATCCAATTATGTGTCATTTTACTGATATGAGTGATTTTCATCACTACTGGTTGAGTCTCCATCAACTAATTTGTTATGTCAAACAAATCTCTTTCACTCGATTGGTTCAGTACATGTGGTAATGAACATATCTTCATTTAATAGTCTTCAATGCTGCTGCAAAACCACATCATCTCAATCATCATGATTTTCATGTACCGGTTGTCGGAATGAAACATTTTCTGTCATTTACCAGTTGAAGTCCTAATTATCGATTATGATAAAATAGTCATTGCTTTACCAATTAAGTTTAGCCGGTTGAACTATAGGACTTAGATGACTCAAAGAAACATAGTTACCATCAATGACAACATAAAAAAAAGTCATAATACATAAATCTAATCTCTATGCACAACAGACATATACTGGTTGCATCAAGAAAACACACATTACATTACCAGTTGACCAAATGATCAAATGCCAACAATCTCCCTCTTTGGCATTGATAGTAACACTTAGGAAAATTTTGTCAACCAAGTATGCAAAACAAAAATTGACTTCATGACATACACTCCCCCTTAGCAATTGCATGTCATTACAAAAATGAAATCATTACTCCCCCTTAACAGTACATACACAATTTTGACTTACTTAAACTAATTCTACTCCCCCTTTGACAACAATGCCAAATAAAGAAGTAAAATACATATATTACATCAAAATTTGTCATCAAAAATTGGATGTATATATATAGATAAAATTTTAAAGGTCTTTACAATTCAATTCTTAAGAAAACATCGCTGAAATGAAACTTCAACTATTTTAGATCATTGTCCCAAGTTTCTAACAGTGTCTCAATAATCTCAACATGTGTCAAGATCTGAGCTGCAAACTCCTCCATAGCATCAACTATACTCATCTCTGGGGTAGCCAAAATTGCTTTGGACTCCCTATATGATTTCTATAAAATTTCTACTTTCAAAATTAAGTGATTCTTCAGCTCCTTCAAGGATCTTATCTACTTTCAAAATAATAAATTTCTAATATGTGTTGTAAGGCATCAATTGATTTACCAAAATACACTCCCCCTTAGCAATTGCATGTCATTACAAAAATGAAATCATTACTCCCCCTTAATAGTACATACACAATTTTGACTTACTTAAACTAATTCTATTCCCCCTTTGACAACAGGAGATTGTTGGCATTTGAATAACAGACAAAGGGAGATTGTTGGCATTTCAATTAGGATATTGAGAAGGTTGTTGATGATTATGGATATAACTCATTAAGGATGTTTACTGTCTTAATATTATTATTTTGTCATTGATGTCAAGAAAATGATTTTCTAATTCAGTATGATGTTGCCATATCTTAAGAAGTATGATTTGATGAGTATAAAGATGTCGGTAAAAGACACAGAAAGAATATGATGAATAAGGGGAGGAATAAGTTATTCAATAGGCAACTATTACCGAGTTAGACAATGATGAGATCATGATGTTTAGATTGTTTTGATATCCTACATATGTTGTTGATTGTAAGGTTAATACTATACTATGTTACCGAGCAAAGAACCTAGTCAGTAAACCCTAAGGTTATCGCTATCGGTTAATGAAGGCGAAATGTCTATCGAGTGAAGTTTAGTATTTACCGAGTTTCAACCAAGTAGTAACAGAATGCATTAAATGAATAAAAGAATTATTTAATGAAGGAAGTTGATGAGTTGGAACTGATTAAATGATTGGTATGTCGTGCATGAAGTTTTTTAAAGAATCTATGGCAAAGGAAGATCGGTAGGAAGATCTACAACACAGATTGAACTGCAATACCCTAGCACAAGTTCCAAGAAATGTATGCAAGTTCCAAGGTGGGGTAAAACATTTTCAAATCGAAGGATACATTAAACTTGGTCAAGCATGAAGATCTGATGGCTATGATTGATCATGGGATATGTGATCAAGTAGATTAAGCGGTTAGCAATTGTTTATAAATAAGGAATTGTTGATAAACAATGGATGTGGGCAAGTGTATGCACAAGGATGCTACATAGTGATTACTGTGCAATGATGCTTGAAGACTTGTTTGAATAATAGAGTATAGAGCCCAACAAATGGACAAGATAAAGTCCTATGACTATATTGTATTGAGCAAATAAGAATCTTCTTTAGCATTTTAGATGTGAAGTTGCAGATAGATTTTTATTACTGTTATTTTGTAAAGTGATAGAAAATCTCTTAACCAAGTGGACTTAACAGTCTTATTTGTAAAACCCTCTAGCAAGGTGACATTTAATTGAATGTTTGAAATCCTTTAACAAGGTCACTTCTAACAAGGTGAAGATCCTAACAGATCTGAGGGAAATCCCTTAACCGGGTCACATCTAGCAATGTGTTTGTAATCTTTAACAGGATTTGCTTTTAACCGAGCATACTCTAGAAGAGTATATTTCTTAGTGGGTTTGAAATCCCACAGTGGTTTTTCCCTATTTGGGTTTCCATGTTAAATCTAGTTTTATGAGTTTTATGATGTTTATATGCTTTTGAGTTTGCATGTTTAGCAATTTTGGTTATATTACTGAAGTATATGTTACCGAGGTTGAATCTGTTGTTTTTATGGAAGATTAAGGTTGTATGATTCACCCCCCTCCCCCCTCTCATATTATTAGCTTGGCATTTGTACTTAATATTAAGTATCAGAACTATCAATCATTACAAAAATAAAATCATTACTCCCCCTTAACAGTACATACACAATTTTGACTTACTTAAACTAATTCTACTCCCCCTTTGACAACAATGCCAAATAAAAAAGTAAAATACATATATTACATCAAAATTTGTCATCAAAAACTGCATGTATATATATAGATAAAATTTTAAAGGTCTTTACAATTCAATTCTTAAGAAAACATCACTGAAATGAAACTTCAACTATTTTAGATCATTGTCCCAAGTTTCTAACAGTGTCTCGGTAATCTCAACATGTGTCAATATTTGAGCTACAAACTCCTCCATAGCATCAACTATACTCATCTCTGGGGTAGCCAAAATTGCTTCGGACTCCTTGTACGATCTCTATAAAATTTCTACTTTTAGAATTAAGTGATTCTTCAGCTCCTTCAAGGATCTTATCTACTTCACCTATTCAAAATAATAAATTTCTAATATGTGTTGTAAGGCATCAACTGATTTACCAAAATCCAAAGTGGAGTCTTGTATTGATATGTATGCTTCACTTATCCTTTCTAGTTCCTTGTTTGTATCTTCTCTCTTTTTCTTTAAGTTGGAATAGAATAATGATACTTTAGATATAGTGGCCAAAATTTTACCTCCAGTTTCTATTCCGGTTTTTAAAAGATTTTTGTTTACTGTTAAGGAAACCTTACCTTTGTCAATTTTTGAAAACAATTATTCTCCCATTCTCTTCTTGTAATCTTTTACTCCTAAAGCAAGAGATGCCTCTTCAAGGGATTTTAGTTATTCATTGGCATCAACAACTAATTTTCCAAGCTTTGCAATAGGGGTGGATAGATTATCTGTATCAATCTTCAGTAGGAGACTTGACAAAATTTCAACAACAGTTTGAATGGTCTTTGCTACTCATTTGTGCTCTTTCAACCTCTTCTTTTGTGCTCAGGATTGCATAGCAGTAGCAATCTCCATTAATTCATAAGAACTCAGATTATCCATATCTATAGTACCTTTAATACTCATAGAGTCCTCATTATTATCATCATCATCATCATCATCATCATCGATCAAGGTTATATTCTTCTCCTTCATTTTCTTCTCTTCATCCTTTTTCTCTTCTGACTTCTTTTTTGGTTTATCTTTCCCTGTCTCTGTTTGTTCCTTCTATGTTGTTGTAGTGACTGATGGTAGTTGACTTTCAACATGATATTCCTTTACTGGTGGTGGTTTCATTTCCACACTTTGTTTAGTAGTTGGTGCCTCCTCTGCCTTCTTTTCTTTTTGTCTCCTCCTCCTTAATTGTGTCTTTGACCAGTTGTGGATTTTCAATAGTTTGTTCTTTCAACGATGATTCATTTTCCTTATCAACTGAATCCTTCTAATTATCCTTAGTAGCAATATTTACATTTGTAGCTACACTTACATTGACTGGTGCAATCTGAGTCTCTATTGACTGTGCATTCACCAGTTGCTCCATTGAGCTTTTGGTTGCTTCTTTCTCTTCTCCTTTGCTCTCAACCTGTTCTTGTTGAGTATCCAACATTTGTTCATCAACTTCAAAAACATATACATTGTCAGTAGTGTTAGCAACATTATCAGCATCATCGGTATGATCATCCATTATACCTACCGGTTCAGTATCAATAGGGTCATCGTACAAGTACTTATTATCTGGCTCAAAATCTATAGGCTTAACACCCTTAGGAAAATCTTCTCACTTTAACTTAACTGGTGTATCATCCTCATCTTCTTCATCTTTTTCTTCTTCTTCAGGGATGAGACCTAAAGATTTCTTTATCAAAATTTTGGTCTCCTTTTGGACTGATTCAGTATCACCTATCAACATTCTAGTCAATCTTTTCTTGGATCTAAGAAAATATTTTTCATTTACTCGTACATCTTCTATGTCTTCCTCACTAGCTTCTAGTTGTAGGTTCTTAAGAGTGTAATCAATAAATTATTTATCATTTCTAATGGCGGCTCGCCATCTAGCATCAATCAAATTATATAAGGAATCTGGAATTTTCCCTTGTAATTCAATGAGGGCTTTACTAAACTTATTCATACTGAAGATGACTGCATCTTCAATCTCCCTTTGTTTAATTTTAGACAAATGAGTAAACAGTATGTTTAAACATTTGTAAATACCATACTCCTTAATAATTCTAATCATTCTAGTGAAATAATCTTCAAGTGTCAAACTTTCATAGCACCTTACCTTTTCGAGTAGTCTTCTACTTTTTAGCACATGCCCTTAGTGCTCTCTTATCATCTTTTGATTTTGTTTCCTCTATATCTGTCACCAGTTTGTGAGCTTTCTCCTTCTTTCTTTTTCTGGTTTGGGCAGGCACAACAAGAAGTTCAACAGTTTTACCTTTCCTTCAGAATTGTATTGTAGAGGGTTTCCCTCTTTGCGATTTAACAGGCTTCACCTTAGTCTCTTCTTCTTTCTTCTTCTCAGTTGCTTTGGCTACTCTGGTCTTACTGGTGGAGGTATCGGTAGGTACACTGGAAGTTCCACCTTGTTGAGCCTCATATTTCTCTCTTGCTGCAACTATCTATTCTTTTATGAATCTAGCCTACTTAGCAAAGGCCTATACCTCTTTTCTTACTTTTTTTTGCAATCATTGGTTTCTGTAATTTAGAGTGCACTTTCAGTATTTTCTCCTTGTAGGTTCCAAACCTCTCAGTGGTGGTATCGACTGGTTGAGCTAACAAATGATCAGCATAAGCAATAAGTAGATCTTTGTCTACTTCATAACCCATGAGCATTACCCATGTGGTCCTGGGAATAATAGCTTCCATCAAGCATGTATCTATGTCAACCATAAAATAGATAGAATCCTCATACCGATTGACTACCTCTGCCGGTATGTGTTCCCTACCATGCATTTCCTTCTGAAATTTCTTAAAATATCCCCATAAAATATCATCAAACTTGTTTTTCAACATCCTAATGTTGTTCTTCATCTGCAATAGGGCAAGTGTCTCGATTATCCATTGTACATCACCAATACTGGGGAAATTTTTTTGGAAATAAAAAAATAAGCCCATGATAAGTTATCCAAACTTGAATCTAATCTTCTTGTCCTTCTTGACTACTTCCAAATTTTCCACTAATTGACTCCTTAGAGATTTAGTCAAATCAAAGTCCACATTTTCCTTAATCATCTGGTATGCAGTGTGAATTGTTGTTGTCGGTATACTATTCATTCTGCTTCAATAGAAAAATTTATAGACAATCACCATAGATACAAATTTAACAGTAGGATCATTAATTTCATTCACAGTCATGGCTCTTTTATCCCATCTAGATCCAGTTAACTTCACAACATCATTCTTAGGTATAGACCTAAGCAAGGGCACTTCACCAGTTGACCAAAAGCCGGCTACAACATAGATTGCCTCCTTAGTAATTTTGTGAGGTATGTCCAACCACATGAACTGATCATGAATACAGCTCAAAACAAATCTCACCAACTTGTCATCAAAATAATCAATGAAATTGATCGCATGATGAAAACCTTTATCAGCTATGCTTTTGAATTGTTCTTTCAATCTTCCTTGTTCATTACATAGAGCTCTGTATTGCTCATAAATAACTGCAACTCCCAAATCTTCAATTTTGAAGTGATAAAAGGATCTTACATCCTCTCCATGAAAAACATCATTTGGTACACCAGATAGGGCACCGATAGGGTTAGTTTCCTCCAACTTGTATGGATTTCATTTGTATTTAGGTCTTTCCCTCTCAGTCACATCAACTAGATGTAGAGTATTTGTACTACAATATGCAAAACTTTGAAGCAAAAAGTAATATTCACTGATAAATACCTATTCTGCTTTGGTGCTAGGGTTTCCAAGCATCAAAAACTTTCAATACTCGATCACTGAATCAAACTTTACTTAGATCACCTTGGATGCTGGTAAATGATTTGAATGCTACTTGCACAAACTTATCTATGCTCTAGTCACTTTGCCAAGAGTTCTCAAGATGCAAAGTGATAAATGAAATTCAAAAGTTCTATTTATTTGCACTTTAACTATTGCAATAAATGCATTTATAGACAAAACCCTGAAACACCTTAGCAAACTCTAAAGCATATTATCATAGAAAAAACTCAATGATATTTATCGGTTATGATCAAAAAATACATCAAAATGCATCAGAATATGCAGATTTAACTTACATTACATTATCCAAGGGTTCAACTCAATATTTGACAATAAGCTCACCCCAAGTTGTAGAAACAACTTAGTTTGTCAGAGATGGATTCTCCACATTAGGTGAAAAATATGATTCCTCGGATGGTTTGTCATCACTCTTCTTCTTCCAGGTTTTATTCATCTCATCTCTGGTTTCTTCAATATCAACCTTCTTCTTTCCTTTCTGGTCTGCAGGATGATTCATCAGTTGGTTCTTCTATGTTCTACAAAACTTAGCAATGTGTCCCAGTTTGTTGCAATGATAGCATGTCATTCCAAATTCTCTCCAAGGTCTTGAGTTTCCTCTACTTGTTCATCTTCTTCATTTCATTGCCACATGTCCAAAATTGTTGCAAATTGAATAAGTCACATTGACTCTATTTTCCATCTCATAAGGACTAGATCGGTTAACATAGGGTCTTTGCCAATTTCTCTTCCTCTAGTCAGTGAAATTCCTTCTCATGGGTTCATGTGAGGTGTTGGATTGTTTGCTCCATATCTGCATTCAACTGATCTATTCCCATACATGGTGCATGCATAACAACAACCTTCAAATCTCCTAGGCACATATCTAGTATTAGGTCTATAAACAATATTAGCATTAGATCTACTTCTACAAACATTATCAGTATGTTCTGATTTATAATAGTTCAAGTAAATAGGTTTGTAAGCTTTCTTACCAGTAGGCTTCTGAGCCTTAGGAGAATTTTTACCTTCATGCATGTCGCTCTTGGTACCGAAAGGTTCACCTTTCTCAAATGTATTGTATCCTAACCCAGATGTATCATCTTTCATCCTCTAAGATTGGATCTGTTCATCCAGCATGGTAGAACTCTTGTTGAATTTTGCAAGCTTCTCATTAGCTTTTGTAAGCTCTTTAGTAAGATCTTCATTTTGCTTCATAAGAGTCTCTCTAAGAGATATTGCCATATCAAGATATGCTTTGATTTCTTCTTTCTCTTCTTTCTCCTTGTGTCAGTGTTCATACAAAGTTGCATTCTCCTGCTTGATCTTAAAGATCTCATGATATTTCTCTTTGATCTTGTCTTCAGCTACCCTCCTAGCTTCAATTTATTGACTTATATGGATGGTAAGGGCTTCAAGTTCTCTCCTTAGGTTAAGTTTCTCACCATACAATTTCTCCACTTCCTAAATCAAAGCATCTATATTTTCTTCATTAGAATAGTTTCTTTCATTGATCTCCAACAATTGCTCAGTCAGTTCCTTCCTTTTAGCTAGTGATGTCTTATACTTGCCTCTTAGGGTTTCTAGGTCATCCTTGGTTTCAACAAGTTCACTAGCCATCTCTCTATAGCTCATTCCTTCACCCATATTTTCCTTAGTATTAGAGATCTCTTCCAGTTAGTTAAGCCTTCAAGAAGTTAGGCTCTAATACCAATTGATGAACTTATAAGGCAGTGAGAGGAGGGGTGAATCAGTGATAGTAGAAACAATACAAAACTGAATATCAATTTCACCAACTTAAAACTCAATAGACATATAAGAAATAACACCAAGTATGAAATCACCACACAAAGATTAAACCACATGACACAAGAGATTATACATGGACAACCCAAATGGGAAACACCACGGTGGGAGTTAGTACCCACAATATCCACTATCTGTAGTATAAAGATCTGACTAGTTAAGGTCTACAACACCCGGTTAGGGGAACACCCTGTTAGAAGTGTCTATGCCCAATTAAGAGCTTTACAAAAAAGGCATGTTAGGAGCTACCCAAGAAACTAGGATTTGCAAACACAAGTTAATGTGTCACCTGGTTAGAGGATTTAATGATCAAAATTGTTAGGATCTAACAGCACCCTGTTAAGAATGACCTTGCAAGAGGATTTTCTTGCTGCAACTGTTAGGAAGACAACAAGTCCAAATGATCTCAATATAACACCTTCTGTGTCTAACACGATCCACTTCAGAACATTACAACATCACAAAGACTTCATATCTCAACTTCTCTGATCTTCACATTATTAGAAATACAAAATTCGCTCATCGCTTATCACACTATCAAGCTCATATATATATATATCCTTTCATACCTCATCACACAATTAAAATTATCATAAGATCAGCTAGAACCTTATTACAATTTCATAGGTTCAATGCATCTAGACAATCTTTCAATATATGCTTTAGTTATGTCAGCCACCGACATAGCAAACCCTATCCTATGTCATTTTACCGATCTGAGTGATTTTCATCACTATCAGTTGACTCTCCATCAACTAATTTGTTCTATCAAAAAAATCTCATTCACTCGATCAATTCAGTATGTGCGGTAATGAAAATATCTTCATCTGATAGTCTTCAATGCTAGTGCAAAACCACATCATCTCAATCTTCAATATTTTCATGTACCGGTTGTCGGAATGAAACATTGTCTGTCATGTACTGGTTGAAGTCCTAATTAGCAATTCTAATAAAATTGTCTCTGCTTTACTGGTTAAGTTTAGCTAGTTGAACTATAGGACTTAGATGAATCAAATAAACATAGTTGCCATCAATGACAACATACAAAATAATCATCATACATAAATCTAATCTCTCTCCACAACAGACATATACCAGTTGTATCAAGCAAACACAAATTACATTACCGGTTGACCAAATGATCAAATGCCAATAGGAGACAGGTATTTGGAGCTATGTTCATGACCACATTGGCAGATTCAACCAGACCAGTGAGATTTGATGTGCATAGCAGGTATTCTAATGAAAACTTAACTGGTAGTGATACAATCACTTAAATCAGTAAACCAGCAGAGGTTTTATTTTATTTTTAGTTTGTTATGTTGGTAGTCGACATAAGTTCGACGTACAATGTTAGTTTGTCTAGATTCATTAAACCTAGGAAATTGTTCCAAGGTTGTAAATGACTAAGTTGATGTCTATAAAAAGTGTGATGAGTTATGAGATGGACATGTGTATGTTAATGAGATTGAAGGCGAATATTAGATTCTAATTGTGCGGTAATTAGTGAAGCTCTGTATTGATGTGTTGTTAAATTTTTTAGGATATAAAGAGGATCTTATCAGACACATAGGTGTTACATGAAGATCATTTGAAATGTTGTTATCCTAACAGTTACAACAGCAAAATCCATTAACCGAGTAGGTCCTGACAGGCCTCAATCTATAAATCCCCTAACAAGGTAGCTCTATATCAGAGTGTTAAATCCTCTTGCGAGGTTGATACTAATAGGTCAAAGCTCCTAACAGGGCTCGTGATTTAAATCCCTTAACTGGGTCTTCTCCTAACAGGGCATATTTGTAAGACCTTAACCAGTCAAGATTTCTATTCTGCAAATAGTGAATCTTGTGGGTATTAACTCCCACCATGGTTTTTCCCTTTTGTGTTTCTATCTCTAAATATCTTATGTTATGTGGAATTTGTTTTATTGGGCATTATCTTATGTGGTAATATTCCTCTTGTGCTTGTTAAGTTTTAAGTTGTTTAAGTTGGTGATCAGATTCATATTATTTTTGCTTGCACTAATTAACCCCCCCCCCCCACCTCTCAGTTCCTTATAAGTTTATCAGATATGTGGTGTGAAGATAAAATGATAAATAAAGAGAATTATCATTAAGTGATTAAATTGGATTAGGAGGGAGATATGGTGTTGGTTCATCAACCTATTACTAACAAATTTTAAGCGGTTTCAAATCTTTATGATCAAAATATACTGAAAGAACGGGCCAAATAATGAGAGATTTGTCTCGCTCCTACATATTAGGATTTATAAAACCTAGGTGTAGACCTATAACAACATTAGATATTTATTAAATGATTTGTTTATCATAGTGGAAAACAAAATAAATAGTTCATACAAAATATAGTCATTTGAGTGTTACGCATGCGCCTGGAAGGAATTGTAACACCTCTATATGCACCCACTGATGTTTGAATTCCTTCTTGGGTCTATATCTCTCACTTGGGAAGCATTTGGGGGGATCTTTTTGGCAATTTGGTAATTGGTTTTTGTAGGTTGAGCTCTTGGAGAAGACTAGATGCCATCCCACCATTGTTGTAGCATTACCAAGCATTCCAAGCACACCATTCCAAATGTTTCCAAGCATTCCAATCTCTGTTCATGATAGGGGAGTTATCTTAATCCTCTACCTCTTTCATATTTATCACTTTCATTTTGAATCTCATATTGCATTGTTATTATCTTTATCATTTATCTTTCTTGTGGCTTTGTTGGGTTGTCCATGGAGGTGGAAACACCAAAATGGGGGTCTGACTTAGGCAGGCTCCAAAACACAACCCCAACATTTTCCCTTCTTGATTGTGTGTAGATTCATAGAGGTGAGAGGATTATCATTTAGCGAGAGGCTTCAATCATGGACCAATTGTGAGTATTTTTATCTTTCTCTCTTCTTTTTGTTTTACTTTAGTCATTTCGCATCTCTCAACTTTTATCTTAGTTTATTTGCTTTATGTATTTTACTATATTATCCTCTTGTTTGAAACTTTATGTATGTTCTCTATACTTCATCTATACAGGACAAAAGTGTGCCATGCTAGTGCCCCGAATTGCGATTAATTGACATGGTTTGTTATTTTATTCCCTAGCTCATCTTAGCGTCAGTTCGTAGAGGTAATTGGAAGGACAATTTGTCCTCAAGGATCCATCATCCTTGACGTGGAAAATTTACTCTATTACATTTTGGTAAACCCAACATGAAATAGGATTATCTTTGCATTACTTGCTTTTTGCTTCATTTAGGTGCATTTAATCTTTTAAATTTTTAGAAGTTTAAAAAATTAAAAACTATCTAAAAAGAAAAGAAAAAAATCAAAAACAACAAAAAATTTATTTGCATTTAGTTTAAATTTCTACACTTTTATGTCTATCATTTAAAACCAACTCTATCATTTGATGTCCCTATAGTGTGGTCCTAAACGTCGTGTGGCTTGTCTATGAGCTTTATGAATCAAACTGCGACAGGAGTAGTCAAGAGGTCATCTAGGCAGATTTTACCTCCTAACCATTACAGTCCTCCTCTACCCAACACCATGCAAGGTGGGTAGTCATCCGATCCTAATGAGTTCTTGACGTCTCATAGTCTGAAATCTATTCGGACTGGGGGTTTTTATCCTTCTAATGCGCAACCTAACTCTCCTGGTATTTCTACCCCATCTTCTCCTCTTGTGATCGATCATGATTTTGTGGTCATTGTAGAATTTGAGAAGTCCAATATGTTTGAGTAGAATCTAAGAGATTTTGAGGGTTTCTTGAACACAGAGAATGTCCTCCCCTAGGCCAGGAATGTTGTAGGTACCTTGAGAGACATGTTAATCTGCGACAAGAGAGGCCTAGAGATATTGAGGGCTTTGTCCATGAAAATTAAAATCCATGCGCCCCTAGCGGATGCACCCCCTATGGATAATTAATATGATTCTTTTAGTTCCTAGGTCAGTGTTAGCATTCTAGGCCTAGGTGCACACATGGTGCATTCCACCAATACTTGGTTTTAGTGCTTCACTCACTCCTTTAGGATACACAGGCATGGCTAGTAGCTCAACCTCTATCAATGCTCGGGTTTCAGTAATTAGCACTAGCACTACATCTATCGGTAGCACTGGTCCTTTTGGAGGTTCCCGTGGAGGTGGCGGTGGATCTAGCCCACCTCCACCTCCTTCACCTTCTAATCCTATCCTAAATACAATCTTACAGAACATGGGGTAGTTGCAGTTGTAGCTGATGAACTTAGCCTCGGCCTCTGGTTAATCATTTGTGCCTATGTATTATAGGAAAAGTCCCCTTGACATTACCATCCTAAATACTATCCTTCCAACTTTTGTTGAATCCTTGAAGTTTGATAGGTTCCATGGTGATGAGGACCTGAGTGCACATATACATTCCTTCATGACTATGTGTAGAGACTGCCATAGTCTAGATTTCATCTTGTTGAAACTATTCTCATGTCCCCTTAAGGGGGACAGTGTTAGAATGTTATAGTTCCTTACTTAACCACTCTATTCGTACCTTTGATCAGTTTATAGATCTTTTCCTTTACGGTTACAGGCGAACATTGGTAGCAAGGCCACTATAGCTAACCTTAATCATTCTAAATAGAAACCCAATGAAAAGATCACTGATTTTATTTCAATATATCAAGCTATCTCAACCAAGATCCCCTTTTCCCTACCAGATAGTGATCTGCAGAGGATGTTTATCGATAATCTGCAGTTGGCATTGAGGGACAAACTATCTCTTAACCGATTTCAGAACTTCACTAACATGTTATTTTCTCTCACCAATTACCAGTACACTATGTCATAGTTTAGAGATACTTCTTGATGTAGGAGCATTCCTAGTTCTTGGCAATCTTGGATCAAACAAAAATATTTCCTTTCTGTTTCGCTTTTTGTTTTGCAATTTCAGCATTTCATTCTGCGCTTTCTAGAATTGGCTCACCAGATCTCGAGGAGTTGGATTTTTCTTTAGGACTTGATCATCTACCTTATTCCCAAACCACGGAGCATTTGGATCATTTTTTGGCAAGTTATCGCTACCGGTTTTCAAGACATCATTTTTGGTACTAGTTGCCTGGACCTATTTGCATTTGTAATATGCCAGATCCCTTCCATAGCTTGCGAAGACTTGAGCATTGATTTTGATGTTCCTTGGCATGTGGCCAACCTTCCCTTTTGATCTACACTTCATCCTTTGGATTTTATAGAGTAATTTCTTTCACTGAGGCCGACCTTGTTGTTTTTAAATGTTAGGTCTTGTTCTTCAGTATTTGATCCCTTTTTGGGTTGACCCGATCGCCTAGGATCATATAAATAATTGTAATTGAGTATTAGAATGTAGATAAGTTAAGATAAGTTAAGATAAGATATAGAACATAGAAGAACTATCTTAAGATTTGAGGTCCTAGTTGTGACATGTTCTGTAATTAAGCATGTTTTAGCAGGCCAGTGAGTTAGTTTCTGCAACCTAATTGTTACAGGTTGATTGTAAATATTTTTCATGATATAATTTATTCAGTTCTTCATTGTCTCCATCATATTCTTGTGTTTCCATTGTGTCTACTCTTGCTAACCGGCCCACATTGATCTCTTTGAGGTCCCTGCTAAATGGTGACTGCACAACTTCTTCAAACACTCATGGTGGGTCCTTTGTAGGCACGACCATAGATGGGTCCCAAAAGAATAAGGTTGTTGCTAATTTTGTGGCTATTCCTCTGATGGTTACTATGGAAGACCCACAATAGAATAGATTCTTCACTAAGTTGAATGACTCATACTTGAGCATAATGCAATAGTTGTTGAAAGACAACCTTATTACCCTTCTGGAAATAAAATTGTTGTCTGATAGTCGGCATTATCCGCATTGGTATGATGGTTCAATTTTTTGTCATTATCATTGTGTGCCTAGTCACGCCACTAAGTGATGTTATCATCTTTGACATATTGTCCAAGACCATATCGCAAGTGGTGCAACCAAGGTGGATTCACAGAAGCAAAAATTAAACAAGTTTGTTGATAAAACCAACAACAACTTGTAGATTTATACCAATCCTTTCCCTCTGCATTCGGAAAACTTTATCTCTGCATTGGATCCTTCTTCAAATGATGGTCCATATGTGAATAATATGGTCACCATCACCCCTATTATCTCACCTTTAGCCCAAAAGGGTAAGGTATTTGATCTGTCCTTTTCATTTACCCCTCTGGATGCCCCGTATTGCGGAGAGCCTACTCCTATATACATCCCTACCAAGTTGAACAATCAAAATGTCATAGGTGTGATGGTTGACCCATCTAGAAGAGTTGATGTAATCACAAAGGAGACACTCTTTGTGAACGGCTGGCATAGACTAGCATGTGATGAAGATTATGCAACTTTGAGGATGCATAATGGTTTCTCTATCCACCCCTTGGGTAGTATCACCTTGATGGTCCTCGTGGGACCTAAGGCAATGTCCTATGTGTTTTTCATCATTCTTGAATCAAATATCTTCCAAGTTAAGCTCAGCATTCCTTGGTCGGTTTCTATGGAAGCAATCCCCTTGATTGTGCACAAATGTCTCAAGTTTCCCCATGAGGGCACAATGCATATCATCCAGGACACTAGATACTAACCCCTGATTGCCTGTGGGGATTTATTCATTGGACCACTTTTGGCCTGCTCTGGTGGGACCCATTCTTCCCCATAGTGATTTAATGTACCACACTTACTATCAGTATAAAATGGGGGAGTCGGCCCCTACATCTGTGCAGTCTAGTTTTTCATTGCCACCTCCTGCATTGACCTCTCCTCCATCGATTCCGGTCTTAGAGTGGGTAGTTCCTCATGTCTCCTCATCATGGGGGGTTGAGGCTAATCCTTCTCCCTCAAATAGACCTCCGTGTATGCCTAGGACTGCACAACCTCCAGTGGTTTTTGTTATTCTTCCAACTGTGCCCTGCACAGCTAAGGTAAAGGCACCCATGATAGAAAAGTTTGCAGCCCACCCTCCCTTTGAGCTCCCCATCATGGCTGATATTCCTTGACCCTCTCATTATGAGAAAAGGGCATTCTCTTCTTGTGTCCCTTCGTCACATCTTGTACTGGCTCCCTCTATTCCTCCTACTACTCCTCGAGTGAAAGAAGGTTGGGTTCCTATTGCTGTGGATGTGGTGCCTCTCCAAGATGCACCTCATGTCTCATCGGTTGGGCCTTCTCCCATCCTTGACACAATTCTAGAGGCCTCTCCTATAGAATGTAATGCTCCTAAATCTTCTCTGGCTCTAGTTGGTGGTGCTCACCTCCATCAGAATTAGTGTGTGTGTTAGCATAAAAGCTTTCAATGGGCCCGATCTTGAGAGTGGGATGTTGCCTTACAGTCTGCTGGTGTGGCTCTGACACCCATCTCTGCTACTTCATAGCCTATTCCATCAATTTCTCTTGCCTCTGCACCTATTTTAGTCTTGCTCCCTACTACTCTAGGGGATTTTGATCAACTTCCCTCTAAATAGATGTAGGTTTTCATCGCCCCTTCTTTGGAACCACCTCTTATCACTACTTTGAAAGACCTCTCTTGTCCTGGCCCATTAACATGGTACATATGTAGGTTGTGTCACTTCACCACCGCTTCAACATCCAATTTTTCCTGGGGTCCTTTAGCTTGCTACAGTTGATAGGAGGCCTGACACTCCTATCTCGTGTAAATGCAAGTTTGAGAAGGGCCCTGTTCTGGAGTTTCGATGATGCAAGTCTTTGCAAGTATGTTCTTCATCCCTTCCTTTTCCTATCTTAGTTCCTATTGGTTTTCCTATTTTTATCTGTATGATCGAGAAGGCCCCGCCTTCTCTTGAGTTTGCTAGTGCCCCTCTTCTAGAGTCTAGTAGTCCCATTCTTATTTCATCTTCTCCAAGCAAGTCACCTGCTTCCTCCAAGGAAGCTTGCATGTTTGACTCCTTGGAGGACATCTCGGCCTTGTCTAGGATCTTCACATGATCATTGACCCTCACCTCTTCCGATCCTATAGACAAAGACATTGGTGCCACTTTGTCTCTTTCTCTCGCTGCTGGTGAGGCACCCGGTGCATCCCTTGTGATAGTCCCTCTCTGATCTCGGCCCCCTTCTCTCGATGACCTCGATTGGGAGGATGAGGCTCTTTTAAAGGATGATGATTTCCTACAGTAAGATCTCCTCCTAAGGGTTGATCATTATAAATTTTATCATTCATCTACATCTTCTTGTATGTGTGTGTGATTATGTTCCCCCATGCTTGTTTTATCTGTTTGTTCCCTCCCAGAGGACCCAGGTCACTCCGTAGATACTTGGATATGGGAGGTTGGTTATTGTTATCCGTTGTACTCTTCTGAAGGAACCAAGTTACTCCATAGGTACTCGGATACAGGGGATTTTCCATCGTACACATTCCTCTATTTGTCTACCTCCTTCTATTTGTCATATCTTGTTTTTTGACATTCGGGGATGATGCAATTCCATGTTGACCCGAATTTTTATTTTCTCTTTGTCTTCATGTTCTCTTCTTTAGATCTGATAAATTTGGAAGTATGATGATGCACCCATCTCATAGTGATATTATATTTTTTGTCACTGGTATGGGTTCTAATGCCAAACTATCAGATCCCCCCTGTCCTCTAGCATTGCATCTTTTGATGGTGTGGACATTTATGTGTCACTATTGGTGGCATTCCATGGAAACATCTTGTTATGTTGATGTGCCACAACTCCTCTTCTCCTTAGAATGATGTGCCTTATGTTAGGATAACCGATGAACAACTGAGAGGGGGGTGAATCAGCTGTTGATATATTATATCAATTAATCCACTTAATAACCTTTAACTAGACTACATAAATATTAAGTAGCGGAATATCTAAAACAGATATCAATAAGCAATAAAACTTAACAATGAAATAGATAATCAACAAAATGCAACCATACCACATAAAACCATGATTTGTACATGGAAAAACTGGAAAGGGAAAAACCACGGTGGGAAGCCTACCCACAGTCAGATGATACTTCTGCAGAAAGTATGTGATACAATAAGGGGCGTGCACATGCAGGAAGGCACACTGCCTAGAGTGTACTTCTCATTACAAAAGTCTCACTAACTATAGAGAGGTTATAACCACCTCAAGATAAATGGACAACAATCTATAATAATGAACTGCCAGAGATAGCATCTACCATGCCTGATTACAATCTCGATTAACCTCAATACCAGAGGCCTTTGACCTCTTCCTCAATCCCAATTCGATCACCTATGATCGACCAAATCTCCTTCGCATATGATAGTGAATTCCAAGACCATGATACATTATCTATAATGAGATCTTACATTATTTTATACCAACCCTAAGGCCTAAACCAATTAGGTCACCCACCTAAAAGATATTACAATAAGATCATTACATACATCCATTTTACAATGATTTTCCATGTCATCTTAAGACCAAAACAACAATAACCAATCCATAAATCATCCTAGTAATGTGTAGATAACATGTTAACATGATACCAGTCCATAACCTATATAGGCACTGGACCTAATCTGGGTATACCACGTCAAAGCAATGTCTTAACTCAGTTGAGGCACAATCAAAGAACATCTTCAGCATCCTAAAATCCATCTAGAAGCTGCACCAACACCACTTATGCATCCTGTCAAGAATTCTCAGTGAAAGCTCTATTGGTTAAACCTTAAACCAATGCTGGTATGGGTTTATAAGAGTGTATGATAGCATCCGATTACCAAGTCAATACCAACTGACAAAAACATGCTCCAAAAACATGTAACACATAAAATCAAACATACTCCATTGATCCAAACATGTCGGAAGTGTCCAACAGATAGTCTCTTCTGTCGGTAACACTAGATCTTCTACTAGTAACCAAAACCTATATGTCAGTAACCAAAATCTGTCGATCGGTAACCAACCATAACAGCTAGTGTTGACATCAATGACAAAACATCAATACAATACATAATCAATTTATCCATAATGCCAACAATCTCCCCCTTTGGCATTGATGGCAACACTAGATGTGAAAAACATCTAAGTACCAAGAAATGCCAAACAAGTCTCCCCTTGTGGAAGACGACCAACAATCTTCTGAATATCAATAACTCTCCCCATGTGAATGATATCTTTGAATTTATTTTTTATATCACTATCTCTCCCCCTTTGACATCAATGCCAAAAATGTGACAAAAATATCAAAGCAAGAATATAAACCTCTGAATCTCAAAGCTGACTACTCCCCCTGAGTAGTAGCACCACTCATCAGTGTCAGAATGAATAATATCTCTGATAATGCATGTCAGACTGATGACAAATTGCATCAATCATGTCTCTTCCGGAGGGGCAAAAACCCCTAACCTGTCGCTCAAATACTTAAATGATTCCTTAGATAGTGATTTAGTGAATATATCTGCAATTTGTTCTTTAATGTTCACATAAACCAATTTGACTTCCTTTCTTTCTACCTTGTCCTTCAGAAAGTTATACTTTATTGATATATGCTTAGTCTTAGAGTTAAATATTGGATTCTTAGACATGTCAATAGCTGTAGAGTTATCATAGTAGATAACTATCAGTTCACTACAATTTACCTCGATATCCTTCAACATTTGCTTCATCCACAAGACTTGAGTGCAATTAGTTATTGTTGCAACATACTCAACTTCTGCAGTAGATAAAGAAATGCATGACTGCTTTTTTCTAACCCATGAAACCATTTTCTTTCCAAGAAAGAAAGCTCCACCAGAAGTTCTCTTCTTGTCATCAATATCTCCTACCCAATCTGAATCAGTATATGCACATAAAGTGAAATCATCATCTCTAGAATACCATAAGCCATATTTTGTTGTTCCTTGCAAATACCAAAATATCCTCTTTACTGCACATTCATGATTTTCTTTAGGATTACTTTGATATCTTGAAATAATACTTACTACATTCATAATGTTCAGTCTAGTCTGAGTTTGATATAGCAAACCACCAATCATAGACTTATACCTTGTCGGATTTACTGGTGTAGAAGTATCCTTGATAGATAATTTCTCACTTGTCACCATAGGAGTACTTACCGGTTTAGAATTATCCATACCAAACTTTTTCAAATATTTCCTTAGATACTTAGTTTGACAGATAAAAATGCCTTTGCCAGTTTGAGTAATTTGCAAACATAAGAAAAATCTCATTTCACCAATCATGGACATTTCAAATTCATTCTTCATATTATTAGATAATTCCATGCATAATTTATCTTCTCTTCCAAAAATGATATCATCAACAAATACTTCAATAATTGGAATATCATCATCAATGAACATATAATATAAATTACTATCAGCACTGCCTTTAGTAAAACCAAGCTTCAAAAGATATATATCCAATCTTGCATACCAAGCTCTAGAAGCTTGTTTCAATCCATATAAAGCTTTCTTCAATCTGCAAACCATATCTTTATCATCTATGAGTGAAAATCCACCAGGTTACTCAATGTATACTTCTTCTTCAAGTTCACCATTCAAAAATGCACATTTAACATCCATTTGATAGACCTTATAGTTCTTATAAGCTGCATAGGCAAGAAATAGTCTAACGGCTTCAATTCTAGATACAGGTGCAAATGTCTCAACATAATCAATTCCTTCCATTTGATAATATGCTTTACAAACCAATCTAACCTTGTTTCTTACAACTTGACCATCCTCATTCAGTTTATTCCTAAAAACCCATTTAGTTCCAATAACATTCTTATTTTTAGGTTGGGGAACTAAGCTCCAAGTTTCATTTTTCTCTATTTGATCTAATTCATCTTCCATAGCTTTTAATCAATGTTTATCTTTACAGGATTCAATAATAGTTGTCGGTTTAATTTGAGAAATAAGACATACCTCTTCATTTTCCAATCTTCTTGTTAGGACTTGGAAGCAACTAAGAGGGGGGTGAATCAGTTGACTATTAATTTCTACCCAAATATAACTTAATTAAACTTGATGCATAACACCAGTAAACCAAACTTAATGTTGGTTGATAGTTTAATAGTTAATAACAATACCGGTGAAGCTTAATTCATGAAACAGAAAGAGAAATAACATCCACAACACATAACACAGATATTTGTACATGGAAACCCTGTAAGGGGAAAAACCACGATGGGAAACCTTACCCACAATCAAATGATACTATTGCAGATAGTATGTGTGTACAAATGGGTTCTACACATGCAGAAAGACCAACTACCTAGAGCTAACTGCTCAATCACAAGATGGGAATCACACTGACTAAATTGGATGGTTAAATCCAATAATAATTAACTGCTAAAAATAGCATCTTCATATGCTGGATTCAATACTGGTTAATCTCTGATTATCTCCTTCAAACCTTCCTTAAATCTTCAAATGATGTCTACGTGAATAGCTTTGCTCATATTTGCATATACAATGTTTCCTTATGCCTCTACAACTTCCACACAATCTCACAAATGAGATCTTACATATATACCAAAACCTAAGACCATATGTGTAGGTCGGTTCACTAAGAATATTACAATTAAATCAATTACAAATGAATCAATATGCAATGCATCATGTCGGCTCAATGCATTTACAATAATGACCAAACAATAAATCATCTCCATAATGTGTCGTGTTGATTTGGAATAGATAACGCATGCCGGTCCATAACCTAAACCAATTTGTCGGTAACAACAAATATGCCAACTCGATTAGAACAATAACCAAATCACCAAAACCAAGTGTCCAAACAATGTCTTCGACATAACCAAGTAATCTCCAGATGATAACAGATCATCCTCAGTGCCAGTGAACAATATAACTTGTCGGTGAACCATATATCGGTGACTGTGCATAATTCACTGATCTTGTCAGTGAACATAACCAATGATCTCCAAATGATAAGTGCTGATAAGTGTTGACAGATTTTGACATCAATGTCAAAACCAATGCAACACATCCATAATACCAAAAATCTCCCCCTTTGGCATTGATGGCAACACAAGATGTAAAAACATCTAAGTGCCAAAGTCAGAATGCCAAAAACCAAAAACCAACAATCTCCCAAAGAGATCGTTAACCAAAAATCAAAATACAAATGTAGAGAGTTACAATCTCTCCCCCAATGAATAATCTCTCCCCAAACGATAATGTAATGTGTTTTTCCATTGATATCTTTCCCTCTTTGACATCAAATGCCAAAGCAACACAAATACCAGATACAATAATTTCATAGAACTAATTACAAATACCAATTGTTATAACCAACTACTCCCTCTGAGAAGTAGATCTCCTCCATCAAAGCTGGAAAAAGGTTTCTTTGTTAATTTATGTCAGTCTGATGTCAATCTCCAACTGTCTAAGTCTCTACTAGTGAGGGTATTACCCCAAGCTTCTCTCTAAGATATTCAAAAGTTTCCTTAGGAAAACGCTTAGTAAAGATATCTGCAATCTGCTCTTTAGTATTCACATAAACCAATTTCACTTCCTTTGCTTCAACATTTTCTTTCAGAAAATTGTATTTGATAGAGACATGTTTAGTTTTAGAGTGAAATACCGGATTCTTATATATATCAATTGTTGTTGAATTATCACTATAGACACCTAAAATTGTCATGTCTAATTAAATAAATATCTTTATTTATTTAATTATTTAATCCTAATTCTTCTATTAATTAAAATAAATCTTTATTTATTTAATTAATTCATTTATCCTCTTCTAGCCTTATTTCTCATTTAAATAAATACATTTATTTATTTAAATTATCCTTTTTCTAAATTAAATAAATACTCTTATTTATTTAATTGATCCCACTTCCTCTATTAATTAAATAAATCTTTATTTATTTAATTAATTCATCAGCATTTTCCATCTATGACACATGTCATTCATCTCTTAATTCATACACCACCTACCCTCTTATTATTTTCTTATTTTCTCTACCTACCCTCTAATCATAGCCAACCATTTATCTTTTACACCTTTCAATCTTATCCCTCCATTTCTTAGGGTGTCTTCTATATAAGGAGATGCTTCCTTCATTTATCAACCCTATGAAACCTGATCAATTGAAAACTCTGAGTACGCTTTCGATCTAGCATATGCAATCAATCCTACTTGCAACCACATTTCCGTTCTTTGTTGAGCTCTTGTGCACATATAAAATCTGAGAGCAAATATATCAAACAAGATCAATGGAGATAGGAAGAATGGAGATCCAAACCCTATTGGACATGTGATGGTATAATCTTTGTGATTTCATTTGATTTGCATTGTCTTAGGTAATCTTCATATGTTATGGTGGATCTTTGTTGCTGTTAGGCTAGGGTTTTGTGGTTGAATCTATTTGGTCTTTCAACATTGTTGTTATCCATTTTCACCATATACAATCACAATAAATTATTATAGGCTCTTTGCATTTTACCTTTATGTACTTCAACATTTTCTTAATCCATAATACCTAAGTACAATTAGTTGTTGCTACAACATATTCTGATTCTATTGTTGATAATGATGTACAACTTTGTTTCTTGCTCAACCATGAAATAAGTCTGCTACCAAGAAAGAATGCTCTATCAGTGGTGCTCTTTTTGCCATCTACATCTCCTACCCAATTAGTATCTATGTATGCACATAGATCAAAATTTTTATCTTTAGGATACCATAAGCCAAGATTTGTTGTGCCTTGTAGATACCGGAAAATCACTGCTAATTCATGATTTTCTTTAGGATTACTCTGAAATATTGAAACAATACATACTGTATTCATAATATCATGTCTTGTTTGTGTCAAATATAGTAAACCTCCAATCATAGATTTGTATCTTGTTAGATTAACAGGAGTTGAATCATCTTTCAGTGATATTTTATCAGTTGTAGTCATAGGAGTACTTATAGGTTTAGAATTTTCCATACCAAATTTCTTTAGTAGCTCCTTCAAGTACTTTGTTTGACATATGAATATACCTTTATCAGTTTGTCAAATCTACAATCCTAAAAAGAATTTTATCTCCCCAATCATAGACATTTCAAATTCTTCCTGCATCTTTTTAGAAAAGTCTTTACATAATCCATCTTCTCCTCCAAAAATGATATCATCAACAAAAAATTCAATAACCAAGATTTCATCATTAGTAACTTTGAAATATGAGTTGCTTTCAGCATTACCTTTAGTGTAACCAAGCTCCAAAAGATATTTGTCCAATCTAGCATACCAAGCTCTAGGAGCTTGCTTCAATCCATATAAAGTTTTCCTTAACCTGCATACCATATCTTTGTTATTTGTCAAAGAAAATCCATCAGGTTGTTCAATGTAAACTTCCTCTTCAAGATCACCATTCAGAAATGCACATTTAACATCCATTTGATATACTTTATAGTTCTTGTGTGCTGCAAATGCTAGAAATAGTCTGACTGCCCCAATTCTAGCTACCGATGCAAAGGTTTCATTGTAATCAATTCCTTATTTATGTGAATATCCATTACACACTAATCTTTCTTTGTTTCTGGTTACCTTACCATCTTCATTAATTTTATTTATAAATACCCATTTAGTTCCAATTACATTTTTGTTTTTAAGTCGGGGAACCAATGTCCATGTGTTATTCATTTCAATTTGTTCCAATTTATCTTCCATAGCTTTAATCCAATGTTTATCTTCACATGCCTCAGAAATAGATACTGGTTCAATTTGTGAAATTAGACATACCTCTTCATTTTCCAGTCTTCCTCTAGTCATAACTCCTTGATATTTATTCCCAATTATCTGTCTTTCAGAGTGATTCAGTCTAACATACCTGGGTGTATTCACTTGTTGTTCTTCAGTCACTGTGGAATTCTCAGATGATTCTAGTGTGACTGGATCAACATTTTGTACCGGTGTATTCTATATAGGTTCATTTGTGATTATCTCAATTTCCAGTTCAGAGTCCATAGACCTTGAATCTCTTCTAAACTGTTCATCAATCTTCACATTTGCACTCTCAATGATTTTTTGCAATCTTTTATTAAAACATCTATATGTTTTTCTCTTAGATGAATAACCAATAAATATTCCTTCATCACTTCTAGGATCAAATTTACCAACATACTCATCTCTCCTAATGTAACATTTGCTTCCAAATATTATGAAATATTTAAGAGTAGGAGTATTACCAAACCATAGTTCATGAGGGGTCTTACTGGTTTCACCTTTGATGTGAACTCTATTGAATGTGTAAACCATTGTATTCACTACTTCTCTCCAATATGCATGAGGTAGGTTTGCTTCTGATATCATGCTTCTAGCGGCATCCAAAATATTTTTGTTCTTCCTTTCCACAACTCCATTTTGCTGGGGTGTCTGAGGTGCTGATAACTATCTTTTGATTCCATTCACTTCATAGAATGTATTCAATTCCTTAGATGTGAATTCACCTCCTTGATCTAATCTTAAATATTTTATTTTCTTACCGGTTTCATTCTCTACCATTGCCTTGAATAGTTTGAATTTCCCAAAAGCTTCTGATTTCTCCTTGAGAAAAGTAACCCAACACATTCTAGAATAATCATCAATGATTATCATAAAATAGCTATCTCTTTGTAGACTTCTAGTTCTTGTTGGACCACATAAATCAGTATGAATTAAATCAAGAACATTATTAGATTTCTCTGGAATACTCTTAAAAGTTGTTCTAACTTGCTTTCCAAATTGACATTCCTTACATATCAGATTGTGAGGTTTTACAATCTTAGGTAAATCCCTTACTGCCTTAGTTGTACTAATCTTTACAATGCAATCAAAATTTACATGACAAAGTCTTTTATGCCATAGCCAACTTTCATCAATATGTGCAATCAAGCATGTTTTCTCATTGTTATTGAAATGAAACATATTACCTCTAGTCTGATTACCGGTTGCAATTTCAAACTAGTTCTGTTCAAGATTTTACATTTACCATTCTTGAATTGTAACTAAAATCCCTTTTCAACTAATTGACCAACACTCAAAAGATTATGCTTCAAACCTTCAACATAATAAACGTTGTCAGTGTTGTGCTTACTATCAAAAGATATAGTGCCTTTTCCTCTGATCAAACAAGCTTTATCATCCCAAAATCTTACTAGACCTCCATTGTATTCCTGAAAAAGTTAAGAATTTACTTTTATCACCAATCATATGATGTGAACATCCTGAATCAATGATCCATTCATCCTTTTCTTCAATTTTAGCTGTCAAGGCCTGCTCTACCAGTTGTATAGTAGGTGCCAGTTGATCTTCTTTTATTGCAAGAAAATCCCATCCATTGTCTATCGGTTCCTCATCAAAATCATATGTAACTCCTTCATCAGCAAGGTAACATGATTTATCTCTATTTTTCTTAAATCCATATCTCTGATATTCAGGGTTAGGCTTATATGTTATTTTAGCTTCTTCTCTCAATCTTGCATGTCTATTAGGACACCTAGATGCCATATGACCAATTTTATTGCAGTTGAAACATTTAAATGGTTCTTTACCTTCATACTTACTTCCAACTATACCTTTAGACATTTTCCTTGTGATTAGTGCTTCAAGTTCTTCCATTTCTTCATTTTCCCTTCAGATATCTTCAAGTTCTCTTGCATAAAGTTCTTTCCAATCAGATTTATCAGATGATGATGATGATGTTGCAGATGATGATGCTTTGAAATCTAAATCATTTTTAATAGTAGCAACAGGACCAAATTCTTTAAGCTCAAAGGTTGAAATTTTTCCAACTCAAGTATCTCTAGATACTGATGCATTAGGCATTGTTCTCAATTCATTAATAGTAGTTACTTTCATTTTGTATTTTGGTGGCAATTCTCTTAAAACTTTAGAAACAATCTCATCTTCACTTAAGGATCCCCCACAACATTGTATACCCAAAATAATTTCATTTACTCTTTCCATAAAAGCATAAATTCTTTCATCTTCTTCCATTTTCAGATTTTTATACCTGACCCGGAAGCATTCTAGTTTTGCAATTTTGACAGTGGTATCATCTTCATTCAATGTCTCCAATTTATCCCAAATAGCTTTAGCAATAGACCAGTTTGATAATCCCATGATTTGGTGATCTAACAATGCGCTCAAAAGTGCTTCTCTTGCTTTGCAATCATTCTCCTAATCTTTAGCCAAGTTAGGTGGATTAGGTTGACTCTGAGTAGGACCAACATAGCCATTCTTTGTAACATCCCATATGTCTCTTCCAATGCAATTCAGATGTGTCTTTATTCTGGTCTTCCATATACCATAGTTAGTTCCATCAAGTTTTAGACTGTCCTTTCTAAAATAGTTAGTTACCATAGAATCTCCTCAAGTTGTTAAGCTTCTGCAAAAAGAGGACTTAGCTCTGATACCAATTGTTAGAACATGGAGGCAACTGAGAGGGGGGGTGAATCGGTTAACTATTAATTTCAACCCAAATACAACTTAATTAAACTTGATGCATAATACCAATAAACCAAACTTAATGTCGGTTGACAGTTTAATAGTTAATAACAATATCGATGAAGCTTAATGCATGAAACAAAAAGAGAAATAACATCCACAACACATAACACAGATATTTGTATGTGAAAACCCTATAAGGGGAAAAACCGCGGTGGAAAACCTTACCCACAATTAGATGATACTACTGCAGATAGTATGTGTGTACAAATGGGGTTTGCACATGCAGAAAGGCCAACTGCCTAGAGCTCACTGCTCAATCACAAGATGGGAGTCACATTGAATACAATTGGATGGTTAAATCCAATGATAATGTACTGCTCAAAATAGCATCTTCATATGTTGGATTCAGTACCAGTTAAGCTCTGATTATCTCCTTCAATCCTTCCTTGAATCTTCAAATGATGTCTGCGTGAATAGTTCTACTCATATTCACATATACAATATTTATTTATACCTCTACAACTTCCACAAAATCTCACAAATGAGATCTTACATATATACCAAAACCTAAGACCAAATGTGTAGGTCAGCTCACTAAGAATATTACAATTAAATCAATTACAAATGAATCAATATGCGTTGCATCATGTCGGCTCAATGCATTTACAATAATAACTAAATAATAAATCATCTCCATAATGTGTCGTGCTGATCTAGAATAGATAATGCATGTTGGTCCAAAATCTAGACCAATTTATCGATAACAGCAAATATGCCAACTCGATTAGACCAATAACCAAATCACCAAAACCAAGTGTCCAAACAATGTCTTTGATATAACCAAGTAATCTCCAGATGATAACAGATCATCCTCAGTACCGGTGAAAAATATAACTTGTTGGTGAACCAAATACCGGTGATTGTGCATAAGTCACTGATCTTGCCAGTGAACATAACCAATAATCTCCAAATGATAAGTGTTGATAAGTGTTGACAGGTGTTGACATCAATGACAAAACCAATGCAACACATCCATAATACCAACACTTCTTCTTGTCATAACTCCCTTGTTCCTATCTCCAATGATTTGATCTTCGGAATGATTTAATCTTACATACCTTGGTGTATTCTGAACTTTAGGTTCACTGCTCTGATCATCAATCACAGTTAAATTTTCTAATTTTGTCAATGTAACTGTCTCAGTTTCCTGTACCGGTTGAGGCATTGTCGGTTCAGTTATGATCATTTCCACTGTCGATTCCCTATCATATGATATAGATTTATTTCTGTACTACTCATCCACTTTCACATTAGTGCTCTCCACAATTTTCTGCAATCTTTTCTTATAACATCTATATGCTTTGCTTTGAATTGAATAACCAAGAAATATCCCTTTATCACATCTAGGATCAAACTTCCCAATTGAATCATCTCTTTTGATATAGCATTTATTTCCAAAAATTATAAAATATTTAATAGTAGGTGTATGTCCAAACCATAATTCATAAGGGGTCTTACTAGTTTCACCTTTGATGTGAACTTTGTTGAATGTGTAGACTGTTGTACTCACTACTTCTCTCCAATAGATGTGAGGCAATTTGGTTTCCATCATCATAGATCTTGTTGCATCCAAAATGGTTATGTTCTTTCTTTCCACTACTCCATTTTGTTGAGGAGTCTGAGGTGCAGATAATTGTCTCCTAATTCCATTTGTCTCACAATAACTATTACATTCATGAGAAGTGAACTGACCACCTTGATCTGATCTTAGACATTTGATTTTCAATCCAAATTCTATTTCAACCTTTACTTTAAAGATCTTGAATTTCTCAAAGGCTTCAAACTTCTCCCTTAGAAAATTAACCCACATCATTCTAGAATAGTCATCAATAATCAGCATGAAATACCTATCACCTTGAAAGCTTCTAGTTCTTGTTGGACCACATAAGTCATTGTGAATCAAATCGAGTACATCATTAGATTTATCATGTATGCTCTTAAAAGAAATTATAACTTGCTTTCCCAATTGACATACCAGATTATGAGGCTTCATAATCTTAGGTATATCTCTAATTGCCTTAGTTGAACTGATCTTAACAATACAATCAAAATTAACATGACACGACCTCTTATGCCATAACCAACTCTCATCAATATGATAAATCAAACATGTCGTATTACCAGTCTTCAAGTGAAAGATATTACCTCCAATCTAAGTACCGGTTGCAATCTCCAAACCAGTTTTGTTAATGATTTTGCATTTTCTAACTTCAAACTGAAGTTGGAAACCCTTTTTTACCAATTGACCAACACTTAAAAGATTATGCTTTAAATATTATACATAATAGACATTATCAGTATTATGTTTGCCATCCAAAGAAATAATACCTCTATAACTGATCATACATGCTTTGTCATCTCCAAATCTGACTTGACTGCCATTATATTCTTGCAGGGACAAAAATTTTCTTTTATCTCTAGTCATATGATGTGAGCATCCACTATCAATTACCCATTCATCCTTATCTTCAACTTTTTCTACCAGGGCCTTATCTTCATTTATGATAGCAAGTTCCAGTTCATCTTCCTTTAAAGAATAGAACACCCATTCCTTTCCATTGTCAGATCCACTAGCAGAGTCTTTTGTCGATTCATCCCCAAAGTCATCACTTACTCCTTCCTCATCCACTATGTAGAATTGTTTACTTTTCTTAAATCTATATCTGTTCTTGTTAGGCTTAAATGATTTCTTAACTCTTTCCTCAAATATTGCATTCCTTTCAGGACATCTAGATGCAAAATGACCAATCTTATTACATGCAAAACATTTAAAAGGTGATTTTCCTTCATACTTACTTCCTATCGGTCCTTTAGGTACTCTTCTCGCAAATAAGGCTCCAAGTTGATCAAATTCTTCATCGTCTTTCCTCATATCTTCCAGTTCTTTTGCATATAGGGCTTTCCAATCACTTTTACTGGTAGATGATGATGATGCATGAAAACTAGGTTAAGATTTTACAACTCTAGAAGATCCAAATTCTTCAAGCTCAGAAGAAAATAATTTCCCAATCAGAATGTCTCTGTTAACTAAAGTGTTTGCCATTGTTCTCAACTCATTAATTGTAGTTGCCTTCATCTTGTAAGTTGGTGGGAGGGTTCTCAAGACTTTGGAAACTATTTCATCTTCACTCAGAGATCCTCCACAACATTGAATTCCCATAACAATCTCATTTACTCTTTCCATAAACATAGCAATTCTTTCATTATCTTCCATCTTCAAGTTTTCATATCTTTCCTGGTAACCATCAAGTTTAGCAATTTTGACAGTAGGATCACCTTCATTCAAATTTTTCAATTTATCCCACATAACCTTTGCTGATTATTTATCAGTCAATCCCATGATTTGATGATCAGTAAGTGCACACAAGAAGGCTTCTCTAGCTCTGCAATCATTTTCAATATTCTTATCCAAGTATACAGGAGCGGGATTGCCAGATGTCGGATCATAAGGTGTATATCCTTTCTCATTGATCTCCCAAATATCCTTGCCAAGACATCTAAGATGAGTCTCCATTTGGATTTTCCATATCCCATAATTTGTTCCATCGAGCTTAGGGATTTCTCTTCTGAAAATAGTCGGTGGATTTGAAGTGTTAGCTGCCATAGGATCTACCTCAAGCGGTTAAGCTTTTGCAGAAGAGGACCAAACCTCTGTAACCAATTGTTAGGATAATCAGTGAACAACTGAGAGGGAGGGGTGAATCAGTTGTTGACAGATTATATCAATTAATCCACTTAATATCCTTTAACCGGATCACATAAACATTAAGTACCGGAATATCAGAAATAGATATCGGTAAGCAATAAAACTTAACAATGAAACAGATAATCAACACAATGCAACCATACCACATAACACCATGATTTGTATGTGGAAAACCCAGAAAGGTAAAAACCACGATGGGAAGCCTACCCATAGTGAGATGATACTTCTGCAGAAATTATGCGATACAATGAGGGGCCTGCACATGCAGGAAGACACACTGCCTAGAGCGTACTGCTCATTACAAAAGAGTATCATTGACTAAAGAGAGAATACAACCAACTCAAGATAAATGGACAACAATCCAAAGTAATGAACTACCAGAGATAGCATCTACCATGCTTGATTATAGTCTCGGTTAAGCTCAATATCGGAGGCCTTTGACCTCTTCCTCAATCCCAATTCGATCACCTATGATCGACCAAATCTCCTTCGCATATGATATTGCATTCCAAGACCATGATACGTTATCTATAATGAGATCTTACATCATGTTATACCAACCCTAAGACCTAAACCAATTAGGTCAGCCACCTAAAAGATATTATAATAAGATCATTACATACATCCATTTTACAATGGTATGCCATGTCAGCTTAAGACCAAAACAACAATAACCAATCCATAAATCATCCCGGTAACGTGTAGAGAACACGTTAACATGATACCAGTCCATAACCTAGATAGGCACCAGACCTAATTTGGGTACACCATGCCAAAGCAATGTCTTCACTCAGTTGAGGCATGATCAAAGAACATCTTTAGCATCTTGAAATCCATCTAGAAGCTGCACCAACACCACTTATGCATCCTATCAAGATTTCTCAGTGAAAGCTCTACTGGTTAAACCAAAATTCAATGTCGATATGGGTTTACAAGAGTGTATGATAGCATCCGATTACCAAGTCAATACCAACTGACCAAAACATGCTCCAGAAACATGTAACACATAAAATCAAACATACTCCATTGATCCAAACATGTCGGAAGTGTCCAACAGATTAGTCTCTTCTACCGATAACACTAGATCTTCTACTAGTAACCAATACTTGTCTGTCGGTAACCAACCATAACAGCTAGTGTTGACATCAATGACAAAACATCAATGCAACACATAATCAATTCATCCATAATTACAACACCTTCCACGCATATCATTCTAAGGGGGGGGGCATTATATCTGTATTTTATCTTTTATCTCTTGTATCAATTTCCTTTGCCAAGTTGCTTTTTCATGTTTGCCTAGGTGGGGGCCAAATCTTTTTCTTTTTTCCAAGATTGCCTAGGTGAGGGAAAAACCACTTGATCTTTTCCAAAGGTTTCCTACATGGGGGCCAAGCCATTTATGACTCATATCTCTCTTTTTATCCTTGGTAGGGGCCAATCTACTACTTACCAAATTTATCTGCCCTATCACATGGCTATCTAGCACGTCGCTACCCATGCTAAAAAATCTATCTTTATCTGTCCAATTGCATGGCTATCTAGCATGTCGCTACCCATGGCGATAGAATCTATCTATCTCATTTCCCTATCGTATGGTTATCCATACTGACATATCACGTGCTATTGTATGGCCTTCTAGCATAATTCATCTTGCTACCCATACCGACATATCTTATACCAGTGGCAGCCGATTATCTCGTATCTTTATGTAACTAGGGGCTTTCCTCTAGAGCGAGGTTTGTTTCTATTACGCTATCTTTTCCATTTCTTTACCTTACCATCCATCAAGCTAGTCTACAACTAGCATGTTTGCAATGTACAAGCCAATATGTATTCCAAATCTTAGCATCATCTTGTCAGGGACAACCTCGTCTGATCAACAAAAAATATTCCTCCCTATCGCGACTATTCTTTTTCTATATCTTCCTCTACTTTAGCTTCGCATACCTCGGCAAAGGCATGCTTGCTAAAGTGGGGGTAGAAAAAAATATCATCCCTTGTAATTAATGTGACAAGTGGCACTTTTCCTCCATGTCATCAGAGGTCAGGGTCCACCATCATGTCCTTTTGTCCACTTAGACCATCCTAGTCATCTCTGGCCAAAGCATTACCAACTTTGCTAATCTATCACCTTCGAGGATGAAGGCACAATGAAAAGATGTTCGCACGGCACACTAGCATCCTATGAATCTAACAATCCACAGGTGGCCCTTTGAGTGTTACACATATGCTCGGAAGGAATCATATGTTAGGATTAATGATAATCCCAAAGATACTGAGAGGGGGGGTGAAATAGTATCTAACCGGTTAACAGATTCTTTAACCTTATTAAGTATTTTGCATTCCAAAATAATGTACTGATAAATAAGAATTAATGCAGTAAATAGGAATAATAAAGACAACATAGAAAACACACCATAACACAAGATGTTTAATGAGTAAACCTGGTGTGGGAAAAATCGAGGTGGGATTTGTGACCTACAATATTCACTCACTGGCCAATGAATGGAAATTACTTACAATGTCATGCCTGCACATGCAGGAAGGCCAATTGCCTAGAGCTCACTGCTCAATCTACACAATGGAAGTCTTACTGACTTACAAAATGGATTATCAAAATCCAATATAATGTATTGCTACAATTCAGCATCTGCTATACCGGGTTCAGTACCGGTTTAAGCTAATACTATAACCATAAACCTTATATAAAATCTGCCTTAATATTCACTCATCACTTCTACCATATCCATCATATGTCCATCATTACAAAATGATTTACAAGATCTCATACATATATGAGTCTATTACAATATACCATGTCGGCTTAACAAAAGATATCTACAATTAAATACAATAAATAAAAGTTTATTCCTGTCGGCTGGGGTGTCAGTATACATTGTTGTCATTGTCGGTGAAGTGTTTGTCGGTGTCAGTGCTTGCCAATGGCTTTACTAGATGAATGTCGGGTGGTTTCCAGAAGGTTGTTGGTAGGTTGCCATCAATGACAACACCATCATTTCTCACTAGAATGTAGAATGCCAACAATCTGCCCATTTGGCATTGATGGCAACACTCATGAGAAAAATCCAAAACTGTTTCCAAAAATGAAGTCCAAAACTTTGCCAAAAATGTGTGCTCCCCCTAAGTAGATGATCTCCTCTAATTAGCCATTTTTCTCTGTCCACTACTCCCCCTTTGACATCAATGACAAAGGTTGTCAAAAATTGTCAAATTAGTGCACAATTTCACCTTGAAGTTTGTAACCGATTGGTTACAATCTGAAATATGTCGACAAAACCAAGTTTAAACTCTATATGAATCTGTTGTTGTCCTTCATGGTTTCCTCAGTTCTTTGGATTGTATCAGTGAGATGATGTATATGCTCCTCCAGTGACTTTTGCCCTTGAATTAATGCCTCAGAGATCTCTTTCCTCAGAGAGATAAGGTTGTCTAAATTAGGACTGAGTTTGTGCTTAAGCTCTCTGGCATTTGCCTTGATCCTTTCTTTCTCTTTCTCTAACTTCTCCATTTTTTCTTCAAATCCTGCTATCTCTTGCTCAATAACTGATATAGGTTCAGATGAACCAATGATATTATCAGCTATATCATCTATCTCTTTTTGTACTTTGCTTATTTTCTTTTCAATGCCCTATGTTAACAGATGTGGCTTGCATGTGTCTTTTTACAGTTCCTTGTACTCCAAAATTGTTTTATTCAGTGCCGGTAAAAGTGTGTTAATGTGTTCCATGCACTTCTTTATTGTTTCCTCAAAGAATTTTTCTTTTTCCTTTTCCATTTTCTCTTCGAATGTTTCCTCATTTATTTGGTCAACTGTTAAAATATTTCCAGCAATGAATTTAGACAATGTGTCTAACTAACTTAAAGAATTCTTTACTTGATCTAAATTGCATTTTGGTGAAATCATCTTAAGAATAGGAATAGTGTCATCAATTGCCTTATAGGCCAATGCATTACAATCCATTATCTTCTTTATTGAGTCCAGAAGTACCTCTATCACATTTGTAGGTCTGAATTCGCTCAGTGAAGTACCAAATGTCTGACCAACTATCTTTACTATCTCAGTGCTTGCAGTACTAGAAACCAATTTTCTTGAATCAACCTCTAGTGGATCAATCTAAGTTTGCATTTTAACTAGCAATGGTTTGGGTTTCTCAATGATTACCATTTGTACTGTCTCAATGTGTACTTGTGTATCTGTCAGTTTCTTTGTTGGTTTGTTTGTGTTATCCACTGTTGGTATCTCTGTCTCTGTCGGTTTCTTCGTGCCAGCATCTATACTACCAGTATTCATTTCACTATCCAAAGGTTGTTTTGTATACACTATTTTCTCTGCTTGCTTTGTTTGTATTCCAACCTCAATATTTTCTGTTGATTTCTCTACAACGTTTCCAGTGTCAGTAATAACATCTTGTACCTCTGTGTTTTCCTTGTCCACAGTAATGTTCACTTCCTGAGTATCAATATTCATTGTGAATAGGATTTCTGACTCAGGGTTAGTGTCCTCATGTGGTGTGTCAACATTTTCAGTAGCTGGTATGTTCTTAGTCTGTACTGGTGGAGTAACCAGAGGTGGTGGTAGGTTGCCAGTTACTTTTCTATTGGGTAATCCACCAATTTACCTTTTGATAAACCTTGAAAGTTTTCTTAGGTCTGTTCAACTCTTCCTTTTTTTCTTTTTCTACAAAAAAGATATCCCATTTGTCTATTGTTTCCTCTGCAGTTTCATTGACTCTACCAGCCATTAGGCTTGCATGTTGGTGACCACTTGAAAAACCTGATCTATTAGCTTCACTAATTAGTTCATCAATCTCTTCTACAGAGTTAACCGGATGTACCACTAGAAGTTTTTCAATCTTGAGTTTTTTATCTAGCTCCATAACTGCAATCCTCTTAGTATCTAAGCTTATGTACAATTCATTAGGCAAATCATCTACAACTTCTATTAATACTTTCTTGTAAATGTCTAGATGTAGAATTATGTTGTTCTCAATACTTTCCTTCTCAAAATCAGAGAATGTATTATACAGTTTGATCACATTTGATAAATTGATGTCATCAGTGATTCCACTCAATAAGTTATCCAGAGGTGGTATAACCTGTTTTGTTTCTTCTTTGGTGTCAACTTCTTTGTCGGTGGTCTTACTGTTTGTTACTTCTACCTTGTTTTCTTTGGTGGAGGAGAGGGTTTTCTCTTCCTATCAACTCTCTTAAACTCAGCAGGTATTTCACTTTCAGATGATGTACTAACTGGTGAGATATGTGCCTCTGGTTGTAATCCTTCTAGGTCACTTTCCTTAATTCCAGTTATGTTCAAGACATTTTCCTTTATTTCCTTTGCTTGTTTTGTTGCACTTCTTATGTAATTTTCTCTTTTCTTCCTTTGTTTCAGTGTTTGTACATCACTCTCAATTGATTCTGCATTACCAAAAACCTTTTATGTGGGTTATCTAGGTGCTTCTAATAGGGCTTTAGCATAAGATTCAATAATATTTACATCTGCTTCATACCCCATTTCAGTTACCCATAAGTTCTAGGTAGAACTGCTTCCATCCAAATTTCATCCTTTTTAATCACAAAACATATTTCTTTGTTGTACTTGTCTACTACACTTTGTGGTAGTCTCTCCCTGGTTTTCATTTTTGCTTGGAAGGTTTTAAAATACTTAGTTATTTTGTTTTCTTTATCAGTACCCATGTCGGTGAAGATTTCTAGCAATTGTTTGCCTACCGGTATGTCATATCCAAAATCTTTCGTTCCAATACCGGGAACTTCTTTTGTGAAATATAACATAAGGCATACCAAAAGATTGCCAAAATGAAATGTTCCTTTTTTATCTCCTTTTATCTTTTTCAGGTTGTCTATTAATTCATCCTTTAGCCACTCACATACATCTATTTTTGCATCATTATTCACCATATCATAAGCACTTTTAATGCAAAGACTGGATACTGAGTTAAGTCAGTTTGCATGTGAGGTCTTGTAGCCTAGGATCATCCTTATGAATCTAACATTTACATCCTTGATGTCATTTACTCTCAAGGATCTACTATCATATGTTGCTCCTATTAAGGTCATGACTGTGTTATTAGGTACCTTCTTAGTCTTATCTGGCCTGCTAATAGTGGAGGGTAAACCTATCACTGCCCTAATTGTTTCCTTAGTGATTTTGCAAACTGAATCTAGCCAAAGAAATTCTCCATGAACCCTGCTCAGAACAATTCTCACTACCTCCTTAGGAAATTCAAGGATGTCCAAGATTTCCACAAAACCTAAACTTTCAATTACCTTGTGTTTGGGTTTGACATTTCCGTTTTAATCATAGATAAAAGTTTTAAACATCTTCAACACTTTCTCATAACCTAATTCCTCAATATTGCAGTGAATATAAATTCTAGAGTCTTCAACATAAGCAACACCTTTAGGAATTTTTGAAAATGCGCCTATAGAATCATCTTGCTTACCTATTTCAGGAATGATCTTAAAAATCGGCCTAGGTTGTTTCACAACTTCCACAATAGTAGGGTTTGCAATAAATTCCAGAGTAGAAGAGGAAGCCATTGGAAAATACCTTAAGTTGCCTGATAATGGTTGAATGCTTGAAAGAAATCGCTTCACTTCTTCGTCTCGGATGCCTTTGCTTGGATTTCACGCTCTCTGAAAGTTTAAATGTTAGGTGAATTGAAAAAGAGGGAAAACCGATGATTTATAATGTCTTTTCTTCCAACAACTGCATTAAATGCTCACCGATTAAGTGAAACTTAACACATCTGCTGATAGAGAAAAAATCCATCTTCTCAACATCAACCGAGGGTAAACTGTATGATATTCAACTTGTTGCAATACCCCCAAAGGGTTAGTTTTCAATTGGATGAAGAATCTCATGTCGATGGAGTAACACTTTGTTCTACCAGTGAAGGAATAGTCTCATCAACATTCTGATCTCTCTTTCTAATCCATTGTCTTGAAAATTATTGCTTTACCTCATCTACCTTCTCTTTGCCTTTCAAATTGGGTCCTTTATTATTTGCCAGTGAATTCTTACTTCTACAAAATTTTGCAATATGTCCAATCTTGTTACAAGCATAACAAGTCACATTATTCTTCTAAATAACCTTTCCATATCCTATGCCGGTTTGTGTTCTGCATTGATTAGATAAGTGCCCAAATCTTCCACAAACATAACATCTTACATTCATTCTACAGTTTTTTGAATTATGACCAACTTTGTTGCATTTTGAACATTGACCTGTGGGTGCATTAGTGTTCTGATTGTTTCTAGATCTACACTGATTTTCTCTATGACCATACTTGTTACAGTTAAAGCATTTCCCGTTAAATTTGTAAGCATTAGGTTGTCTTACCGGTTTACTGTGATCATGATTGTTTACAATACCGAAACTTTCACCAACTTCAAATCCAAGTCCATTAGTATCTCCATTAGGTTTCTGACTTTTTAGCATATTATCAAGTTCTTCTGAACTTTTCTTGAATTTCTCTTTATGTTGATTTGCAGTAGCCAACTCATTTTCCAGAATTCCCATCTATCTCATAAGTTCAGTTTTATCATGTTGCATGTGAATCAGATCTGTCTTTAACATATCATTCTCATGATTGAGCTTTAGATTCTCATTTCCACCATCATTGAGTCTCCTAGTCAAGTCATCTTCATTCTTCTTTATGTCTTCAATGTCTTTACAAAATCTCATAGTCATGTTTTCTCGCCTCATCTTGTTCATAAGCTCATTAAGATTTTCCTTTTCATCATTGTCATTTTGCATCTTCTCATGAAGTTATTTTCTCTTATTTCTAGGAATAGTAAGACTCTCCTGAAGTCCTTGAATGAATTCCTATGCAGTCCTCAGATCATCTTCAAGTTTGATATTCTTCAACTTCTTTGAATCATAGTCTACAAGAGCTCCTTCTAATTGCTTTCTTAAGTTCTCCATCTGTATCGGTGTCAGAATCTTCCTCAAGTTGTTAGGCTTTTGAAAATAGAGGACCAGGCTCTGATACCAATTGTTAGGATTAATGATAGTCCCAAAGGTACTGAGAGGGGGGTGAATAAGTATCTAACCAGTTAATAGATTCTTTAACCTCATTAAGTATTTTGCATTCTAAAATAGTGTATCGGTAAATAATAATTAATGTAGTAAATAGGAACAATTAAGACAGCATAGAAAACACACCATACCACAAGATGTTTAACGAGGAAACCTGGTGTGGGAAAAACCTCGGTGGGATTTGTGACCCACAATATTCACTCACTCGCCAATGAATGGATATTACTTACAATGTGGTGCCTGCACATGCAGGAAGGCCAACTTCCTAGAGCTCACTAATCAATCTACATAATGAAAGTCTCACTGACTTACAAAATGGATTATGAGAATCCAATATAATGTACTGCTACAATTCAACATCTGCTATGCCAGGTTCAGTACTGGTTTAAGCTCATACTATCACCATAAACCATACAAAATCTACCTTAATATTCGCTCATCACTTCTACCATATCCATCATATGTCCATCATTACAAAATGATTTACAAGATCTCATACATATATGAGTCTATTACAATATACCATGTCGTCTTAACAAAATATATTTACAATTAAATACAATAAACAAAAGTTTATTCCTATCAACTGGGGTGTCGATATACATTGTTACCACTATCGGTGAAGTGTCTACTAGTGCCGGTGCCTACTGGTGGCTTTACCAGATGAATGTTGGGTGGTTGCCAGAAGGTTGCCAGTAGGTTGCCATCAATGACAACACCATCATTTCTCACTAGAGTGTAGAATGCCAATATCGTAACGCCTCTGTACACGCCCACTGATGTTTGAATTCCTTCCTGGGTCTATATCTCTCACTTAGGAAGCATTTGGGGGGATCTTTTTGGTAATTTGGTAATTGGTTTTTGCAGGTTGAGCTCTTGGAGAAAACTGGAAGCCATCCCACCATTGTTGTACCATTACCAAGCATTCCAAGCACACCATTCCAAGTGTTTCCAAGAATTCCAATCTTTGTTCGTGATAGGGAGTTATCTTAATCCTCTACCTCTTGCATATTTATTACTTTTATTTCCAATCTCATATTGCATTGTTATTCGCTTTATCGTTTATCTTTCATGTGGCTTTGTTGGGTTACCCATGGAGGTGAAAACACCAAAATGAGGGTTTGACTTAGGCAGGCTCCAAAACACAACCCTGACATTTTCCCTTCTTTCTTGTGTGTAGTTCAAGAGGTGAGAGGATTATCATTTAGCAAGAGGCTTCAATCATGGACCGAGTGTGAATAATTTTATCTTTCTCTCTTCTTTTTGTTTTACTTCAGTCATTTCACATCTCGCAACTTATAGCTTAGTTTATTTGCTTTCTATGTTTTACTGCATTATCCTTGTGTTCACAACTTTTCATGCATTCTTTGTACTTAATCTGTACAGAACGACGGTGCATTGCACTGGTGTCCTAGCTTTGCATGCTCAACCTCAGGACAGAGGCCTGACAGAGCTGTCCGTGAGTCCTGAATCGTGGGTAATTTACCTGGTTTGTTATTTTATTCCTTGACTCATCTTAGCACCAGTTTGTAGAGGTAATCGAAAGGACAATTTGTCCTCAAGGATCCATCATCCTTGAGGTGGAAACTTCCCTCTATTATAGCTAATATAGTATTATATCTGTTGGCATTTTGAGTTTGTTGGCATTTTGCATATAGATTGCATTAATGATATGTTGTCATTGATGTCAATTGAACCGGTAATGGTATTCATGTTATTGCAAATATTGTTGTTTTTGATATTGGCTAGTAACCGGTAAGACGAGCTTTGTGGAAGATATTGTAAATTGGTATGTTAAGTTTGTGAGTTGAACCGGTAAACCGGTGTAAAGGGTTAAACCTTTCTATGCAATGTAACCGGTAAACCCTATCAGTTGTTAAACCCTAACCGATCAAGTTTGTTGGCTTATTATCTGATGAGCGGTAATGATGGAGACACGTGTGATCATTGTATGAGGATAAGTTCAAATTATTTTGGCGCGTTTGTTTATTGTCTAGGGAAGGAGCAAAGTGGATTGCATCTAATGCACAATGCGTGATGAGTTACAAAGTCCAATGGAGCGGTGATCATGGAGTGGTTGGAATTTTCTTGAAGAATGTGAAGAGATTGTCATGATTTCTAACAGTCAAGATTGTACTGACTTGTTTGTAATCTCAATGATGAGAATTAGGTTTTTGTTGTGTTACAAACCTAATTGATTTGTATTTAAGGTTGATGAAGTTGTTTGTAAAAGTTATTGGCAAGATTGGTAGAAACTTGTTGAGTGTGCTGTTGCCTAACCAGTGAATGGATCTGTACTTTGAGTGAAGGTAGATTGAAGCTTAAAAGGATCTGATCAAGCAAATGTAGTTCTATTCAAACAGATCAAGAAAACCTATTGTTTTCTAACAATTATAGTAGAAGTGAAATCCCTTAACCGGGTAAGCTCTAACAAGCTTGGTTACTTATTAAATCCTCTAAAAAGGTGATCCATTAGCTTGGATTCTTAAATCCTCCAGCGAGGTTACTCCTAACAGGGTATTGTGCTTTTCATCAAGGTATATTTGTAAATCCCTTAACTGGGTGATTCCTAACCGGAATTAGTTCTTAACAGGACTTATTGTAAATTTTTAACGGGCTTGGCTCCTAACAGGGTGAACTTCAAAATAGTTCAGATAGCTATCCTTGTGAGTCTCATCTCACTGTGGTTTTTACCTATTTGGGTTTTCCACGTATAAACATTTGTGTCAAGTGGTGAATGTTTTTGTGGTTATGATCTTATTTGTTGATTTGATTAACTTTTGATAAGGCGTGATAACTAGAAGCATTGAGAGATGAATATGTTGATTTATGATTAATCATTGTTGATGTTTACAAGATTGAAGTTGTTTATTGTTAAGTTTCCATAACAGTCAAACCAGTTGATGTCAAGTATTCTTATGAATATTGATCTTGACTGAGACATGTTTACTTTGTGTGGTTGAATTTGAGTTTGGGAACTTTGTATCAATTTTTCAGTATACTGATTCACCCCCCCCTCTCATTATTCTACCGAATACTTATTCTTTCATCATACCATCAATATCAACATTCTATCTCTAATTTTTACTAATAATTCATTATTTTCTTATAATAATATAAAACTCTTCATTATTGACTTACAAAATGAGATCCTAGTTATTAATCCTCCAAAAAAAATGGCTTAATTCTAATTTTAGAATTAATTCTTTTTATAGTATACACATATATATGGGATGATTGTGTGCCTATATTATATCTTCTTAATCATTTTCTTTCACACTAGATGGATTAATTTAGCTTCTATCTGAAACAATATTTTAGGGGGGGCACACCTAATGCTATGTTATATTTTTGTGAAAGATATAGGAACACTTTATATGCTCCCCCTATTTGACCCTCTTAATATTAATCCCTTTAAAAAAATTCATAGTGTAGAAACCAAATTTCAATCATTATAAACCTTGTTCAGTCACGTATTCAAATTTTGAGTGTGGCTATATTTGATTTCTCATCTAAGATCAATTTTCAATGTTTTAGAAAAAAAGTAGCCACATTTTACACTCATTTGTTCTCTAATTTCTATGAAAATACCCTAAATATGTTTGCTATTTTCTCAAAAATATAACTATTCTAGAATATACTTCAAAAAATAACTTTTACTTGGGGATTATATTACTATTTTAAGATAACTCAAGGAGAAACTTTGTGCTTCTATTGTAATTTATTTCCAAATATATCTATCTATCTATATATATATATATATATATATATATATATATATATATATATATATATATATATATATATATATATATATATATTATGGGCTCTTGCCTTTTGCCTTAAAAAAAAAACATTCATCTTTGCATATGGTTAGCATGATAATATGTGACCCTCCATTTTCTTACTGTTAAAAGTGTGTATCATGTAGTTGTTAGCGGTAGCATGAGTCATAAGTGGTAGTATAAAATTGCTTTTGCAATCTTCTTCGTGATTTTGGGGAATAACTCATGATTGCATGATTTTATGTAAGTCTAACCAAGCATACAATGTAAACATCAAGATTGGGGGAATAACTTATGATTGCATGATATTACATAAGTCTAAATAAAGATACAATGTAAATAGCAAGTTAATCTTGCTTTCTCTGCCTCTTTCATTGCTAATTTCACATTTTTGTGCAGTGGCTTTTTTTTCTATAAATCATGTATTTGCATAATGTAAAATACACAATGAATTAATAGAGTTTTTTTTCTCTCTTCTTTGCTCTTTTTTTCATGCAAGTTTTATTTTCTCTTTTCTAGCTAGATATGTATTCTGCTATGCAGAAAATTTAACATGGTATCAAAGCCTAGTAGTCGTGAAGGAGAAACCATTTTTTTTTATTTTTGTAGGTATTGAAGATTAGATCTATTGCAAATAATGGAATTTCCAGCCTCTTCTCTTCTCACACCATAAAACTATTTTGAATGGAAACCAAAGATTCTACTCCAACTCAGAAGTAGAGGCTTGTATCGAATAGTTATGGCAACAGAGGTTGAACCTAATTTTGCAGTTGAAAAATCTAAATATTTCAATAGGATGGATGAGGCTTACGATCTATTATGCTTATCCATGTCTCCATAATTACTATTTCATGTTGAAGAATACAAAAAACCAAATGAGGTTTGGACAAAGCTAAAGACTCTTTTTGGGGGAAGCAAGATGAGATGCAGGGTCACAATCTAGAAAATGAGCTTATCTCATTAGATCTGAGAAGTTTTGAAAACATTCAAGACTTTTTCACAAGTTTCAAGGCCTTATTACTCCAACTAAAATAATGTGGAATTGAAAAATCCAAGGAAGAAAACAAATTAATTCTTGCTATTTTGTCAAAATTGGGTCCAAATTATATTGTATTTGTCTCTTCTTTTCATACAGTTAGGCTTACAACAGGAGCAAGTTGGAAGATGCCCACTCTCGATGCTTTCATTCAATGTCTGATACATGAGAAGGATAAGCTCATAAATATGGGTACTGTAAAATATTCTAAATCTCATGCACTTGTTGTGCATACAAGTGAGAAGAATAGTTCACAATCCAAGACTCAATCCAAGACAGAGAAGAAGTCTGGTGAGCCTTGCAGTTTTTGTGGTAAGGTGGGACATGCAATCAATAGGTGTTGGAAGAGACTTGAAGCTTTAGAGGAGGCCATGTAGCAACATCATATTTTAGCCACTCAGTCTTCTTCATCACAGATAGGTCAAGGTCAAGGTCATGCTCTTTTTACATGGACCTTCCCTTCATCTTCTCCTTATCCTTTGTGACACATCATTGTAGTGGACCCGTCATGCCTCCCCTTTTTCATATTATGAGGATTTTTTCTACTATTAGTGCTAATGCTTCTTTGGTTTTTGTTTCCAAGTTTGATAAGTTCTTTAGACTATTGGCATTTGTATCTTCGACTAGCATCTTCTTGCATGGTTGAGTAGTGTCGTTGGGGTCACTCATGTAGATTCATGTGCCACCTGCATCTTCAAATGTCTGATGTTTTCCTTTGTTTTCCATCTGATTATTGTTTGAGTAGTGTCATTGGGGTCACTCATGTAGATTCTTGATCCTGATCATCATCTTGGCTTTTGAGGAGGTTCTTCATTCAACACTATGGGAGTCATCATTCGACAGTTGTCCACACTTTTCTTGTATCTCAAAGAATGTTCTTTTGCACTTCACATAGTTGCATCTCTGTAATTTTGAGGGAGGGTTTTGTTCCCATTGGGTTTTCCCTCTTTCCTCTATTCTTTCCTCTTTTATACCTCCTTAGTGAGACTTAAGGGGAGGTGTTAGAAGTGTGTATCATGTAGTTGTTAGTGGTAGTATCTAGTTACTTCTGCAATCTTCTCCGTGATTGGGGGAATAACTAGTGATTTTACGTAAGTCTAGCTAAGAATACAATGTAAACAACAAGATTGGGGGAATAACTCATGATTGCATGATTTTACGTAGGTCTAACTAAGCATACAATGTAAACAGAAAGTTAATCTTGCTTTCTCTGTCTCTTTCACCACTAATTTCACATTTTTGTGCAGTGGTTTTTTTATATAAATCATGCATTAGCATAATGTAAAATACACAATGAATTAATAGAGATTTTTTTCTCTATTCTTTGCTCTCTTTTTTTCATGCAAGTTTTGTTTTCTCTTTTCTAGCAAGATTTGTATTCTTCTATGCAGAAAATTTAACACTTACTCCTTGGCAAGTGCAGTTAGAATTCTCAACAAGCTTGTGGAAATATGATTACCAACTAGATAGTTGGCTAGGGGTGAACATTTGGGAATTTAAATGTTTATAATGTCCCTAAATATTGTATTTTTTCGAATAAGATTCAAGGGGTTGCTACTCTCCATCTCCCTCTTTAATTTCTCAAATTCTTGCATTCTTTTTTCTATCTCATTTTTCTAGTCTTTCTCTAGTGTCTATATTATCTCCTATAATTCTTTATTTTTCTTCTCCATTGTATTATTTTTTTATATTATTTCATCTCCCTCTCACTATCTGTATTCACCTTCCTCTCATTCACTTAAGGTTATTTCTTGCCTTTAGGTCATCACCCTGTTTCATCCATGCTTCTTAATCCATAAATATATGCATTTATTAATCTCTATTGAGAATTTTGTATTTTTTGGCTCAACAAAATAGTAGCACCACTCTCATAAAAGTATTTTTTATTCACTCTCGTATTGTAAACTTTAACAAAATTAATAATGAGGTATATACCTTTTTGTCTTTTGGTTAGCTATAAATTGATCTATAATGATTTTTTCTACCATGTCTTCCTTTTCTCTCAGTAAAATTCCTTCATCTTCTATGTCATTTTCTATATATTACATATTAATAACCACTCTATTTTTGGGGAGAGATTGAGGGGATTGCATTGAATTCCTAAATCCTCATTATTAAATTTGAGATTGAAATTAAGGTTTGTAGCACCTTCCATTATGTTCTAGTATGCTTACCTAAGTAGGTTTAGTTAAACCTACCATGGTTTGAACATTATGGTTTATGTTGAATTAATGTTTATTTTCAAAAGTAGCATCATCTTGTATTTTTTCATTAGTAGTACAAAATTGTATTTTCTATTTATTTTTTCCTAGATAGTTGAATTTCAAACGCATTCAATCATGCTAGTCTTAGAATGTTTTCAATTGTAACGACTTCTTCTTGACCAACATTAAATTATATACTTGGATTCATTTCATTGTAAAGTAATTTTGGGTTTAGTGGCCAAATACCAATTCTTATAAATCTTGTCTTGATATTATCTACTATGAGGGCCTATTTGATTATTATTTTGCATAGATGGGGCAAGTCAAATATATTCATTTCTGATTTACCATCTATAGCATCCGAAAATTGCATCCCTTGCAAATTTTGATCACATTTAGGTCTTTGCCTTAGTGTTTGCACCCCTTGGCCTGATTGAAGACATGATTATGCTCATATGCATCATAAATGCCAAAATTTTGACCTTTCACTTGTTTTGCACTTGATCCTAGCCTAGAAATAGGGTAGGACCAGGGTGTAGCACCCTGGTACTCACTAGGACCAAGGCGCCACGTCATGGTCCCCCTCATTTTGGGCCCTTTTTAAACCCTTTCTTCCTATTTAAAATGTGGGCGAGATTCTCCTCTCCATGTCGGCCTATGACAGAAAATTAGCCAATTAACCTGACAGACAAGTATATAAAGAGGATTTCCCCTTTCATTTGAACATCACAAGTATCTATCAAGCATCCAACAATCACAAGAGATCAAGCATTCAAGAGCAATTAAGCATTTTTAGTCTTCCTTCAAGCCTTGGAGCAACAATAAAGTCAAGCATCAAGCATTGAAGTGGAGATCTACATCCTATTTCATGAAACCATAATTCCATGTGGAGGCAAGCAAAACTTCACAAGGAGGTATATTCATTTCATTTTTAGTCATAATTCAACATCTCCTTCAAAATGAGAACATTTCCTTTCAATCATTTCAATTACATTTATCTTAATTTCATGGTTAATTCCAAAACTGGGGTTTGACCAAAGGCAAGCCTCTATTCCCAACCCATTTCCCTTTCTTTCTGTGTGCAGGAAACAGGTGTGCAACTACACTTCTAGAAATAAGCTTCAGACATAGAGACGGAAAAACTATTTTCGATGCACAAAAAAATTAGAGGTCCAAGAGGCAGCATCACAGTCCCTACTTTTTCAAGGCATTTTCGCAGGGTAGATCCGAATCATCTCATATTGCTCAAATCTAGGTGCATGACTGAATTCCAAACCTGCAACTCAATATTTTCTTAATTTTGTCTTCAATTCCATCACTTTACCTTAAATCAACATTTCAACTTACAAAAGAGGGAAAAACACATCATAATCTATCAATCAACTTAGTATTCAGTCCTTATCTGATTTGTGATTGAATCTAGTGGTTACCTCCCTCTTTTGAATGTAAAGGAAATCTCCCCAAAGTGAAAATTGATTTGGTGATTTCTCCTTCTATGTTGCAAATTGCCAAATCAAATTTTCACCCTTTACATTTTGGTGAACCCGACTCCTTACACCTTTAATTCTGATTTTTTTTCAGCTCTGAGGGTTTATGCAATTCACAATTCAAATTTTCATTTACAAGTTTGATTTCCTTGCAATTTTTTAAAATTTAGAGGTAACCCTATTTTTAATTTTCAAAATTGAGTTTGTGAATTACGTAAGTTGGGTTAATTGCTTTAGATCTAAATGCTCTTAAATTTTACAATTCAAATTTTCATCTACATGTTCAAATTTCAATCAAAATTTTAAAATTAAGTGGATGATTTCAAAAATCCTAATTTTTTATTTTAAAAATGAGCTTGTGGGTTGTTTAAGTTTTGAATTTCCCTCTTCACATTTGGTTGTTAATTTCAATACAAATTCAAAATTATAATCTTGGAATAAATTTAAATTTAAATTTAAGTGGTTAATGCAACAAACCCTAATTTTTAAATTTAAATTAATCTTGTGCATTTTATATATTCTCTGTAAGTATTTAATGAATTAATTTAATTAAATCTGAATTCTTCTTTTGTCCCCCTCCATATCATTAAAGTGGGCCCTTAACCCTAAGTGTGCCCCTTTTTATTTTATTCTTTCAATTAATCATTTCATCAAATACCCTAATTATGTCCTATTTTGATCTTCAAGGCCTAATTTCGCACATCTAGACATCTTGGATTTCCACATCCTTATGGAATTCACTTTAGAATCACAATATCTTGCTTCCCCAAAAATTTGGCAAAAAGTTGGTCGAACCAAGAGGCAGCATCTTGGTCCCGACTTTTTCTCCCCAAATTTTGGGAACTTGTTTTGGGAGTATTTTACTGTTTAAATCCTAAGATTTGTGAAATAATATTGATTCTAGGTCAGTCTAAGGTCGAGAATAAAGTTGGGATTTCAAAATCATAATTTCCAATTTAAATTTTAAAATTAAGAGGTCATTTTCAACCCTAATTTTAAATTTAAATTTCTATCTCCTACTGGCTAATTTTAATTTTAAATTAAGAGGTTATT